>NC_091059.1:211373860-211687888 GCF_000393655.2 Nicotiana sylvestris | reverse complement strand
GGTCTGGGGGCTGAGCTCCATGGAATTGTTCAACCTGTCTCTTTGCCCAAGAATTTAGAGACTTTTGGATTGGGATTCAAACCAACTGCAGCAGATATAAAGCGAGCTCGGAAAATGAAGAAGAAAGTTTGGGTTCTTCCCAAGCCAGTTCCGCGTCTCTCTAGATCTTTCGTTAGAGCAGGTGTCACAAGGTCGTCAGCCCCGAAAATTCGTGGACCGTTGATTGGGCTAGATGGAGATTTGGATGAGGGCTTAGAAATAATGTTCGCAGATGTCAACACAATAGAAGCTGGAGAGGGTTCCAGTAAGGCAGACATACAGTTTGTGGGGCCTAGGGCCAATGTCAACAATTGGACAGCTACTCCTCTTCCTACTCAGAGGGAGTCCTGGTAGTTGGCTCTGATTTTCCTTTTGTTTTCTGGATTATTCCAGGGTTGTAATCCAGATTCCTTTTTATTTTTATTACTGCTCAACAAAGTGTGAAACCTTGTTATCCCATAATTCAATAAAAAAAATCTTTAGGCCTTACTTTATATGTTGTTGTTTTTTTAATTTTGTTTCCTTCGTTTCTTTTTCTGAACAGTTCTTTTCATACTGGTTCTAACGACATGGCATGCACAACGGATCTTCAACCTAGTCTAAAAGATCAATTTGATTCTGAACTAACTATACAAAAGGTCGATTATGATAATGAATCAGAATACGATGAGGATGAATTCTTCGAGGAGATAAATAGGGAATTAAGCCAGTTTGAAGAAAAATCCAAGCCCAACTTAAATGACACGGAAGCCATCAATTTAGGGGATGCCGGCGATATTAGAGAAACTAAAATAAGCATCCACATTGCACCAATTATCAGGGAAGAATTGATCAAAACATTTATTGAGTTCAAAGATGTTTTTGCATGGTCATATGATGACATGCCGGGGTTAAGCACAGATTTAGTGGTTCATAAATTGCCCACTGACCCGGCATGCCCTCCCGTCAAGCAGAAATTGAGGAAGTTCAAAATGGATATGAGTGTGAAAATTAAAGAGGAAGTAACTAAGCAGCTGCAAGCAAAGGTTATTTGTGTCACTCGATATCCTGATTGGTTGGCTAATGTGGTGCCGGTGCCAAAGAAAGATGGGAAGATCAGGGTGTGTGTCGATTACCACAATCTGAACAGGGCAAGCCCAAAGGACAACTTTCCTTTACCCAACATCCATATCTTGATCGACAATTGCGCCGGACGTGAGCTCGAATCTTTTGTAGATTGTTATGCTGGGTATCATCAGATTCTGATGGATGAAGAAGATGCGGAAAAGACGGCATTCATTACGCCGTGGGGAACTTATTGCTACCGGGTGATGCCATTTGGTTTGAAGAATGTTGGGGCAACATACATGAGAGCAATGACTACTGTGTTTCATGACATGATCCATAAAGAAATCGAGGTGTATGTGGACGATGTGATCATAAAGTCTAAGCATCAGGAAGACCATGTAGCAGACCTAAGGAAATTCTTTCAAAGACTTAGAAGGCATGATATTAAGCTTAACCCGACTAAATGTGCTTTTGGTGTTCCATCTGGAAAGATGTTGTGATTCATCGTCAGTCGGCAAGGTATTGAACTGGACCCGTCAAAGATCAAATCTATCCAAGATTTGCCACCGCCGAAGAACAAGACAGAAGTAATGAGTCTGTTGGGAAGGTTGAACTACATCAGCAGATTTATTGCTCAACTCACAGCAACCTGTGAACCCATTTTTCGGTTACTGAAGAAAGATGCCGCGATAGGATGGACGACAGAATGTCAGGAGGCATTTGACCAGATCAAAGGATATTTATCAAATCCACCTGTGTTGGTTCCACCTGAGCCGGGGAGACCATTAATCCTTTATCTAACGGTCTTGGAGAATTCGTTTGGCTGCGTGTTGGGGCAACACGACATCACAGGAAGAAAAGAGCAAGCCATCTATTATCTCAGCAAGAAGTTTACAGTCTATGAGAATAAGTACACTCAACTTGAGAAGACATGTTGTGCTCTAACTTGGGTAGCACAAAAGTTTAAGCATTATTTATCGTCACATACTACTTACCTTATTTCACACTTGGATCCATTAAAGTATATTTTCCAGAAGCCTATGCCCACAGGAAGATTGGCAAAATGGCAGATATTACTCACAGAGTTCGACATTGTCTATGTGACGAGGACGACCATGAAAGCCCAAGCATTGGCCGATCACTTGGCTGAGAATCCTATTGATGAAGAATACGAGCCTTTGAGGACGTATTTTCCAGATGAAGAAGTGATGCATATAGAGGATTTAGAACTGAATGAGGAACTAGGGTGGAAGCTTTTCTTCGATGGGGCTGCGAATGCAAAAGGAGTTGGAATAAGAGCAGTACTTATTTCGGAAACAGGACATCACTATCCTGTTACAGCTCAGCTACGTTTTTATTGTACCAACAATATGGCTGAATATGAGGCATGCATTCTGGGCTTACGTTTAGCTGCAGGCATGGATGTCCAGGACGTCTTGGTCTTGGGAGACTCGGACCTCCTGGTGCATCAGATTCAGGGTGAATGGGAAACACGGAATTTGAAGCTCATACCATATCGACAATGTTTGCACGATCTGAGCAAGCGATTTTGATCAGTGGAGTTCAGACACATTTCGAGAATTCACAATGAGGTTGCTGATGCTTTGGCCACTTTAGCATCGATGTTACACCACCCAGATAAAATTCATGTTGACCCGTTGCACATCCAGGTTCGTGATCAACATGCTTATTGCAACAGGGTAGAGGAAGAAGTGGATGGTGAGCCATGGTTTTAAGACGTCAAGGAATACCTCAAAATGGGGATATACCCGGAGCAGGCCACCAGAGATCAAAAAAGAGCCATTCGGCGATTGTCAAATGGATTTTTCCTCAGTGGAGGAGTGTTGTACAAAAGAACCCCGGATTTGGGATTGCTGAGATGTATAGACGCCAGTCAAGCCACGACAGTTATGACAGAGGTACATGCTGGAGTCTGTGGGGCCCATATGAGCGGATATGTATTAGCAAAGAAGATCCTTCGAGCAGGGTATTATTGGCTCACCATGGAGCATGATTGTATCAGTTTCGTGCGAAAATGCCATCAGTGTCAGATACACGGAAATTTGATTCATTCTCTGCCGACAGAATTGCATACAATGTCAGCACCATGGCCATTTGTTACGTGGGGCATGGATGTCATTGAACCCATTGAGCCAGCAGCTTCAAACGGTCACAGGTTCATTCTGGTAACCATCGATTATTTCACCAAATGGGTGGAGGCCAAGACTTTCAAGTCAGTGACCAAAAAGGCGGTGGTGGATTTTGTTCATTCCCATATCATCTGCAGATTTGGGATCCCGAAAGTGATCATCACGGACAACGGTGCTAATCTTAACAACAATTTAATGAAAGAAGTATGTCAACAGTTCAAGATTACACATCGTAATTCCACCTCGTATCGTCCCAAGGCGAATGGTTCAGTTGAGGCAGCCAACAAAAACATAAAAAAGATTTTGAGGAAGATGGTAGAAGGGTCCAGACAGTGGCATGAAAAGCTACCATTTGCATTGTTGGGTTATCGCTACTATTCGTACATCAGTAGGTGCAACTCCTTATTCATTGGTATACGGAACTGAAGCAGTGATACCAGCAGAAGTTGAGATTCCATCCCTTCGGATTGTCGCTGAGGCCGGGATTGATGATGATGAATGGGTCAAATCCAGACTGGAGCAGTTGAGTTTAACTGATGAAAAACGATTGGCAGCAGTATGCCATGGCCAGTTATATCAGAAGAGAATGGCAAGAGCATACAATAAGAAGGTGTGCCCTAGAAAATTTGAAGTAGGGCAGCAAGTATTGAAACGGATCCTCCCATATCAGATCGAGGCAAAAGGCAAGTTCGCCCCGAATTGGCAAGGGCCGTATACTGTGACCAGAGTATTATCCAATGGTGCTTTACGTTTGACAGATGTCAAAGGAAGATGCATCGACATGGCTATCAATTCTGATGCAGTCAAAAGATATTATGTGTAATTTATTTTGTTGTTTATTTTGTTTGTACTTGGTGCTTATCGGATAATGAAATGACGGAGGCAATTCTTTCTTCTATCCAAACACTTTTAACCTTTGTTTTACCCCTTTGAGCCTTACTTATCCTTTTATACCCCTCTTTGGAATCATTAATGAAAAAGAAAAAATGAAAAAAGAGAAAATAATAATAAAAAAAAAGAGGAAGGTCGCAAGAAAAACTAAGGAATCGAGTGAACTACGTTCGACCTGATTCCTCAAAGAGGATACGTAGGCGCCTCATGGCTCGGTCATAATGTAACAAAAAATCAAAAAATTCCCCAAGCAAGAAAACTGGGGCAGAAGTTATATTTTTAAATTTTGAAAAAAAAAGAGTTTGATTCCAAGAGTTTTAATGTTTTACCCATCAAAACTATTTTGAATTTTATATCCTTTTCTTCTAAGCCCCACATAAAACCCATATTGATGTCCAAAAAAGACCTCCCGATCAGTATCCGAGGGGTGTCAAGATAGGCAAATGAAAGCCGAGAATAACACGTCGGTCCCCGACTGAATAAGGATCATGAGCGGAAAGAATTGATAGCCATAAGAATTCCCAGCAGAGAGGATCTTACCGGCAACACTCCAATCCCCAGCTGAGAGAAGCAAAATGAGAGAGTCTTATCGGTGAAAACATTCACAGGCACCATAAGGCGATGAGAGCTGAGAGAAATGAGAGAGTCTTGTTAGTGAAAACCCCGCAAAGGGCACTATGAGGCGACAAGATAGATTGGCAAAAAGGATCCGCATTTTTGCGAAGAGGTGGGCAACTATTTATCCCCGGCAAGTGAAGACATCAGAAAGATTGATCGACACAAAGTTGATTAATCCGGAAGGCACAACATGATCGTTGGAATCGGTTATACCACCCAGATAAGTTCATTTCTTTTCTTTCCCCCATAATTTGTTCAGAAAGATTTTCTCTTTTTCTATCTTTTCATTTCTTTGTTTAGAAGACTTTTTCCAGAAATTTATTTTTTGAGAAAGGTCTTTCAGAGCTTACTACCAGTTGCCAAAATGGTATAACGTAAAATGTGAAGAGGGCAGGCCAGAGACAAGGCAATAAGACAAAAGACGTTGGTTGCCAGGCCGAATAATATTGGTCTAAAATGGCAAGGAAAGTACGGGGAAGAACCGGAAAAAACATGTTGAGGAAATTGTGGGCCAAGTTCCAAGAGGATCCCCAGCAGGACTCCGACCGAATATCGACCAAGTTCCGAGGTGGTCGTACAACACAAAGTGGGAAAGGAAGAAAGGAAAATTCATCTTCAGCAAAATAACCCCTGGCAAGTTTTGAGATACAGAACGGGGAAGGGATAAATGGAAAAACCATCCCCAGCAGAATGTTATCCCCAGCGAATAACATCATCCCCAACAAGTTTTGGGAACGCCAAACAGGAATAAGGGGAAGGGAACAATCATCCCCATCAGGAGTGACATGACCACTCGCCATATTCTTTTTTTAAAAAAAATAACTAAATTTTCTTTGATTTGAATAGGAAAATAAAGTGTTGATGATGGCCAAAAGACACGCCATAAGAAAGATCGCCAGAACTGGGGCAGAAAATTTTCTGCCACAAGTGAAAATTTTCTCGGAGAATCGAGGAAACAAATTCAAGTTATTCTTTACCAATTAGGCGCCCACCTGTATAACAAGGGAATACATTTCATGTCTTTACCATTAGGCGCCCACCTGTATAATAAGGAAATACATTTCATGTCTTTACCATTAGGCGCCCACCTGTATAACAAGGGAATAAATTTCATGTCTTTACCATTAGGCGCCCACCTGTATAACAAGGGAATACATTTCATGTCTTTACCATTAGGCGCCCACCTGTATAACAAGGGAATACATTTCTGTTTTTTCATTTCATGTCCTAGGCGCCCACCAGTATAATGCGGGAATATATTTCTGTTCTTCATTTCTAGGCCGCCCACCAGTATAATGCGGGCATACATTTCTATTTTTTCATTTCTAGGCCGCCCACCAGTATAATGCGGGCATACTTTCCTGTTTTCATTTCATGTCCTAGGTCGCCCACCAGTATAATGCGGGTATACATTTCTGTTTTTCATTTCATGTCCTAGGTCGCCCACCAGTATAATGCGGGTATACATTTCTGTTTTCATTTCATGTCCTAGGCGCCCACCAGTATAATGCGGGAATACATTTCTGTTTTTCATTTCATGTCCTAGGTCGCCCACCAGTATAATGCGGGTATACATTTCTGTTTTTTCGTTTCTAGGTCGCCCACCAGTATAATGCGGGCATACATTTCAGTTTTTCATTTCTAGGTTGCCCACCAGTATAATACGGGAATACATTTCTGTTTTTCATTTCATGTCCTAGGCGCCCACCAGTATAATGCGGGAATACATTTCTGTTTTTTTCATTTCTAGGTCGCCCACCAGTATAATGCGGGCATACATTTTTCATTTCATGTCCTAGGTCGCCCACCAGTATAATGCGGGCATACATTTCTGTTTTCATTTCATGTCCTAGGTCGCCCACCAGTATAACGAGGGAATACATTTCATATTTTTGCATTCAAGCGCCCACCTGTATAACGAGAGGAATACTTTTCAGTTATATACTGCAGATCTTGAAATCAGTAACCCACCGGAAGGCAGAAGGTTACAACAGGAATCCCCAGTAGGAAACAATAAAAATCCCCAGCACCGGGAAGCAGAAGGTTGCAACAAGAGGTCCCAGCACAAATTCAAGCGCCTGAGTCAAAAGGAAGAAAAGACGCGTCTTGAAAGACGGATTTTGTGAAAATAAAAGACGCGTGAATTTGGGCTAATTTTGTGAATTAGGTATTAAGGTTTGGTTCAGGCAGCTTGTTTGTTTAAAAGGGGGCTTGTTTGGTTTGAAGATGTAAGTGTTGAATAGGTTTAGTTCTGCCAGTTTTAGGCAGAAATAAAAAGGCCATTAATTTTATAGAATCCGTAGGCTTGACATATTTGAAGCGCGATTCAATGTAGAAAGTATAAGAACCTTAATCCAATAGGTTATTCAAGTTAACGAGCTAGCTTCAACAAACTTTCGTAAGCATCAGTAATTAAGGTGGTTTAGTTTCAAGTAGTTGAAAAGCATTTAGTCCCAATGAATCAATTCGTCTAACAATGTGAGTTTAATCTAGTTATAGGCTAATTAGTTTCTTTTGAATATATTATTTGTCGATTCCATATTTTATTTATAATTTCAATTTTAGTAATCTTCTTTTCCGTTAACATTTGTCTTAATCTAGCAATTAATATGTTACGCTTTTTTTTAAGCATGTAATTAATTAGGATTTTTCTCTTTTATTTTAGAGACGAATTTAATAGAAATGTAGTCACTTTAGGATATCCTTAAAATAAATGAGGCGTGCTTCGCAAAAATAAATCGTAAGCTGCGGGGCCCTCTATACATGGTTGAAAAATTACTTAGACTTCGGGATGAGCCGTTTAGCAAAATTTCACGGCCTTACCCAAAAAAATGATATGCTAGTCGCTTTAGGCGCGCCTTGAATAAATTACTTTCTTAAACTCGGGTGCACATTTATGTGACCCAAATCCAAATCTTAACGGAGTCGAAATGTGTCGCTAATCACGGGTGCATTGATTGTGACGTGGTTCGAGATGCATGTCTATGACGTTGCAAATTCCTTTAAAAAATAATGAATGAGACGAGCCTCGACAAACAAGAATACACAAATTGCGGGGCCCTCAACGGATAGTTATTTCGAATGCTTAGATTTCGAGACAGGCCGCATAGCGAACTTTACGGCTTTTCTCAAAATAACAATGCGTTAGTCTTTAGGCGCGTATTTAATAATGTTATTTTCCTAAACTCGGGTGCACATTTATGTGACCCAAATCCAAATCTCAACGAAGTTGGAATGTATCAAAAATTGCGGGTACATTTATGTGGCACAATTCGAGATGCATTCTCACGACGTTGCAATTCTTTGAATAAATAATAACAAAGTGGTTCAAAGTTAAAATTTGCATATAAGTTCTTAATTGTTAAAAATCAGATAAATAAGCCGAATATAACAGTTGAGCGACCGTTCTAGAACCACGGAACTCGGGAATGCCTAACACCTTCTCCCAGGTTAACAGAATTCCTTATCCGGATTTATGGTTCGCGGAATGTTAAATAGAGTCAATCTTTTCCTCGATTCGGGATTCGATCGGTGACTTGGGACACCATAAATCTCCCAAGTGGAGACACTGAATTAAATAAACAAATCCTGTTTCGATTGTCCTTTAATTGGAAAAACTTCCTCTGCGCCCTCGCGGAGGCGGAAAAAGGAGGTGTGACAGATATCAATCGAAGATCAGGGTCGAGGACGAGCAATTGGGAGCCCCTTCAGGTTCAGTACATCCAAACCGATCGACAGGTAAAAATCAGAGAGATGGTGATAGAGAATCAAGGCCGAATAAAGATCGCTACCAGCCATATGCTGCAGATCGGAAGAATAACAATCCAGGATGCAACTCCGCCTGGAACGATCGAAGGAGCGACCGAGGGAAATATTCTTGGGGACTTATGAGTAAAACTAGCTTCGACAAATATGCAGATCCCACAGAAGTGCCTCAATTATCGGAGTATAATTTCAATATTGATGCATCGGGGATTGTATCGGCTATCGAAAGGATCAAAGATGCTAGGTGGCCCAGACCTATATAGACTGATCCTTCTCAAAGGAACCCACCCAAACTTGATATGTAAATATTATGGCACACATGGCTATAGGACCGAAGACTACAGACAGCTGAGGGAGGAGGTAGCTTGATTGTTCAATGAGGGCCACCTTCGAGAGTTCCTCAGTGATCGAGCTAAGACTCACTTCATAGAAAGAGACGCCAAAAGAAAGAACGAGTAGGAAGAGCCTCAACATGTTATTCACATGATCGTCGGCGGGGTAGACGTCCTGCAAAGGCCTATATTCAAACGCACCAAGGTGTCGGTCACCAAATAAAGGCGGACTCAGGATTATGTGCCCGAAGGCATCTTATCGTTCAATGGCGGAGAAGCGGAAGGTATTTCTCAGCCGCATAATGACACCTTGGTAATTTCTATTTTGTTAAATAAAATTCAAGTTAAACGTGTTCTAGTGGATCCAGGTATCTCAGCAAACATAATCAGATCGAGGGTCGTAGAGCATCTCGGCCTGTAGGACCAAATGTGCCTGCATCTCGAGTCCTAAATGGCTTCAATATGGCAAATGAAACAACAAAAGGGGAGATAATCCTACCAGTAAACGTGGTCGGGACCATCCAAGATACAAAATTCCATGTTATCGAAGGCGACATGAGATATAATGCACTGCTCGGAAGGCCCTGGATCCACAACATGAGAGCAGTACCGTCGACCCTTCATCAAATGATGAAATTTCCGACAATGGATGGTGTGAAAATATTTTATAGGGAATAACACGCTGCAAAGAAATGTTTGTAGTCGACGAGGTGACGCTAATATCAACACCTTCGACCTCAGAAAAATCGAACACCAAAGATAAGAAGACGGCCAAATAGCAATCACCGTCCCCAGCCTCGACCGAATTAGAGAAATAGGTGATCGAAGAAGAAGAAGAGGATTTTCTTACTCCTCGAACTTTCGTTGTTCCCGAAGAATGGAACAGGTGATACTAATTGAGTATCTGCCTGAACGAAAGGTATACCTAGGAATGGGGTTGACCCCCGAACTCAGGAAAAAACTTATTCAATTTCTTATTAATAACATGGATTGCTTTGTGTGGTCCCATTTAGACATGACAGGGATCCCACCGGAGATAACAACTCATCGGCTGAGCCTAGATCCCAAGTTCAGACCGATAAAGCAAAAGAGAAGACCCCAGTCCGAGGTAAAACACGCCTTCATAAAGGAGGTGGTAACCAAACTTCTCAAAATAGGATCCATCTGGGAAGTAAAATATCCTGAATGGTTAGCTAATGTGGTCGTAGTCCCCAAAAAGGGGAACAAACTTAGGATGTGTGTAGACTATAAGGACTTGAACAAAGCATGTCCGAAAGACTCTTTTCCCCTGCCTAACATCGATCGCATGATCGATGCCACAGCCGGCCACGAGATCCTTACCTTTCTCGACGCCTATTCTAGGTACAATCAAATCCGGATGGACCTAGGAGACCAAGAAAAGACTTCTTTTATCACTAAGTATGGAACTTATTGTTACAATGCAATGCCCTTTGGGCTAAAAAACGCAGGAGCTACATACCAACGCCTAGTAACAAAATGTTCTAAGAACAGATAGGTAAATCAATGGAAGTTTACATTGACGATATGTTAGTTAAGTCCCTGGGCGCAGAGGACCATTTGACTCATTTGCAGGAGACATTCGAAATCTTGAGTATGTACACCACGAAACTTAACCCCAAAAATGTGCTTTCGGGGTCGGCTCAGGCAAATTCCTCGGCTTCATGGTATCAAATAGGGAAATTGAAATCAACCCCGACAAGATTAAGGCCATCGAGGATATCACCATCATAGAAAGTGTGAAAATCGTACAAAGGCTAACCGGACGGATAGCTGCTTTGGGACGATTCATTTCGAGGTCATCAGATCGAAGCCACAAGTTATTTTCCTTTACTCAAAAAGAAAAATGATTTCGCATGGACCCCGGAATGTCAGCAAGCATTGGAGGAATTGAAGCAATACTTATCGAGCCTACCTCTGCTCCACACTCCAAAGGCAGATGAGAAGTTGTACTTATACTTGGCAGTGTTTGAAATGGCATAAGTGGTGTACTAGTTCAAGAAGAGCAAGGTACGCAGTTTCCTATTTATTACGTCGGACCTTAGGAGATGCTGAAACTAGGTATCCACACTTAGAGAAATTGGCCTTTGCATTAATAAGCGCATCTCGAATATTAAAGCCATATTTCCAGTGTCACCCTATATGTCCGATAACCACTTATACACTTCGAAATGTTTCGCACAAGCCCAAGTTATCGGGCCGATTGGCCAAATGATGTCGTCGAACTTGGCGGGTACGATATCAAATATCAACCCCGAACGACCATCAACTCTCAAATTTTAGCAGACTTCATGGCCGATTTTACGCCAACCCTCGTACCCGAAGTGGAAAAGGAACTTCTACTAAAATTGGGTACACCATCGGGGGTATGGACCCTCTTCACGAACGGAGCCTCGAATGTGAAAAGGTCCGGGCTTGGCATTGTTTTGAAACCGCCCACGGGCAATATTATTAGACAATCCATTAAAACTGCCAAATTGACTAACAACGAGGCCGAGTATGAGCCTATAATTATAGGTCTCGAGCTAGCTAAAAGCTTAGGAGTGGAAGTCATCGAAGCTAAATGCGACTCCCTACTGGTAGTTAACCAGGTAAACGGAACCTTCAAAGTTCAAGAGGACAGGATGCAAAGGTACTTAGACAAATTGCAGGTAACCTCCCCCCTTTTAAAGAATGGACTCTACAACATATACCTCTAGAACAAACAATAAGGCCGATGCACTTGCCAATTTGGGGTCATCGGTCGAAGAAGATGAGATCAGCTCGGGGACTGTCATCCAACTCTCGAAGTCTGTGATCAAGGAGGGACATGCTACAATAATTCTACGAGCTTAACCTAGGACTGGAGAAACAAATACATCGAGTACCTGAAGAATGCGAAGCTACCGTCGGATCCCAAAGAATCAAGGGCCTTACAGACTAAAGCTGCTCGATTCACTTTAGACGAAGACGGAACATTATACAAGAGAACGTTCGATGGTCCATTGGCAGTATGCTTGGGACCGGGAGATACTAACTATGTTCTGCGAGAAATCCACGAAGGCACTTTTGGGAACCATTCTGGCACCGAGTCACTAGTTCTAAAGGTCGTCAGAGCAGGATATTATTGGGATATTATGGAAAAAGACTTTAAAGAGTCCGTTCGAAGATGCGATAAATGTCAAAGGTTTGCACCAATGATCCATCAGCCCGGCGAACAACTCCACTCGGTCCTATCCTCATGGTCATTCATGAAATGGGGAATGGACATCGTTGGTACCCTACCATCGGCCCCAGGTAGAGCTAAGTTCATATTATTTATGACTGACTATTTCTCTAAATGGTTTGAAGCACAAGCCTTCAAAAAAGTTAGGGAAAAAGAAGTGATCAATTTTATATGGGATCACATCGCATGTCGATTCGGGATACCCGCAGAAATAGTATGTGATAATGGCAAATAGTTCATTGACAGCAAAGTAACAAAAGTCCTTGAATATCACAAAATAAATAGGATACTATTGACACCGTATTTCCCTAGTGGTGACGGACAGGCCGAGTCAACAAACAAGACTATCATCCAAAAACTTGAAGAAAAGGCTAAACGAAGCCAAAGGGAAGTGGAGAGAAAAATTGCCCGAGGTCCTATGGGCTTATCGGACAACGTCGAAGATCAGCACAGGAGCAACTCCATTTTCCTTAGTATACGACTCCGAAGCCTTGATACCGATCGAAGTCGGAGAGCCCAGCGCCAAATTCTGATATGAAACGGAGGAATCAAATCGCGAGGCTATGAATACCAGCCTCAAATTGTTAGATGAAAGACGAGAAACTGCACTCGTTCGAATGGCTGCACAAAAGCAGTGAATCGAGAGGTACTACAACAGAAGAACCAACCTTCAACACTTCAAAATCGGGGACTTAATCCTAAGAAAAGTCACCATCAACACCCGAGACCCTAATGAAGGGAAATTAGGCCCTAACTGGGAAAGACCCTACCAAATCCTCGACATAGTCGGGAAAGGATCTTACAAACTCAGAACAATGAGCGGCGAACTACTGTCGAATAACTGGAACATATCACTCCTTAAGAGGTACTATTGCTAAGGTATGACTTTCTCTTTTCTTTCATTTACATAAATATTCGAAACTAATTCATTACAGGAATTCGACCCAAGATGTCGAGACCTCGGGTTTTAAAGTACGCGTTGCACTCTTTTTCCCTTAGACCGATTTTTATCCCAAATGGGTTTTACCGGCAAGGTTTTTAACGAGGCAAAAATTATGTGCTACCTGAGGATAATTCAATATTATCCAAGGCTTCTCTGCAATCAACCTCGAATACTGAGGGGCATCACCTTTGGATGTTATGTGTTCGAGGAATGTACCTAGTATCAATGAGTCTCGATAGGAAAAATTCTGTAATGGGCCAAACGGTCGAATGAACCATGTCAATATAGATTAGCCGAGTCCCGACAACAAAACATGTACGCATGTATAAATTATTCAAAGAAGCATTCTCTTTTCTCGAACATGTCATGTTTCGAAATAAATTTTCTACTATACAAATCGTGTACTTATGATTCTAACCTATTGTGCAAACTAACACTTGTGAAAAATGGCTCAAGAGCCAAGAACAAGCTGTAAACACGTGACTTTTTCCCTATGAAAGAATTACTCCCAAAAAATTCAAAATAAAATGATTTTCCTTGGTGTGCAATTTTGAGAGTTTTTGTGACATTTTTGGATAATTATTTGTATCTGTCTGTGCATGTTTATTTGTTAAATTAATAAAAAATACAAAAATATGTCGCATTTTGCATGTAGGATTTAATTCTACAATTGTTAGTAATTAAGTTTGTTTTACAAAAATTGAAAATTACAAAAATAGGCATCTTTTGCATTTTTAGCATTTAATGTCCAATTGTACAATTTTATGCTTAATTATTACTTAATTGTGCGTTAATTGTTATTGGGAGTTAATTTGCGCTTTTATAACTTAATAATAATTTAAGAATTTTTAGAATTTAGTTTTAGAAAAATAAAAGAAGAAAAGAGAGCAAAAAATATAAAGAAAATCGGAATTGGGCTCTTCTTCAAATTCAAGCCACAAGCCCAAAAAATACCCAACCTTCCCCATGACCCGGTCCATTTCAAACCGGGTCGACCCGGTCCATAACCCAAATACCCAACACCCCCTATCTTACACAAAACAAAACAAAAAACCAAAAAAAAAACCCTAAAAAACCAAAAAACCTATCTGCCCCCACCCCCTCCTTCTTCTTCTTCTCCAACACTCCCAAAGAAAAAAAAACCAGCCATGGCTGCTGCCATTTCCCCCTCCCCCACGTCGATATACACACACACACGCACCCACCTTCGAGCTCCATCTCGCCCAGCCTCCGTCCTCGTCGAAACCATATCGACATCCATGGCAACAACCACCTTCGAGCTCCATATCGACGTCCATGGCAGCAGCACCAACAACCCTCCACCACCTTCTCCTTCACGTCCAAACGGACCCATGGCTGCTGCGTTGCTCCATCTTCTGCCTCATCGCTCTCATGGCCGTTGCTTCATCTCCTCCACACGAATAGTAGCTCCGCCAACAACCATCCCATGCTCGCCGCTGCTACCTCCTACTTCCTCAACGAACAACGACCAGCTGCCTCGACTGCTACTCCTTCTTCTTCACCTCATTGCCACCGTCTTCAACCAAACTCCCTCCTGTGTCGTCGCGGCTACTCCCAAAACCAAGATCTTTCTGCTGCTTCCGCGATGTCCAACCATGTCCGTCACGTCTAAACCCAAACCCCATCGCTTCTGCTGTGTTGATGTTGCTTCGTCAAGCATTTGATTCGAAACAAACCCCGTTCCTGCTCGCCAAGATATTTGCCAGGCAGATTCGAGTTATGTTGGTTTCAAGGTTTTCGGGCAGATTTGTTTTCATCAAGTTCTTCGTGGTTTCGATCCGGTTAGTAGGTTCAATTTTCACTTTTGTCCGTATTTTGTTTTTGATATTCTCGAATCTAAAATCGGTAAATGTTTGATTTTTGTTTTGTTCGTGTTCATTGTTTTGTTAATTTTTCAGTTTGGTCATGCGAAATTGTTAGTTTAATGTCGTTAGATTCAAATTGGAGTTTAATTAATTATTTCTTCAGTTTGTTTCATGTGTTATGTATTCTTTTCAGAAATTGTTAATGTTGGTTAAATCATTTGAATCCGTCTTGTTTGTTGTTTAATACAGATTTAATTCGTGTTCATTTTGTTTGAAGTTCGTTTTTAATTCAGTGATTTAATGTGAAGTTATGTTTTGGTTTTTAATTTTTTGATTCAATGTATCTTTGTTATAATTTTGTTGGATTTAATTTAAAAAGATCAATTGATTATTTGAAGTTTAGTGATTTGAATATGTTTATTTGTTTTGTTTAAGCTTAATTCGAGTTTAATTCGAATTTGAATAAAACTTGCTTGTTATTGTTGTTGAATCTTTTCATTTATGTCCATACTTTGTTTGATTGTTCTTGAATCCGAAATTAGTATAAGTTTGATCTTCTTGTTTGTTGATTATCATTTTTGATTATTTCTTCAGTTTGTTTCATGATCTTGTTTAGTTTTAATATAGAAATTGTTGGTTGTAATGTTGTTAGATTTAATTTTAAGTTCAAATGATTATTGAATTTAGAAATCTGAATATACTTGTTTGTTGTTGTTGTTGTTGAATCTAAAAGTATGTTTGTTTGTTGTTAAAAAATATTGTTCAATCAAAATAATTCTGATTGTTGATTTGTTGTTTATCGTTTAAGTTTGAATTTGTTGATTGAACTGGATTAGAGATTGGTTATAGCTGGTAATTTAATTTTAGGTTCTTAGATAATTTTGAAGTTTGAACAGATTTTGAATCAGGGCGTAACAGTAGTTTTAGGGATAAAACGGGAATTAACCAATTACGGATTATTTAATTATGGTGGGGGACAAGACATAATAATAAAAGCAAAAAGGAAAAGGTTGATAATGATGTCTTCTTTTCAAAAAGAGGGAACATGGGGGGCCACGTTGACTACTTTTACTAAAGTAAAAGTGTAGGTAATAATAAAAAGTTAAAGGGTGCACATAGTAAAAGAATATTGGGTTAATAAAGTAAAAGAAGTAAAAGAGGTAGTAATAATGGTTTTTTAAAAAAAAGTAAAAAGGAATGGGGTAAAAAAAGAAAAAGAAAGAGTCTTGGTTTTGGGTATAAAAAGAGGACTCATTTGACACTTAAAAGGGGGGAGAATTTTGGGAGAGATAAAAATTTCAGAACTAAAGAGGAGATAAGAACATACTTTTAATCTTGAAGAAGAGGATTTTCTAAAATATCTGAATACTATTTTCGTGTATTCCTGAGTGTGATCTCTGCCTACTGTTTGCTTCCGGGATTTTCAATTGGCTTCTTGAGTTAACTGTTGGTCCTTTATTATTGCTTTATTGAGTGGTTGCTGGAATTTCTGTTTGGTTTTCAAGTCTACTGCCGGGTTTTCTGACTGCTGGTTGTTTGTTGTTGTTGCGTTGTTTCTACTGTTGCTGATCCTATTCTTCCTTTCCTTGTATTCAAATACCAGGTACACGACTGTAATACTAGCTATTGCAAGCTGAAAAATGTGAAAGCATGAATACATGAAGAATGGAACTTTGAAGTTTTAATTTCGCTTTTTCTTCGTTTCTTTTACTGATTGTATTTAGGCTATTTCATGTATTACTGTTTAATAATTGGAATAAGAGAAAAATAACATAAGTTGGTCTTTAGTGAATCAGCTTGGCAAAATGGGTTAATTCACTAGCTATGAAAGTTTTAATACGGTTAACAGTAGGTCAATCATGAATGGATAGTTAAATTTAGTTAAAGCCAAACAAGACTAGATAATGTTTAAGTTTAATAATCTTTCTAATAAGTTTTAGTAATTGTGGTTAAATCTAGTTTCAAATGGTTATGAATAATTAATTCCAATAGTTGTTTTTTTATATAATAATGCGAGCTTCAATCTACCTATATTTGATTTCTTTTGAATATTAGTTGTCGAATTTCTTATTTTATTTATAATTTCGAATTTTTTCCTTAAAATTCTTTCATTTAATATTGGTCCTAATCTAGCAATTAGTATGTTACATGTTCTTAATTTTTTCTAACTCCTAATTAATTAGGATTTTCTTTCTTTATTTTAGAGACTAAACTTAATAGAAAAAAATGTGGTCATTCTAAGATTATCTTTTTTTTAAAAATAAAAATAAAAAAAATAATGAGACGAGCCTCGCTAAATAAAAAATACAAATTTGCGGGGCCCTCAGTAAATATTTGCTTTAAAATTGCTTAGACTTCGGGATGGACCGTTTAGCAAAATTTCACGGCCCTACCCAAAGTAAATGATACGCTGGTCACTTTAGGCGCGCCTTTAATAATTTAATCTTCTTAAACTCGGGTGCACATTTATGTGACCCAAATCCGAATCTCAACAGAGTCAAAGTGTATCGATGATCACGGGTACATTGATTGTGACGCGGTTCGAAATACATTTTCACAACGTTGCAATTCCCTGTAAAATAATAATAATAATAATAATAATAATAATGAAAGCGGTAAAGAGTTAAAATCCGCACGTAAGCTCATAATTGTATAAAAAATCAGATAAACAAGCCGAATATGACAATTGAGCGACCGTGCTAGAACCACGGAACTCGGGAATGCCTAACACCTTCTCCCGGGTTAACAGAATTCCTTATCCGGATTTCTGGTTCGCAGACTGTAATACAAAGTCATTATTTTCCTCGATTCGGGATTAAATTGGTGACTTGGGACACCCTAAAATCTCCCAAGTGGCGACTCTGAAATGAATAAACAAATCCCGTTTCGATTGTCCTTTAATTGGAAAAACCCCTTCACCCCTCGCGGGGGCGAAAAAAGGAGGTGTGACAGCTCTGACAACTCTGCTGGGGATGTAAACCTAGAATCTCTAGTTCAGGGTTCAGAATTCGAGCTTAGAATAATTGTTATATTTGGCTTTATTATCTGATCTTTATTACATGTTTTTGCATAATGTGCTAAATGCTGTCTTTTACCGCTTTGATATTATCTGAACTGTATATAAACTGTGCCGAAACCCTTCTCTTCTTACCTCCGGGGAGAAGCTCGCTGGTCGAGACTCCCTATTCTGTTAGTGTCAATACCTGAAATAAGAAAGAGGCCGGACAAGTTACAAAGCCGGACGATCCCGCGGGTCCCCGGTACGTAGCCCCCTCCTCGACTCGAGTTGTCCGCTCGGGTACACAGTCTAAAACAAATACTCAGGTTATGAACTTAGAATAACTCAGCTTCATGTCGGATCCATAGTAGGAACGTTTGTTTGAATCACGTGCATCTGACTTTGGAGGCACAACACAGGGGTTGGGTCTGTCTAGGACAGGTGACCTAAAAAATAAAAATGACCATCCTGATGCATCTTACTTGCTGCTACTTGTGCGTTTATTTGATTCGGACTTGTGTATTGACCGGCTTTCGAATATTAGGAATATTGTGAAGTTAAAAAAAAGAGAAAAAAAAAATAAATAGCGTTTAGGGAATTAATTATTTATTTTTGAAAAAAAAAACCCAATGCCCAAATACTGTCAAAACTCTGCCGAAATTTTGAGTAAATGAGAAAAAATGTCCTATTAGTTTGTTTTATTAAAAAGCAAAGGAAAAATAGAAAAAAAGAGTCTCTTATTTTTAGGTTGAAGAATAAGTTGGTCATTTTGTTGAAACGAAAAGAAAAAAAATCTTCACTTTGTATCGTTTTCAAAATGAAAAAAAAAAGAAAAAGAAAAATAGTTTGTCTTGCCATGGAAAATGAAAATGAAAAAGAGTCTTGTTTTTAAAATGGTTTTTTTTATTTATTTATTTGTTTAAGAAAATGCCAAAAATAAAAATAAAAAGAGTCGTGCGTTGAACGTGGTTTTATTATTTGTTGCAATATATATATAAAAATCCAAAAAGTATTTTTCTTTATTTCCAAAATATATATATATATATATATATATATCTTTATTTGTTGCAAAAAGTATTTGTCTTGCCAAGAAAATTCAAAGTAAAATTCCAAAAAGATATGTCTTGCAAAATATATATATATCTTTATTTTCCATTATTGATTTCTTTAAAAAGTCTTTTTAATTGAAAAGAAATTTCAAAATTCAAAAATATTTTTGTAAGCATATCTTTCATTAAAAGTAAAATTCCAAAAATATTTTTTTTCTTCTTTAGAAGTTTTTCTTTCGAAATTCAAGTGAATAAACTAACTTTTTTTGTTTTTTTTTTAAAATTTTGTTTTTTGAAGGAAAGACTTATAAAGAAGAAAGGAAGCATTTTGTAATAAAGAAGTCGGGTGACGCTGTTTTGTCAAAACATAGCCGAATGTTCCCGAAAGGGACGCCGGAGGGCTGACTTTGCATAAACAGCCACCTTTGGGTCATTTTTTTTAGTATTTTTGTCCAGTTGACCCACACAGCCTTAAAAATCTTCGTCCCCGAGGCGCTGAAGGGCCGTGTTTGCAACACCAGGTTTTTATTGTAATTCGAAAAAAAAAACAAAGAGTCAGCGGTCAGGTGAATACCGTTTGGGTTTTTGGTCAAAATAAGTCGAGCCAGCTTTGGCAGCGTCTTAAGCCGTTCTTGCCGAAATAGCCTTAGAGTATCTTTCAGTTGTCGAAAGGCTATTTTCGTAAAAGAACGGACAAGTTTGTAAAGTGTCATAAAATAATCCTCCCCGACCTCAAAATTCATGTGAAATTTGGAAGAGGCCACATTTGCAAAAAATAACCGTTTGGTTGCTTTTGTCAAACGGAGAAAGGGAGCTGGCCTTTTGTTTTGAGGTTGTAAATCTTTTGACTAGAATATGTGGGTTGTTTGATTTTTGAGTTTGTTGGTCATCTTTCAACCTTTGAAACCCAGTTTGTTTTATTATGAAAATTGATAAAGAAAAAAATGTCTCATTGTTGTTACCTTTCATTTTGTCCGAACTACGCAAGGTCTGATTCATGCGGGGTCATGATACGTAGGCAATCTCCATAAGATTTGACCACCAAAAAAAAGGAATAATAATAATAAATGAAAGTGTAGGAGATTTTCAAGGGGGCACAATTACAAGAAGCCGGAACGACGCACATAACTGAAGTGAATGCGTGATAGAACGGTCTAACTGCTTAGGGGCACTGTATCTCTGATATATGATTATCTGTCAAATGCCCTAACACTAACGTGATGGCTTCACTTTGCTGTTGTTCATATATAGAAAAGTGGTTGGTTGTGGTAACTCCTCCCTGCAAAGCAAAGTCAAAGGACAATGACTCAGAACCGCAGAACCGAGTGGGTCGGTACTGATGACCGACAACAACTGGTCGAACGGAACAACAGGTTAGTAGAAGAAGTGAAAATGCTGAGACAGCATGTGGCAGACATGTATCAGGCATGGATGACTGGGAAAGCACCACCCCCTCCACCGCCAAGCCTCTTGAACTCTGTCATTCAAGCACCCAACACCATAACGGAAGATCCCTCATACTCTCCATCCCAACCCACTTATGGCAGCTTCCCCAGCTACCCGAGTAGCTCCATCACTCGTCAACGCGACTCCCCTCCCCAACGCTACTTCTCTCCACGAGACTCCCAAAGACGGGCTTCACTTTCCAAATACCCAGCTCCACAAAAGGCCTATCCACCCTCACAAACCTACCGGAAGCCCCCTGGATCAGGTTTTCGGCCCAATCAAGCATTTAGGAACGAGAGGTTGCTGAAACAAGGAAAGGCTATCACCCCTATCGGAGTATCTTATGCAAGTCTGTTTGAAAGGCTAAGGCATGCTGGCCTGATTGAGCCGCTCCACGCATATACTCCAGATCCACGTGCAAGAAACTTTGATCCGGCAGCACGATGCGCATACCATTCCAATGTTAGAGGGCACAACATTGAGATTTGTCGTAATCTGAAAAGGGAAGTAGAGAAAATGATCCAAAAAGGGCGGATTGTGATCAATAACAGTGACATGGAGCACTCGAACCCTATCGAGAACTTGTTGACGGAGGTTGATGATGTTGAAGCTGGTAATGGTCTTGGCAGTATTGATGCAAAGCTCAGTGGCTAAGATGCCAGGTTTGATAATTGGGAGGGCGCTTCGTTCCTTGGTTATCAAGAGAGAAGCTTTTGATGGTTTATTTTGTTGTCATTTCTGTTCTCCGGATTATTAAGGTTGTAATTCGGATTTTGTCTTGTGTCAAACCTTCTTATCTTTCCATTTTGTCATAGCGGTTTGTTTAAGTTTTGTCCAGGCTATTTTAGGATTTTATTCTGGTTTGTTTCGTTTGTTTTGTTATTCAAACCATTTCACCGGTAATCTAATGCAAAATCCGGTCTTTTATTATTTCCCGTCATCTTTTGTTTGGTCCTTTTATCATTTTTGTTCAGCACCGATTCTGGTGATATGACATGTGCACACAGTTTGGGCCTGATCTTAAAAGATAATCATAAAACCATTGGGAGGTGATCAGAACATTTAAAAGGAATAAAGACGGTTTGAGATTATTCGGAGCTCGAGTCATACGGAACTAGGGCAAGTAAAACACAAAGAAAACCGTTAAAAGCAAGATTTGCCTTTCATCATAATGAGAGTGAGAGTATTGCCCAACGGTGCTTTAAAAATGACGAAAGAAAAAGGCAAATGTATGCACATGGTTATCAAGTCCGGCACAATCAGAAGATATGGCGAATATTTAATGGTGTTGTTTGTACTTGGCGTGTTTTGAAGATTGGAATGACGAAGGCATTTTATTCTGCTATCTAAACACTTTCTCCTTCGTTAACCCTTTGAGCCTTATTTGTTTTCTTTCATACCCTTCTTTCGGAATCAGTAGCAAAGAGTAGAAACACAAACATAAAAAGATAAGATAAGAAAAAAAACACAAAAAGAAAAAGAAAAAAAAATCAACAAAACGACAAAAGAAAAATGAAAAAAAGAAGAAAAGAAAAATGATAACAAAAAACAAAAGAAAGTCAGAAGAAAACAGAGGAATTGGGAACTACGTTCGACCTGATTCCTCAAAGAGGATACGTAGGCGCCTCACGGCTCGGTCATGGTGTAAAAAATAAAAAAATAAAAATAATCCCCAAGCAAGAAACTGGGGCAAGGGTTGCGCTTGTTGTAAACAAATATGGTTCCGAAGGTTGTAATGTTCTACCTCAAATTGATTTGTTTTTGAGCCTTTAATACCCTTTCTTTCTAGCCTATCCAAAAACTCACATTACGGTCCAAAGAAAGACCTTCTAATCAGTCTTCAAAAGATGCCAAGTCAGACAAATGAGAGTCTTACCGATGAACATAACACTCTGATCCACAGCAGAAAGGACTCTAATCCCCAGCAGAGAAAGTCATATCGGCAACACTCCAAATCCCCAGCTGGAAAGTGATACAAATGAGAGAGTATTATCGGTGAAAATCTTCACGGACACCATAAGGCGATGAAAGCTGGAAAAAAAAACCAAAATGAGAGAGGCTTGATAGTGAAAACCCTTCGGGCACTACAAGTCGAATAAGATTGAGAATCAGATGGGGAATCGCCAAATGAAGATCTTAAAAGACGATTGACGGTAGAGGATAGGCCACATGCGCATGTCATGACCATTAGAGTCGGTATCTGCGTTTGATAGGTTTTTATTTATAGTTTCTCTTGTTAAAAAGTCATCTTTTTCCTTTGTCTTTTATTCGGTTCCCTTTTTGTTTATCTTTCTCCTTTCATAGAAAATTCCCCAGTAGAGTCTGTTTGGTCAGAACAAGTGAGAAATGACTTCAAAATCTGCCATCAGCTTTCCAATTAGGCAAGACCAGATCTGATTAGAAGATCCAATGGTCTAAGTCAGGAAGGAACAAGCGCGAAGCCAGTGTCAAGAAAGATATCCCTAGCAAAAGGAGATTGACAAAAGGATTGACGAGTGTCAAGAGGGATATCCTTGCCGAAATCAAAGGTTATTAAACCTCAAGGCCAAGACCCATGGACAAGAGCAATGAGCATGATTTGGGAAATTCATGCGAGACTAAAAGGTCGGGAAAATGACAGTTTCCGAACTATGCCACAAAAGAAGAGGGATATCCCCAGCAGAAAGTGATCATTCCCAGCAAATAATATCGTCCCCAGCAAGTTTTTGGAACGCAGAGCAGGGAAGGAGAAAGGGAAAATCCATCCCCAGTAGGAGTATCACAGCCAACCACCACAGTTAAATCTTAAAAGGAAATGGCATTGATGGCAGAAAGGCATGCCACAAGGGAGATTGTCAAACTGGGGCAGAAAATTTTCCTTTCATTTAGAAAATTTTCTGGAAGTCAGATACCCATTCGGGGAAGAATAAGGATAGCACCAGTCTCAAGGGAAGTGGTCTTTGAACCAGTTTTACCCCCAGCATAACAAGTTTTAATAAAGGAAGTTGTTCCCCAGCGGACAGAACAAAAGGATGAAACTTGTGCTCGGAAAACAAAAGGCCAGTATCATTCCCATCAGCCTTCAGAAGAGTGAAACACTAGTTTTAAAGGAATCAAAATCTCCCAGCAGTGTTATCTTCAACAGCGTTATCCGCGGCTGATAACATTTTATCCCCAGCAATGTTGAGAGAGAAAAGTTTTGAAGGAAGTAGCTTTGGAGAAAAGGGGAAGAAAGGAGACTCCCCAATAATATTATTCCCCAACAGGTAAGTAAATAATTCTCCAGCAGTGTTATCCCCAGCAGTCTCGGGGAAAGACAACACGAGCTTTTAAAGGAGAAAATCATCCCCAGCAAGGCCACAAATTGGCCACCATTTTAAAAACTGATAAAATTTTCTTTGCTTGAGAGTTGAAACAGGAACAAAGCAGCACAAGGGGAAAAGAAAAGAAAAGAGGGAATTACAAAGGTAAGTTTCTCAAACCTTTGATCTTTACATTTTCCTCCTAGGATAAAAGTCCTAGTCTGATGAAATTTTCTCCTGAGATATCAAATCTTAGTCCGATGAATCTTTCTCCAAAGCTCGAAAGGAGCTTGATTTATTTTTAAAAATATTAGAGTTGAAGTCAGGAGCCCGCCTGGAGAATGGAGGTGTTAAAATTTAAGAAATTGTTGAAGTCAGGAGCCCGCCTGAAGAGAGGAAAGGCATTTTATTTTTCAAGTTGTTTAAATCTCGCCAACCTAAAGAAAGGAATGACATTTTATTTTCAAAGTTGTTGCTGAGGTCAGGAGCCCGCCTGAAGAGAGGAAAGGCGTTTTATTTTTAAAAAAAAGTTGTTGAAACCTCGCCAACCTAAAGAAAGGAATGGCATTTTATTTTCAAAGTTGTTGTTGAAGTCAGGAGCCCGCCTGAAGAGAGGAAAGACGTTTTATTTTTAAAGTTGTTTAAATCTCGCCAACCTAAAGGAAGGAATGGCACTTTATTTTCAAAAGTTGTTGTTGAAATCAGGAGCCCGCCTGAAGAGAGGAAAGGCGTTTATTTTTCAAAGTTGTTGAAGTCAAGAGCCCGCCTGAAGAGAGGAAAGGCGTTTTATTTTTAAAAGTTGTTGAAATCTCGCCAGCCTAAAGAAAGGAATGGCATTTTATTTTCAAAGTTGTTGAAATCAGGAGCCCGCCTGAAGAGAGGAAAGGCGTTTTATTTTTAAAAGTTGTTGAAATCTCGCCAGCCTAAAGAAAGGAATGACATTTTATTTTTAAAGTTGTTGAAGTCAGGAGTCCGCCTCAAGAGAGGAAAGGCGTTTTATTTTTCAAGTTGTTTAAATCTCGCCAACCTAAAGAAAGGAATGACATTTTATTTTCAAAGTTGTTGCTGAGGTCAGGAGCCCGCCTGAAGAGAGGAATGGCGTTTTATTTTTAAAAAAAGTTGTTGAAACCTCGCCAGCCTAAAGAAAGGAATGACATTTTATTTTTAAAGTTGTTTAAATCTCGCCAACCTAAAGGAAGGAATGGCACTTTATTTTCAAAGTTGTTGAAATCAGGAGCCCGCTTGAAGAGAGGAAAGGCGTTTATTTTTCAAAGTTGTTGAAGTCAGGAGCCCGCCTGAAGAGAGGAAAGGCGTTTTATTTTTAAAGTTGTTTAAATCTCGCCAACCTAAAGGAAGGAATGGCACTTTATTTTCAAAGTTGTTGTTGAAATCAGGAGCCCGCCTGAAGAGAGGAAAGGCGTTTTATTTGTAAAAGTTGTTGAAATCTCGCCAACCTAAAGAAAGGAATGACATTTTATTTTCAAAGTTGTTGAAGTCAGGAGCCCGCCTGAAGAGAGGAAAGGCGTTTTATTTTTTAAAGTTGTTGTTGAAATCAGGAGCCCGCCTGAAGAGAGGAAAGGCGTTTATTTTTCAAAGTTGTTGAAGTCAGGAGCCCGCCTGAAGAGAGGAAAGACGTTTTATTTGTAAAAGTTGTTGAAATCTCGCCAACCTAAAGAAAGGAATGGCATTTTATTTTCAAAGTTGTTGAAGTCAGGAGCCCGCCTGAAGAGAAGAAAGGCGTTTTATTTTTCAAAGTTGTCGTTGAAGTCAGGAGCCCGCCTGAAGAGAGGAAAGGCGTTTTATTTTTCAAAGTTGTTGAAGTCAGGAGCCCGCCTGAAGAGAGGAAAAGCGTTTTATTTTTAAAAAAAGTTGTTGAAATCTCGCCAACCTAAAGAAAGGAATGGCATTTTATTTTTAAAGTTGTTGAAGTCAGGAGCCCGCCTGAAGAGAGGAAAGACGTTTTATTTTTAAAAGTTGTTGTTGAAATCTCGCCAGCCTAAAGAAAGGAATGACATTTTATTTTCAAAAATGTTGTTGAAGTCAGAAGCCCGCCTGAAGAGAGGAAAGGCGTTGTATTTTTAAAAGTTGATGAAATCTCGCCAGCCTAAAGAAAGGAATGGCATTTTATTTTTCAAAGTTGTTGTTAAAATCAGGCGCCCACATGTATAACGAGGGGAATACTTTTCAGTCTTTACATTTCATGTCTCAGGCGCCCACCTACATAACGAGAGGAATACTTTTCAGTCTTATACTTCAGGTCTTGAAATCAGTAACCCCTCCGGAAGGCAGAAGGTTACAACAGGAATCCCCAGCAGGAAACAATAAAAATCCCCAGCACCGGGAAGCAGAAGGTTGCAACAAGAGGTCCCAGCACAAGTTCAAGCGCATGAGTCAAAAGGAAGAAAGACGCGTCTTGAAAGAAGCGGCCTATGAACATTAAATTATGCCCAGCATAACAAATCTGGTGAAGAAAGCCGTATCCCTAGAGGAACCACCGAAAAGCTTAATAAAGGAGGCCATATCCCCAGTAGACCGAACAAAATGATGAAAACTGGTATTCAGAAAAGCAAAAGGCCAGTGTCATCCCCAAATTCTAGGAAGAAAAGCACCGGAAGAAACACAAGCCGACAAGAAAGCAAGGCAACAAGAACAAGTTGAAGATAGATGAGATCTTATGATCCGTAGTCTAGCCTAGCTTCTTGTTTTCTTTTAAGCACGGTGTAACAAGGAGATCGGTAAGCAGTGGTAATAGCATGCAACAGCAGTAACATTGCAGTCCCATGGTAGTCCCAGCTACCAAAACTTCCTGAACTACATTAATCTGATTCTCCTTTAGTCAGGGATATGTAGGAAACCTTTGAAGCAAAGGTTCGATTAAATCTTTTTCAAAAAAATGCTTCACACGGAGTACTCGGATGGGCAAAAATTGCTCACTTTATCTTTGCACGAAAACCCTTCGTGTCTTCGGGCAAAGAGGGGCAGCTGTAAGCACGTGATTTTTGCCCTATGAAATAATTACTCCCAAAAAATTCAAAATAAAATGATTTTCCTTGGTGTGCAATTTTGAGAGTTTTTGTGACATTTTTGGATAATTATTTGTATCTGTCTGTGCATGTTTATTTGTTAAATTAATAAAAAATACAAAAATATGTCGCATTTTGCATGTAGGATTTAATTCTACAATTGTTAGTAATTAAGTTTGTTTTAAAAAATTTGAAAATTATAAAAATAGGCATCTTTTGCATTTTAGCATTTAATGTCCAAATGCACAATTTTATGCTTAATTATTACTTAATTGTGCGTTAATTGTTATTGGGAGTTAATTTGCGCTTTTATAACTTAATAATAATTTAAGGATTATTAGAATTTAGTTTTAGAAAAATAAAAGAAGAAAAGAGAGTAAAAAATATAAAGAAAATCGGAATTGGGCTCTTCTTCAAATTCAAGCCACAAGCCCAAAAAATACCCAACCTTCCCCATGACCCGGTCCATTTCAAACCGGGTTGACCCGGTCCATAACCCAAATACCCAACACCCCCCTATCTTACACAAAACAAAACAAAAAAACCAAAAAAAAAAACCTAAAAAACCAAAAAACCTATCCGCCCCCACCCCCTCCTTCTTCTTCTTCTCCAACACTCCCAAAGAAAAAAAAACCAGCCATGGCTGCTGCCATTTCCCCCTCCCCCACGTCGATACACACACACACACGCACCCACCTTCGAGGTCCATCTCGCCCAGCCTCCGTCCTCGTCGAAACCATATCGACATCCATGGCAACAACCACCTTCGAGCTCCATATCGACGTCCATGGCAGCAGCACCAACAACCCTCCACCACCTTCTCCTTCACGTCCAAACGGACCCATGGCTTCTGCGTTGCTCCATCTTCTGCCTCATCCAAGCTCCTACAATGGCGAACCCTTCACCATTTTCTTCGAGCTCGAGTGTGAGCTCTCATGGCCGTTGCTTCATCTCCTCCACACGAATAGTAGCTCCGCCAACAACCATCCCATGCTCGCCGCTACTACCTCCTACTTCCTCAATGAACAACGACCAGCTGCCTCGACTGCTACTCCTTCTTCTTCACCTCATTGCCACCGTCTTCAACCAAACGCCCTTCTGTGTCGTCGCGGCTACTCCCAAAACCAAGATCTTTCTGCTGCTTCCGCGATATCCAACCATGTCCATCACGTCTAAACCCAAACCCCATCGCTTCTGCTGTGTTGTTGTTGCTTCGTCAAGCATTTGATTCGAAACAAACCCCGTTCCTGCTCGCCAAGATATATGCCGGGCAGATTCGAGTTATGTTGGTTTCAAGGTTTTCGGGCAGATTTGTTTTCATCAAGTTCTTCGTGGTTTCGATCCGGTTAGTAGGTTCAATTTTCACTTTGTCCGTATTTTGTTTTTGATATTCTCGAATCTAAAATCGGTAAATGTTTGATTTTTGTTTTGTTCGTATTCATTGTTTTGTTAATTTTTTAGTTTGGTCATGAGAAATTGTTAGTTTAATGTCGTTAGATTCAAATTGGAGTTTAATTAATTATTTCTTCAGTTTGTTTCATGTGTTATGTATTCTTTTCAGAAATTGTTAATGTTGGTTAAATCATTTGAATCCGTTTTGTTTGTTGTTTAATATAGATTTAATTCGTGTTCATTTTGTTTGAAGTTCGTTTTTAATTCAGTGATTTAATGTGAAGTTATGTTTTGGTTTTTAATTTTTTGATTCAATGTATCTTTGTTATAATTTTGTTGGATTTAATTTAAAAAGATCAATTGATTATTTGAAGTTTAGTGATTTGAATATGTTTATTTGTTTTGTTTAAGCTTAATTCGAGTTTAATTCGAATTTGAATAAAACTTGCTTGTTATTGTTGTTGAATCTTTTCATTTATGTCCATACTTTGTTTGATTGTTCTTGAATCCGAAATTAGTATAAGTTTGATCTTCTTGTTTGTTGATTATCATTTTTGATTATTTCTTCAGTTTGTTTCATGATCTTGTTTAGTTTTAATATAGAAATTGTTGGTTGTAATGTTGTTAGATTTAATTTTAAGTTCAAATGATTATTGAATTTAGAAATCTGAATATACTTGTTTGTTGTTGTTGTTGTTGAATCTAAAAGTATGTTTGTTTGTTGTTAAAAAATATTGTTCAATCATAATAATTCCGATTGTTGATTTGTTGTTCATCGTTTAAGTTTGAATTTGTTGATTGAACTGGATTAGAGATTGGTTATAGCTGGTAATTTAATTTTAGGTTCTTAGATAATTTTGAAGTTTGAACAGATTTTGAATCAGGGCATAACAGTAGTTTTAGGGATAAAACGGGAATTAACCAATTACGGATTATTTAATTATGGTGGGGGACAAGACATAATAATAAAAGCAAAAAGGAAAAGGTTGATAATGATGTCTTCTTTTCAAAAAGAGGGAACATGGGGGGGCCACGTTGACTACTTTTACTAAAGTAAAAGTGCAAGTAATAATAAAAAGTTAAAGGGTGCACATATTAAAAGAATATTGGGTTAATAAAGTAAAAGAGGTAAAAAGGGTAGTAATAATGGTTTTAAAAAAAATAGTAAAAAGGAATGGGGTAAAAAAAGAAAAAGAAAGAGTCTTGGTTTTGGGTATAAAAGGAGGACTCATTTGACACTTAAAAGGGGAGAGAATTTTGGGAGAGATAAAAATTTCAAAACTAAAGAGGAGATAAGGACATACTTTTAATCTTGAAGAAGAGGATTTTCTAAATTATCCGAATACTATTTCCGTGTATTCCTGAGTGTGATCTCTGCCTACTGTTTGCTTCCGGGATTTTCAATTGGCTTCTTGAGTTAACTGTTGGTCCTTTGTTATTGCTTTATTGAGTGGTTGCTGGAATTTCTGTTTGGTTTTCAAGTCTACTGCTGGGTTTTCTGATTGCTGGTTGTTTGTTGTTGCTGCGCTGTTTCTACTGTTGTTGATCCTATTCTTCCTTTCCTTGTATCCAAATACCAGGTACACGACTGTAATACTAGCTATTGCAAGCTGAAAAATGTGAAAGCATGAATACATGAAGAATGGAACTTTGAAGTTTTAATTTCGCTTTTTCTTCGTTTCTTTTACTGATTGTATTTAGGCTATTTCATGTATTACTGTTTAATAATTGGAATAAGAGAAAAATAACATAAGTTGGTCTTTAGTGAATCAGCTTGGCAAAATGGGTTAATTCACTAGCTATGAAAGTTTTAATACGGTCAACAGTAGGTCAATCATGAATGGATAGTTAAATTTAGTTAAAGCCAAACAAGACTAGATAATGTTTAAGTTTAATAATCTTTCTAATAAACTTTAGTAATTGTGGTTAAATCTAGTTTCAAATGGTTATGAATAATTAATTCCAATAGTGGTTTTTTTTATATAACAATGCGAGCTTCAATCTACCTATATTTGATTTCTTTTGAATATTAGTTGTCGAATTTCTTATTTTATTTATAATTTCGAATTTTTTCCTTAAAATTCTTTCATTTAATATTGGTCCTAATCTAGAAATTAGTGTTACATGTTCTTATTTTTTTCTAACTCCTAATTAATTAGGATTTTCTTTCTTTATTTTAGAGACTAAACTTAATAGAAAAAAATGTAGTCATTCTAAGATTATCTTTTTTTTTAAAATAAAAATAAAAAAAATAATGAGACGAGCCTCGCTAAATAAAAAATACAAATTTGAGGGGCCCTCAGTAAATATTTGCTTTAAAATTGCTTAGACTTCGGGATGGACCGTTTAGCAAAATTTCACGGCCCTACCCAAAGTAAATGATACGCTGGTCACTTTAGGCGCGCCTTTAATAATTTAATCCTCTTAAACTCGGGTGCACATTTATGTGACCCAAATCTGAATCTCAACGGAGTCAAAGTGTGTCGACGATCACGGGTACATTGATTGTGACGCGGTTCGAAATACATTTTCACAACGTTGAAATTCCCTGTAAAATTGAGCGACCGTGCTAGAACCACGGAACTCGGGAATGCCTAACACCTTCTTCCGGGTTAACAGAATTCCTTATCCGGATTTCTGGTTCGCGGACTGTAATACAGAGTCATTATTTTCCTCGATTCGGGATTAAATTGGTGACTTGGGACACCCTAAAATCTCCCAAGTGGCGACTCTGAAATGAATAAACAAATCCCGTTTCGATTGTCCTTTAATTGGAAAAACCCCTTCACCTCTCACGGGGGCGAAAAAAGGAGGTGTAACACAAGCATACTTCGAACACTCGAGAACTGCACACTTGAGCTACCTAAGTTCGAAATTGTAAGACCTTAAAGAGGCACCCCCTCGATATATAGGCCAAGACTACCATACTCGGGGACTAACATTTCGAACAAGTTCAAAATGTTATCGGGAAATAAGTCCAAGAGGCATACCCGAAGGCTACAACCACATTAAAGGCTACGACCATATTAAAGTCTACGGCCAAAATAATGCGGCTCGAAGACGTTCGATTTCTGCTATAAACAAAAGGCCTTCAAATATTTTGAAAAATCGGTTAAATAAGGCTACCCTCGGCAAAGCAAATAAAAAAAGACTTCGATAAAATCAGCCCTCGAATAATTAAAAGGATTCGATAATATCAACCTTCGAAAAAAAACTCAAGGGGTATCAAATTATCTTAACACAAACACGTTAAGACACAAAAAAGAGAAATAGGGTTCCAATCATCGGACCCTCAAAAAACCCAATGGGTATAAAAAACACATGCTAAGGCATAAGGAAATTTTCACTAAGTCTTTTAACCGAAAAGGGAAAAATAACTGGCATTTTTAGAGGCCGAATCGGTGCAATTTAAAGAGCCTTAGGGCCAATCTAAGGAGCCTAAGGGCCAATCTAAAAAGCCTAAGGGCCAATACAATTAGAGTTCGAGACCTCGTTCTCACTCGATTCGAACCCAAGGGTTCTACTATTCCTAGCTCAGCTAAAATTCAATTATAGCTCAAAGATTCACCCAAAAACCCTAAAGGGTATATTACTGTGAGCTCGAAAAACTTAACAATCATTTGATAAAAACCTAAGGGTTTACTTTATCCTAAGTTCAAGATTCATTCAAACTTGGTTGTAAAGATAACATGTCTATAAGTTCGATCGAGCCACCCCCGAGATAAGGTCTCGAACAAATTTCAAACTATAGGACTTACCCTTATATAAACGAAAAACTTAAGAGTTTGCTTTATGAACTGAAGTTAGTGGAATTACAACCATGAAATTTTTTAGCATTTTCAATAAAGATGGAGAGCATATCTGAACTTTAAATTTATGAAGGCATTCGAAGAAAAATTTCTATATATCAAAAAACATGTACAAAAGGCCAGTCAAGGCCTTACAAAAAAGAAGAGAAATTAAAATCTAGCTACGATCGGGGCTAGCACCCTCGGGATTGACTTCCTCTCGAGCAGCCTCTTCAGAAGCAATGTCTCCTTCAGGCCCCCCATTAGACCCGCCTCGGCTGCCTTCTTCGTCATCATCCTCATCATCGGAGGGTAGAAGCCGCCTGGCTTCAGCTTCAAGTTCTTTGGCCCGAGTAATTTCCTTGAAAAGGTCAAAACCTCGAGCATGAATTTCCTTGAGGGTTTTCCTCCGCGTTGGCACTTTGCCAAATTATTGCTCTACCGCTCCCGGTCGTAGGCCTCCCTTAGCTATATTTGAACGGCCTCGGCGTTAGCCCGGTATATGGCGATGGACTTGTCCACCATGACCTTGGTCTTCTTGATTTTCGCCTTGGCCTCAACAAGCCTGGTTTCAAGTTCTTCGACCCTCTTGGTCTGAGACGAGCTCTTCTCTTTACAATTTTGAAGTTGGGCCTCAGCTGAATATAGTATGGCCAAGGCTTCCTCCTTTTTCGTAGCAAGGCGGTCCATGTTCTCTTTACACCAATCACAATCGGCCTTAACCTGATCGACCACTACTCGGATAGCTCGATCCTATCTATCTTCTGCTGCAACTGAGATAGCGAAGTATTAGCTTGCACAATCGAGTTGATTCCATACTTTATTAGAAAGGCGGTTACCTGCTTGTCTAACTCGGCCTCCTCTTCACGAGCCTTGGCCAGGTCTGCTTGAAGATCTTTTATGACCTCGTCCTTTTGGTCACAAAGTATCTTCAGGGCGTTTCTCTCTTCCGAGATCCTTTGGAGTTCGGCTTCACACTGACTAAGGTCAGCTTGGAATTTGGCAGAGGCCTATACAAAGAAGAAAACACAAGTTAGATTTGTAAAGACAGAGACGAAGAACAGTAACCAAAAAGCGACTGGTACCTACCTTAGAAAAAAGACAATGGGCTTCAGCTATAAGGATCGAAGCATCATTAATATCATAGGCATTATCGACCCCCACGAAGCAATCCCGGAAAGGATCACTTATGCTAGAGCCTCCGTCGATATCGAGAGTTTTTAGCACTCGGGCCTCCCTTATTGTTTCTTCAAAAAAGACTGGCATTGAAGGCAGCTGACCTATTGTCATGGCCCCGAGCAAATCGCTCGGGGCACTCTGTCCGATCTTCTGTATTTCAGAACCGGTCCCGCCCGGTGTAGAAGGTGTTGATTGAGAAATGATCTCGACCTCTGGAGATTCAAGGTTCATGCCCGACTTTTTCTTCAAAACCTCCTTGATACTAGGCTTAGCTACAACAGGTGGATATTCGGAAGGAGTGGTGATTTCGACGGCCTTCCTGGAGTGGGCCACCAGCACCAAAGTGTCTTCTTATTCTTCCTCGGCCTGATCTCTCAACTTTTGAACCGTATCCGCCGAGAGAGCGACCATTTTTCTCCTCACCCTTCAAAGTTTGGGTTTTGACACCTCGGACTGTGAGACATCTTTTCTCTTCTTATACTCCTCCGGCTTTGGAGCCGGGGACTTGGCTTCTCCTCCTTCACTTGGAGGCCTCAGAATGGCATCCTTGGTCAAGCCTGCATGAAGGAAAATTAGTAATAAATGAAATATGAAGTTTCTTTAGAATACAGAGGAAGAGACCCTTACCATGATTGGCTTCCCAACGACCCTTAGCCAAATCTCGCCATGCTCGATCAGCACGAGTGAAAGTAGAGGCAAATTTTCGGATCCAATCTTCAAAATCGGGCACCGCTTGAGGCATCCAAGAGACAGCTACATGATTAAGGATAAATGTTAGACAAAATTAAAAGAAACATAAGAATCGAGATATGAAGATTCACTTACGATAGAGGTTCCATTCCTCAAGGAATGACATCTTTTACTTCGATATTATATCACAGGTTATCACCCGTATGAATGGCTCATCCAACCTCGATCTTTATCCTCGTCGATGCTCGAGAATAAAGTCTTTGTTGCCCGACATTGAAGCTTAATCAGCCCTCGATAGAGTCGAGGCCGATACAACCGTATGAGGTGGTTCAAAGTAAACTCCAACCCCTTGCCTCGCTGGAGAAAAAGCGCAACATGATTACTATACGCCAAAGTGAGGGATGGATCTGACCGAGGTTGACTTTGTACCTTCTGCAGAAGTCGAAAATCATGGGATCGACGGGACCCAGCATGAAGAGGTAAGTGTAAACACTTAAGAACCCCCTTCACATGTGTGGTGATGCTCTCTTCGGGTGCGGGAATGTGCACCACTACCTCGGAATGGCCGACCGACGACTGACATGCATTGATGGTTTTGGGAACCGAACCAATGGGACGTTTCGGTCACATCCATCGCTTATATCATGAAGACGACGTCGTGATCGAGGTGCAGGGGAATCGAGACTCAAATCGTTTCTTATCATTTCATTCTAAGAAATGCGAGGACTATTTGTATACAATTAAAATCGAGCATATCCAATTTTATGGGCTCGAGGGTCTGCCTCGAGGTTAAGTTCATATTGAAGCGAGCTCGAGCTCGAAGACACGAAGACCGAAGGATCGAGATCGGGCAAGAACAATATCGAGCAACAGAATAGCGAGATATCAGTGATCGACCACAAATCTCGACGGGAATCTCGGAACCGACAGAACCGCTAATGGTTATTGATACCAATCATAGATTTTACTTCCGAAATTAGAGTTATACCTTATTTGGGATTCCTCTACTATATAAAGAGGAACCCTGTTCATTTGTAAGGCAACACTGACTGAGAAATAACAATATGATGCTCTCTTACTTGCTTATAACTTACTATTATTCTTATTGTTCTTAACGTTTGATCTCGAGCATGTTCCAATCGAGGACGATACTGCTTGCAATGACACTGGTTTGATTTATCTAAATCATTTAATTCATTTATTTGTCTTGTCATCTATCAATTGGCGTTAAATCAGATCACGTATCCTTATTACCACATTACAAGTCTAATTGTTACTCGTATTTCGAGGTAAACATCTTATATCCTGAATTTTAAATTAGTAGTTCAAAAATTCAGGACACTTAATCCTAAATTTCAGATTAGCATCTAAAAAATTCAGGACACTAAGTCTTGAATTTCAAAATTCAAGATATTTAATCCTGAAGTTTTGGTGAATTAAAGAATCTTTAAATACATTATAAATTATGAATATATTTTAAATAACGGGCTTAAAAGTAACTATTGTTGCACTTCACCATTTCATCTTTCACTTCAGTATATTTATATCCTATGTGGCTGTGCAACTATGACTAACTAATGAGAATAAATGAAAACACTCAAATAGAACTAGTTTCTCTGCACTTTTGGAATTTCAAACTTGATAGTGTGGGTGCCATAACTACTGTACAACACCAAGGACAAAGAAAATTTTGTGTTTAAAAGGTAATAGTATATACAAGAAAGAACCTTTTATATCATGTGTAAATATTTATTTAATAAATTCGTCTCCAAAGGAAATGAAAGTTGAAACAATATCACTTTGTATGCTTGTAAATCTTAAAAAGGTGCTTTGCTACATTATAATTCTTGTCTCGATCTGATTAAGTCGTAGTTTGCTTTCTTAATAGGGAAAGCAGCTTGTAGTGACTAGATTTTAAACAATAAACAAGAGAGGGGCTTCTATCTTTTTCAAAAGTTAGATTTATAGGTTACTTCAAAAGGCTCTACCTTTAAAGCCTCAACTTTTGTCATTACGATTCTTTTACAAATATTTGAAACTAATACTATCGAGTATTCCCATTTGGTGTGATTTTTAGAGTGAGGATTCGCAACTAGAATATAGTATGGTTAATGGACTATAATTCCCTTGAAAGAGGATTACTCAATGCCATTGGAATTTTGAGATAGATTTATTCTTCATATTTCGAGTTTACTAACTTTTACATTAAGTACGGAACCGTAACTAGCTCGATCGAAAAAGCATGCAGGGGGTTTCGAATCCCCTTGAAAGGGGATTACTAAATGCCACTGGAATTTCGAGACAGATTTATCCTTCATCTTTCGAGTTTACTAGTTCTTACATTAAGTACGGAAACGCGACGAGCTCGACCAAAAAAGCATACAGGGGGTTTTGAACCTATAGCCTCTCATCTGGAGGATCTCCTGCTCAACCAACTCGGTCATCCTTATAGGTTATAACACTTACCTTACTAACCTCTATTTCTAGAAGAAACACTTCTTTTTCTCCTTAATAACAAGGTAAGTTCTAGAACAGGTAAAATTATTCCATCCTTTCTTTCCTTGAAGTCAGTTCGCAAATCACATCGAATATGTAAACTGCATTAGGCAAGTCCAGTGCGACGCGCTCTGACTTAGAATATTATTGGTAAGGAAAATCGATCCCAAATCTCCAATGTGAGAAACTACTCACTTAACCAACTCGACCACCCGTTGCGGTATATATAATAATTTTAGTTACTACTTACTAAATAGCCCCTTTGGAGGAATCATTTTGTAACTCTCCCTAGAATCAAGATGGTAGGTAGGCCATATTTCTCTGCAAACAAAATTAAACAAATCACAAAAATCCAAAACCTACACGCAGCACTGTACTCCAACACCACATTCACTTTTCCCTCAGATACTGCAAATTCTTCTTCCTTAGTCAAAAGCATTTCTGGCCTTTTGGGTCCCCCACTCCCCATTATCTCAGTATTTCCCAAATTCCCCCTATATTTCTTTAATCATTATCATCTCTCCAACTTCAACTCAAATCTACATCATTAAAATAGTACTGCTACTTACAGAACTACACAACAAATATTCAAGATTCTTTATTATTATTCTACTAGCAGTAAAAATACTAGTAGTATTCCATTAGATCTATTAAAAACATTGTACTAATCCTCAAATGATTATCCAACTGTAAAGCAAGATCCACCCCTCCCAAAAGAAAATAATCCGGTGCACCAAACTCTCATTGTATGGGATCCGGAAAGGGCCGGACTATAAGTATTTATTGTGCGCAGCCTTACCATGCATTTTTCTAATAAGCTTTTTTCGTGGCTCGAATCCGTAACTTCCTGATACAACAATTTTATTAGTTACTCCAAAGCTGCCCTAAAAAAAAAATACAAATATCATAAGAAGAAAAAATGAACTTAACAAAAACCAGTTGAACCTAGCAAAGTCCTCAACTTTCTCCTTCATTTTCCTGAAACTTCTCTGCCTCAAGTGAGTTAGAACCTTAAACTAGAGAATACAATGACTTCAAGACAGCCACTTCCTTCAAATCCAAGACATATGACAAGTACAATTTTCCTTATTATTACAACCTTAGCTTCACTTATAATCCTCTTTGCCATTCTTTATTTTCTTTACTATCTTTGGTATTCTTTGGTACACCGTTCTCGTACTAACCCTTTTGATTCCAATACACCTCTTGTTAAGCTCCACAGGTTCAGTTACAAAGAGCTAAAATCAGCTACTGAAGGTTTTAGTGATTCAACTTCAATTGGAAAAGGTGGATCAGGAACTGTATTCAGAGGAATTCTTGAAGATGGGAAATTAGTAGCAGTTAAGTTACTGGATTCTGGTTCATTCCAAAGTGAAAGGGAATTTCAGAATGAGCTTCAAATTCTTGGTGGGATAAAATCTCCTCTTATAGTTTCACTTCTTGGTTATTGTGTAGAGAAAAGTAAAAGACTTGTTGTATATGAATATATGCCTAATAGAAGTTTACAAGAATCCCTTTTTTCTGAGTCAAATTTGTGTATGAATTGGAGTAGAAGATTTGATGTCATTCTTGATGTTGCTAAAGCATTGGCATTTTTGCATATTGATTGTGACCCACCTGTAATTCATGGTGATGTGAAGCCTAGCAATGTGTTGCTTGATTCTGAGTATAGAGCTAAGCTTTCTGATTTTGGGTTGTCAAGATTGAAACTTGAGGAAGAATTTGGTGTTGATTTGTTCAGTCAAGAATTGGGTAAGAGTCAGGAACTATGGAAAAGTCAAGATCTTTCTGGGAATTTAGGGGTTATGACTACAGGAACTGAGACTCCAACACCTATTGGGACACCTATGGAAAGTCAAGATGAGGTAGATTTTGCTATGGCTTTACAGGCTTCTTCTTCTTCTAAAGGTAGTAAAAGTTTCCAAAATATTAGAGCTTTTGGCTTGAATTCTGTGACCCATAATTTAAGTTTCTTTAATGAAAATGATGCCACATCTAGGAATGTTAAAGGAAAGGAAGTTTCAGTTATTGAAAATGGTGTAGCTAGTTATGAAGAGGAGCTTAGTAGTTTTGACAATAGTAAAAAGTTGGATTTGGGTGCTGCTTTAAGTGGAGATGATAAAGCAAGAAATGTCAAACAGTGGGGTAAAGATTGGTGGTGGAGACAAGATGGTAGTGGTGAATTATGTAGCAAAGATTATGTGATGGAATGGATTGGAAGCCAAATTTGCCCATCAACTAATCCTGAGTGGGACTTAGAAAAAAAGTGCTCTCCTCAGAAAACCAGTTTGGATATTTCAGCACCTCTGAGTAAATTTGAGGAAGTCCAAGAAACCACATTACATGAACAAGAGATAGAGATTCCCAAGAAAGAGTCCGAGAAGGAGATAAAGGGGAAAACGCATAACAAGAAGCCGAGGAAGATGAAAGAGTGGTGGAAAGAAGAGCACCTTGATGAACTAAGCAAGAAGAGTAAGAAAGCCAAGAGGCTAGAACATTACTGTAAAAAGAGGTTCAAGATTCCTCATTTTGATATTGGTAAACGCTTTCGATTCAAGAGAAAGAGAAATTTCAGAATGCAGAACCAGAATGTAGATGATCCGGATGCAGAATTCAGTTTTAGGAAAGGTTGGAGGAGAAAGAATTCGCGCTCAGTTGGTAGTGATATGTGGAGCGGTGATCTATTCAGTCGAGAGTTGAGCAGCACGACAAGCATGAGAGGTACATTATGCTATGTTGCACCAGAATATGGAGGGTGTGGTTACTTAATGGAAAAGGCTGATATATACAGCTTTGGAGTTCTTATCCTTGTAATAGTCTCCGGTCGGAGGCCTTTACATGTTCTCAATTCACCAATGAAACTTGAGAAAGCAAATTTGATAAGCTGGTGTAAGCAGTTAGCTAATGCTGGAAATGTGTTAGAACTTGTTGATGAGAGGCTAAGAGATGACTACAACAAAGAACAGGCAAGTCTTTGCATTAACTTAGCACTTGCTTGCTTACAGAAAATGCCTGAATTGCGGCCTGACATTAGTGACATTGTTAAGATTTTGAAAGGAGAGATGGAGTTACCATCTCTTCCTTTTGAATTCTCTCCCTCCCCGCCTTCGAGAAATTTCAGTAGATCAAGGAGACGACAGAAGAGTTGCGCAGAATAGGTTTCCTTTTTGAAATTACTTGTCTATGTTGAGAAAAATTCACAAGGGTGTATGTTTAGAATCTGAATCAGTTGTTTTTTATGTAAATAAGGTGATTGTTTTTTAACTGTCTTTCTGATGATTACCAACTGCAGACTGCCAATACTAACAATGACATATTTTTAGTCCTTCAAAAGAAATCTCCTCTTTGTCCTTAGCAACATAGTGGTAACATGTAAACCTTCCTAACTTTTTTATCTATAGATGGTTTTCTTGATATTTCGTAGTCGTGGAAGTAGCCACTAATACTTGCTTACATTGCACCCATTGGGATGCAGCCTTTTCTCGGACCCTGTGGGATGCTTTGTGCACTGGACTGCCTTTTTTTTGCAGGTGCATTTTGATACTTGTAACATGTTAAAATTTCAATTTCCTCTATAGGAAAACAAGACTCCTCATGATGCTGTAATTTTAAAGAAGAAAAAGAAAAGGTCTTTTAGTGGAGGAGAGGGAGTTGTATATGGAGGGAAAACAGGAGGAGATATTGTTAGTTTCTACTTTGACTTGGTTTAAAAACCAAAATGCTTCTCCCTTTATTATGATGTTATAGTTTGGTCCACTTCATAAAAATCTCACCAATATAGGCAGTTTTTCAACTCATAAAAACTTCAAGTTGTATATGGAGGGAAAACAGAAAGGAAGAAAACATTATTAGCTTCTATTTTGACTTAATTTAAATATTTTCTCCCTTCTTCATTATGATAGTTTGGTCCACTTCATAAAAACCTCAGCTGTTTGGTGAACAATAACTCAGTTTTGCTTGGACCAGACAGGACCACTATTCTTTTTCCAATCCTTTGTGGCTCGGATTTACATTTTGAAAAGGCAATTTATATTTTAAAACTCAATTCGAGACCTGCTGTTAGGAATGAAGATGTACTTGCCATCCTACCATAGAGGCGGATGTAGTCTAGAGTTTGTAGGTTCATGTGAACCCATAATTTTCGATATAGAGTATATATATACACACACTAGCATTAGTGTACGTGCGGTGTACGTGTTTTTTGCGTCTATTAAAAAAAGTGAATAAAATTGAGAACAAGAATAAATTATGTGCAATAACAATTGACGTCGAGATAAATACAATATTTATTTAAATTGAAATATAAATGTTACATTGGCAAAATAGTTGAATGCGGAGTTATTGGGTATCTTCTGAACTTACAAAGATTAAAAATTTATTTAGGTTAATTATATAACTTTTGTATTTATATATATTTTTATAAAGATAATATGATATGTTATATCTTGTATCTGACCTAATATCTCTTTATAGACGTTGTTCTTGGAGTAAAAAATACTATTTCAAGAATTAAGTATTATATATACCATATAGTATGTATGATTATCCTTAGTACAGTGTTCTAAGCTATATGCTTTTTTGGATTTAGTTAAGGTTGTTCGAATAGTAAATAAATTATGATAAAATTTTCTTCTCTCTTATTAATTAGTACTTTTATCTCCCTCTCAAAGTTTAGTTTTCCCTTCTCTACTATATTTATTTTATTTTTATGCTTCTAATGATTTAAGGCATGTTTAGTGAATATTATTTCTTTTTTTCTTTTCTTCACCTGCTAAGCTCCTTAAATTTTAGATTTTAATAAAATTTAGTGGCTTAGAATTGAAAATATTCTTTAGACGTGCTCATCGATTATATTCAAGTCTTTCTAATTTTTTAATTATTTGCTCGCAAAATGTGACAAGTGGTACGTGATACCTATAAAAAATGATAATTAGACCATATTAAAATTTATATGTCTAAAATAATTGCCCGCACTACAAAAGTTATAAAATATAATTTAATACATCTAAAATAAAGTTTATAAAAGATTATAACATATGGTAATACACTAATTTTAATAAAGCTATCGCAATTGGTTTCATATTTGCTAGAGTGATTCTTTCCAAAATTAATTTTATGCTTGATGGACAATATTTCTTAAAGTTGATTAAAAATTAATATCTAAATATTAAAAAAATAATACAAGATATTCTTAAAAATATACTTCACAATTCTCAAGTGTGTAATTCTAAGACAAATGTTTTGAAGAAAAGCTTTCATTATTGTTCTTGATATTTTAAAAACTTAGAATCGTGACAGTCATATAATTTGAATAGGGAAAAAGTTTATAGAAGTAAAATCTTAATTAATTTTAAATTCTTAAATATTAGGAATTTTTGCATAGTTCAAATAAGGAAGGATTTGATACACAACAATTTAGTTGATTTTAAAGTCCTACATATTAGGAAAATAATTAAATATAATTACAACTTTGTCCAATGTGAAATTCATTTTTAAAGGGTAAAAAAGGCTAACGACATTTGGTTTCATATTTGCTGGAGTGATTCTTTCCAAAATTAATTTTATACTTGATGGACAGCATTTCTTAAAGTTGATTAAAAACTAATATCTAAATATTAAAAAAATAATACAAGATATTCTTAAAAATATACTTCACAATTCTCAAGTGTTTAATTCTAAGACAAATGTTTTGAAGAAAAGCTTTCATTATTGTTCTTGATATTTTAAAAACTTAGAATCGTGACAGTCATATAATTTGAATAAGGAAATTTTTTATAGAAGTAAAATTTTAATTAATTTTAAATTCTTAAATATTAGGAATTTTTGCATAGTTCAAATAAGGAAGGATTTAATACACAATAATTTAGTTGATTTTAAAGTCCTACATATTAGGAAAATAATTAAAATACAATTACAACTTTGTCCAATGTGAAATCCATTTTTAAAGGGTAAAAAAGGCGAACGCCATTTCACAAAGGGTCTTCGTGCTTTTAATATAGTATAGATATAGATATAGATATAGATATATATTAAAATTTTACCAAATATTAGATTTGAACTCATAGCTTTAGTAGTATAATGAGTTTAATACAAGTTTGAACTTTGAACTCATTCAATTTAAATTCGGGATCCGTCTTTACGCCACCGCAACCTTAGGTAGTTACCAGACGGACCATAATTCAAGTCTTTCTCCCGGGCTACTGCGCAATAACTTCTAAAAGAATTCGATTACCTAACTTCTTATAATTTAAAAATATTAATCTTTGGGTACGCGCGTTGCGCTTGTATTATGTGTCAATAATAATAATTTTTTTAGAATTATATAAATAATATCCAAAATATGTGTTTGCGTTATAAAATAAAACTTATTGAAAAATGGTGTCTTCCTAAAACTGATAAACATTAATCCTTTTTAGGAATTCGGGTAGAGTGGTTCTTACTTTAGTTTATTTCGATACGTGCCTCATCATACAAATATATTATAGTATAATAACTATACTATATATTTCATCGCTACGTAATAACAAATTTAACTATATAATACTATAAAATTTAAGTAACAATTAAAACAAACATCGTATTTAAAATAACAGTACGATACAATACAATAGGTAACAACCATCCAAACAAGTTGTTAGTCTCGTCTAGCAACATGTTCTGTATAAAGTGATATTATACAGAAATTTTAGTAAAAGAATCCTAGTTCTAGAGCATTAATTGCTGCGCAAATTTTGGAAGAAGAATCTTAAATCTAAGTGAGCGTAATTGCTTGGACACTATTTGTTAGCCATATTGATTAAAGTTACCCACTTATTACGTGTTTGGCACAATTTTGGTAAAAGAATCCTAAGTCAGAATTGACATTAATTCCTGGTTCAATTTTGAAAATTTGGTTTATTATATTTACATATTATAATTTTATCCAACATAAAATATACTTATGAAGGGCAAAAAAGGCGAATGATATTTCGCTAGGGGCCTTCGTGCTTTTAATAAAGTATAGATATAGATATAGATATAGATATAGATATACAATATCTTTTTCCCTTTCTTTTTTTTTTCAAAAAAAAAAATATATATCCGCAAGGAGTGTGAACTGGGGAAAGACTACAGATTAGTAAAATGGTTATACATAATCGCAATCCTTAGCGCATTATTAATTGCAAAAAATATTGTTGATTAGTTAAATATTTTAGACCATCCGTAGGGTGATGCAACGCCTTACCAGAGAAATATTCGCTAGAAAGTATATTCTTATTATTGATAGTGAAATTTCAATGTTGACTTTACATGTGTTATCTTCTCATTTTCCAGAAGAGAATGTCAATGGAATTTAAATATATTGTGCACTGGCTTTAAATAAACAATGAATAGATATTTTCAAACAAAAATCTGATTAATTAGTTAGTTAAAATCTTTTAAGCAGATTTTTTTGTGATATTGGTACGCACATTGGAGTTCCCTTGTACAATCCAAACTATGGAATTAGCAAAAAGTGGGTAGATTGTCTTTTCAAATATGGTAAGAGGATTCCTTGAGATTCTGTGATCTTTAGCAGGACTTTTGCGATTTACTAAATAATCTATACTTTTTTTTATTCCATTTCATCTCCAACATGTTAGATAATTTGCCTAATTATAATACTTTATCCCTTCCTGATATGTTTTTCCCCTCTAATCTCATAAGTTAGGCACCCAACAATTAAGTTATTCATGAGTTGGGACCCGCTTAACTTAGCTAGGACATAGATCATGTGTTACTCCCTCCGTTTTAATTAAAATTAAGAAATAAAAAAGTTTTGAAATTTGTTGTCTTCAACGTATCCTAGCATTTGTGTGGCGATTCTTTTCTTAAACTTGTGATCTTGAATATACTATAACATTGGTGTTACTACAAAGATATATCACTAAAGATGAAATGAAGAGTGTAAACTTAACTGTTTAAATATATTAATGTATTATTCTTTTTAGGATGAAATGATAAAGATAATGTTAAGGCTGTATTGTGGTCCGGGTCCGGGCCTAAACGGGACAAACGGGCCTGGGCTTTGGCGGGTCGGGCTTTGGTGGTCCCGTACCAAACAGTCTCGGGCCTAACGGGCCAAATGAGTGGAACCGGCTCACTGCGGTCCTAAGCCCACATGGTCCTGGACTAAATGGATCGGGCCCGCGGGCCTAACCGGATTTTTTCGTTCCGGGCTATTTTTTTATTTTTTTTATCTAAGGCAATTTCTTATAAACTATATATGTATATACTAATATAAATTGCTTATATATAGCTATATAAATATATATAGTATGTATATATAATTATATATTGTCTTATATAATATATAGCTTATATATATTATATATACTATATCTATATCTATAATATATATATATAGAGAGAGAGAGAGAGAGTTTATATGTATTAGATATATAGATAGTGCCTTATATATAGCTTATATGTATTAGATATATATAGTTTATATGTATTGGATATATATATATATATATATATATAGTCCAATATGTAGATATAGTATATATAATATATATAAGCTATAGATATAGTTCAAATTAAAGTTTACATTTAATACTCGGTATCAAAGCTGCAAATTAAAGTTTATATTTAATACTTCAAATTAAAGTTCAATACCTTCAACATAATACTTCAAATTAATTTAACAAACTAGAACATTAAGCATAATACGTCTAATAATTTTAAAATAACACAAATTATCTCAAATCAACTTAAAATCTTAAATACAAATGTCTGGAGAACGCGCAAGACAACTCTTTATATGCCTCCTTAAAGAGTCTGTGCCCTCCTTTCGACGACGAGTGTAGACTCGACCACAGTTCTTGCACTTTATTATGTAAACTTCTTCATTTTCTTCTACCACATTAAAGTGTTCCAAAATAAATGGGTGCAATCTAGAATCACCGGGCATGATTTAACTTGAATTAAGAATTGGAGTTTGAGAAATGAGAGATGAGTGAAGACTTGAATACTTCAATTTGAGTTTGAGAAATGAGAGAGATTGATTAATTTGTGAGTAAAAATGAAAGAATGAGGGGGTATTTATAGTTGAGAATAGGGAAAGTGTAATTATAAAAAGTTTGGGGTTAAAACAAAGTTTGGGAGCCAAATGGCTATTTTTGAAAGTGCCAAACGGCTAAAAATGCAGTCCAACAACTACATTTTAAATATCTGACCGTTGTCCCTTTTTAATTTTTTTTTTTTAAAAAATTAGTTGTTGGGCCCGTTTGGGCCGGCCCGCCTGCCGGTCTCGGGCTAAACTGTCCCGGGCTCACGGGCTTTATGGTAAGGACCGGCCCGTTATGGGCTTTTGCACTACTACAGACCGGCCCGTTTGAGACCGACCCGTTTGAGACCGGCCCGTTTGGCCCATTTGGCATGCGGTCCCGGGCCGGTCCCGGCCCATAATACACTCTTAATGTCATATAAACTAGAATGGAGAGAGTAATAGTTTGGATTTGTAGGTAAGCTTAGTTTGTAATGGACTAGGGTCAGACTAAAATTTGGGTGAGGGGTGGGGGTGAGGGGTGGATGGTGCAGAAAAACAAAAAAAAAAAAATTTAAAATTACAAAAAAAAATAATGTTTTTTGCCCGGGGGAGGGGTAAGTAGGGTGGGTGGTGACAAAAAAACTGAAATTTGAAAAGAAAAAAAAGCGTTTTTTGAAATGGGCCAAGCCTTTTGTCGAAGGTTCTATAGGTAAAAATAGCACGGTATAGCCAGTTTTCGGACTGGTCATTCAAAAATAGTCGGCGTTTACGAAGTCAATGAAAAATAGCCGCTATTTTGCTGCAACAGAGACCGGTCCAGCATAATATACTGGAGTTCGGTGCACCTGTGTATGAACTCCAGCATATTATGTTGGACCGGTATACTTTGCTGACTCCAGTATAATATACTGGAGACTGGAGCACCGGTGCTTCAAACTCCAGTATATTATACTGGACAATTATATTTGCTGGAACTCCAGTATATTATGTTGGAGTTCTAATGTACGTATGCTGGAACTCCATCATATTATGCTGGAGTTCCAGCACACCTATCCTGGAACTCCATCATAATATAATATACTTGCGTATTTTTCGGGTTTTGAACAGAGTTTTCACTCAGTTTTATCTTTACAATGAAAAATGACTAAATTTTTATTACTTTTAAAACTATGCTATTTTTGAATGACCAGTTGTAAATCTGGTCATTTTTGTCCCGTTCTATAGGGATCTAGGCCCATATGAATGTTTGAAATGGGCCAAGCCTAGAGTCCAACCACAGGTGTATCATTACCCTCGAAAGCGGGGAAACTGACCACATGATCGGCAATGGGCATAAACCCTAAAACAAGATTCACTCGTTCTTCAGTCCTCACGTAGACATGAAGGGGAGGCCCCACAGATAGGATTCAGATTTCTGAACGGGAAAGCATTTTTTGTCGGCCTATACGCTGACTCTGAATCAAAGATTTTTTAGAATTCTAACTATAATTAGTAGATCGCACTTTGTTGATTTGAAGTTACTGAGAATGCAGTAAAATTGGCATTAAAAGAAACAACCGCAAATTACAAGAGAAACCTGATAAAAGTGAAAGTAAAAGAACAAAATTGAATTGACGAATGACATAATCAAAAAATCAAAATGACATACACGCTTGACACTTGTGGTTGTGGCAGTTTGAGAATTTAATCGAGCTACGGTAGCACAACAATCTCAAACAAGAAATTAAGATCAGAACTTGCTAGGTCCAAATTGAATCATATAATATCAATCCAAATAAACCGAAGCCCGTAGCTAGTAGTGACCCAAAACCACGCGCCGCCACCGGAGCAGCAGACTTTTTGGAGGAATGCTCAGCAGAAATGGCTGACTTCGGAGGAGATGGAAGAGGATGAACAACCACCGAAACCTTCATTCCGTTAAAGCAACCGCCAGTGCCACAAATGAAGTAATACCTCTGGGTCTTGTTCAGCATAATGAAGTCTTTTCCGCCGGTCCAATTCCCAAGTGCACCTTCTATTGTGCAGTTATCATATCCAGTCTTGTTCACTAAAAACACATTGTACTGTGACTTCTGATACCTAAATGCTGTCACCCAACAAAGAAAGAAAAGTTAGAGAAGTAACAAAAACGCAAAATATGTACTAACGTACTTGTTTACAGTGTAATACGTACATATATAGTCACCGGCGTAGAAGGTTTGGTTGTTTGCCCAAAGGGTGTAGTTGATGCCAGGGTTCCAGCCTTTGTTAGCTCCGACGATATGGTCGGTGGCGTTAACGGTGGCAGCGGCGGCGAGGAGTAGGAAAAAGAGAACAGAGAGAGCCATGTTCAGAGAAATGTTGATAAGCCCGAGTGACAGAAGCTATGAGCTGGACGTGACTGGTTAATGTTTGGTTGAGGAAATAGCCAACTGAGCTAGTCCTACTTTATGACTGTACTTGGCCCAGCCACCATTATATACACATCCAAAGCAAATTAGATGACCGTTATCCGTTTGTTATTTTTATGGAAATAAATAATATAGTTTCTATAAATTATGATGTATATTCTCGTATATATTTGATTTTCTTTCCAAAAGTAGTGTTTGTTTTACTCCTTTTAGACTCTGGAGACCACCAAAACATTTGGAATCATGCTGAACCTAGTAACTTTAGTCTAAAATCTATATTTGTGTTAAAAAATTCATTGAATATGTATAAATTGTTAATTTAGAACTCAGTAACATAAACGAACTAGAATTCCGATTACACAAATACCGCAATCTGCTGTATGTGTTCGCAAAAGCAATGAGAAGTCTGTCCCCGTATCTCGATGTGCACTCTTTCTAATTAACTCCATACCCAAGAATTGGGTAGGATAACTTAGATTATATACCTATATCCAATTTAGCATCCTAGCAACCTAAACTGATTCAACTGCATGGTATATTAGTTCAGCAAGGATTCACCTGATGCCATTTATCTACAACAATCTGAACTTCATTCTTGGATTTATATGAAGACCGCAGACCCGAAGACATGGCCCAGTGCTGGCATCAGTTACTGAAGCAAAATCACATAGAGAATGAACACAAAATGTCACTTATATGAGGCATGGCTTGTCATATCGGATGTTGATGAATCAATATGAAAGGCAATGCAGTGACCGAGATTTTGCCAAGATTGACAATGTAACAGATTTGGCAATGCTGAAATGTTCTTGGAACACGTTCTTATGGCAAACCATATATAGCATGAATTTAGTTATCCATGTCGTCCCAAACACATCCCTACTAGGCCACTCGGGCAGCCATATCAAGAATCTAGAGAATACTCTAGCATGAATTGGACTCCGGGCAATTATCTTTAGAAGCAACCAAGACCGATGCTAACCCGGTCCCAGCAAAACAAATCTACATAGCTTGCACGGTCAAAGATTTATGGGTAGCTTCTAAAGGCACCCATCAGGCGTGGATGAGCTAGAGTCTTTCAAGCATCATTTAGTTACCTTCTACCTTTTTCACTTCTGATCACCCTGTGCGTCGGATGCTTTGTCGGTTTCCCCTTTTTAGTATGTTTAGGATCTCTCACATGTCGTTGGCCTCTTGGACCAGTTGGTAGCTGTAAGAACTTCAGGAGACCTGGGTCATCAAGAATTCCACCGGATTTCATCTCTGAATATAACTCTCTCGCCTGGGAGAATAACCTGCACTCCACAAGTCCTCCCACCAAAAGAGAATAATGTGCAGACTGGGGCACTACCTCATACTGCTTCATCTCTGCCCATATCTTCAATGCATTTTCCGGCTGCTTCAACTTCAAAAAACTATCAAGAATTAAGAGAAAGGTGTCCCTGTTTGGACCAACTTCAGCCCGTTTCATAGAGTTAAGAACTTCAATAGTTCCTTCTAGACTTGCACCTGCAAGAAATGAATGATATGTTTCAATAGTTGGACTGATATTGTCTTTCTCCATCAGAGCTAATATACTTCTCGCCTCAGCCAACTTAGATGATTCACACAGAGGACGTATCATCAAGTTGTATGTACTAGAATCAGGACGCAGACCCATATGTTTCACTTTATCAAGAATTTTAAGAGCTTCCTTCACACAATTCTCACAAGTCAGTACATAAATCAAAGCATTATACACCTCCAGGCCAGGAACCCAGCCGCGTTTCTGCATTTCATCATAAAGTCTAAGTGAATCGAACAAATTTCTAACCGTGGAGAAGCAGGAAATCATGTGGGTATACGAAGTAACATTTGGTTCAATACAACACTTGGACATTTCTCGCCATATCCTTTTGGCTTCAAATTTATCAACCATAATATTGCACCATCCATTAAGGATAATATTAAAACCATCAATTTCCAAGGGGAATAGCTTTTTATTAATAAACATGAATTCTTCAGCTTCTTCAATAAACCCATGCTTACAGAGAGTATTCAAGAATGTCAGGAATATTCTCTGATCAGGAGACATACTGAACTTCTCCATTATCTGGAATGTCTGTATAGCTTTGCCAGCATTATTGGCAGCAGCATATCTGTAAGAATATCATGAATTACTATGTCAAACAACATGTCAAGCAATTAATCATCTTACTCAAGTTAATGCATAGCATTTGTCTCAGTAGTTTATTGGGAATATCACGGGGACAGATGCACAATTTATGGCACGGGTTCAGCAGAACCCAGAAGCTTTAGCCTAGACCCCATATATGTGTTGAGAAATCCACTAAATATGTACATACAAAAAACTGTGAATCCAGTAGGATAAATGGATTGTGGGTTCGGTGGCAAGCAAGGGGTCGTCAAAATCCATAAACTTCAAATTCTGAATCCGCCTCTGAATATCACTACGTAATGAATACCTTAATTCTGAAAGAAACATGAATGACTAGGCCTATAAAAATTATGAAACAACTTTTCTAGCTAGATAGAGCAATTAAAAGGTAACATTTTTTGTGAGACTACTGATATCTACAAATTAATGCTTGAATTCAACGATCTAGTTAACAGTTGCTTCTCAGCAATTATGTAGATGAACTCACATAAATTACAGAAATCATATTACAAAGGTTACTCTGCATGAAAATGAATGACTTCACATTTCACTCAATGGTATGCGTCAAAAACATGGGAAAAGGAAATCAACCAAAAAATAAAAGATAAGTTTTTACCTATCAATCATGAGGAGGACCGCCTCTTGAATATTTATTGACATCTGAAGAAGATCTCGAATCAAAGACCAGGCAGTACTGAACTTACCATGGTTGCCCAGAATCCATATCATCAAACACCACGTGTTTTCCTCGAGGCATTTGCATTTCTCACCCCATTTGAATAGCAAATAGGCCAACTTCCACTGCTTTCTCAACTCCCAAATCACCAAAAAGACCAAGTCTTTGTTTGGTTTAACACAGCATTCATCAAGAAACAACATGGCTTCATCACCAGAATCAAAATCATTGGCCTTTTGTATAATCCCAACAAATTGGCTAACATCAAGTTGAGATTTTTCGCGCAAAGTGTCCACATGCTTACCGAAATTGATGATTTCGTAGCAAGTTAAATTGCCGGAGCTGAAGAAAGCGGGCTTGGATGGTGTAATATGACAAGTTCTGCCAAATGGTTGACGAAATGTCCCAAAGAAATGGCGCTTTAGTTTCGGTTTTGAAGCAAACAAACAAGGAGGCTGAGGAGCTATAGAGCCAATTATATGCTTAGAAGCGAGAGGGCGAGCATTATAGAGCCTTCGTGCAAGAGAGAGCAACCGCATTATTTCTCAGTTAAACCGGAGAAATCTCCATTTTCCTTCTGCTGTTTTAACTGTTGTGGAAACAACAAACCTCAGTTAGCTCAAGTCTACAGAAGCCATATGATTTTACAATTGGACGCCATTATTCTAAGCCCAAACCCAAATTGATCAGGCCCATGGATTACTGTTTGACTTTTCGAATAAGTAAAAATGGCGTGTAGTAGCCACTAATTAAGGGTGTCTTTAATTTTTATCCACTAATTATAATGCTCAGCAAAAATAGCCACCACTAATAGAAAAAAGACAATTTTACCCTTTCTTCCTCTCTTTCGCGTTGCATTTTCATCTGGAATACCCAAGGTGATTTCATGGTCGGCCTCCTCCATGCTTGGTCAACAACATCAATCCCTCAATCCCTTATCTGGGCACATCAATCCCTCAATCCCTTGTCTCTTTCTCTCTCTAAAAGAAAATGTCGGAACCCCTCTTCATTTCACACACTGTTGTTGCTTCTCTCAAGCACAAACTTCAACTTTCAAAATCCAGAAACTTTATAATAAACCCATGGATGAATTGCAGTTCAGTTCGACTCACAACTACTGCCACTGCCACTAAGTGTAGTGGAAAAGTGAATAGATGGTCCCTTTATGGCATGAATGCTCTTGTAACTGGTGGCACTCGAGGCATTAGGTACTTTTTCATTTGCTAGTTCATGATTTATGTTCTGTTTCTAGATATTTATAGTGTTTGGTCCATCTACAATTAAAAGCAACTATTATGCATATTGTTTCCATCCTACAAGTCAAAAAAATGGGAAACAAAGGACATACATTATAAAGTAATCCTTGTAGAATTAAGAACAGGTGTACTGTAAGTGCAAGACCAAGATAAGGACTGTCTGTCCTTAACATTTAAACATGGAATTAAAAGTTAAGGACTTTCAGTCCTTAACTTTTGAACAAGAAATTAAAACTTAAGGACTGTCTGTCATTAACTTTGTCACACCTCCTTTTTTCGCCCCCGCGTGGGGACAAGGGAGTTTTTCCAATTAAAGGACAATCGAAACGAGATTTGTTTATTTATTTCAGAGTCGCCACTTGGGAGATTTAGGGTGTCCCAAGTCACCAATTTAATCCCGAATCGAGGAAAAGAATGACTCTGTATTACAATCCGCGAACCAGAAATCCGGATAAGGAATTCTGTTAACCCGGGAGAAGGTGTTAGGCATTCCCGAGTTCCGTGGTTCTAGCACGGTCGCTCAACTGTCATATTCGGCTTGTTTATCTGATTTTATACAATTATGAGCTAATGTGCAAGTTTTAACTTTTAACCGCTTTCGTCATTATTTATATATTTTTTCAAGAATTGCAACATCATGGAAATACATCTCCAACCACGTCACATCAATGCACCCGTGGTTGTTGGCACATTTCAACTCTGTTGAGATTTGGATTTGGGTCACATAAATGTGCACCCGAGTTTTAAGAAAATTAAATTATTAAAAGGCGTGCCTAAAGCGACTAGCGTATCATTTACTTTGGGTAGGGCCGTGAAATTTTGCTAAACGGTCCATCCCGAAGTCTAAGCAATTTTAAAGCAAATATTTACCGAGGGCCCCACAATTTTGTATTTTTATTCGGTGAGGCTCATCTCATTCTTATTTTTTAAAGGAATTTGCAACGTCATGGACATGCATCTCGGATCACGTCACAATCAATGTACCCGTGATTAGAGACACATTTCGACTCCGTTGAGATTTGGATTTGGGTCACATAAATGTGCACCCGAGTTTAAGAAAGTAATTTAATTAAATCGCGTCTAAAGAGTCTAACGCGTTATTATCTTTGGGGAAGGCAGTGAAATTCACTAAACAGTCCATCCCGAATTCTAAGTATTTATTATGACCAATTATTGAGGGCCCCGCAATTTGCATTTTTATTTGGCGAGGCTCGTCTCATTATTTATTTATTTTAAAAAAATAATCTTAGAATTACTACATTTTTTATTTTTCGTTTTTCTCTAAAATAAATGAAGAAAAATGTCCTACTTTATTTACATACTTTCGAGTTATTATAGTTAAGTTTCGAAAGTGAGTCGTTTAAAGAGTTTACATGGGCAGCGCATAGAATGTTCTACATACATACAGTAAAAGAAAGAAAAGACTACATTAAACTACAACTTCAAATCTTTCTCATTTTTTGCATTCATGTTTCGAGTAGCTTACAAGATGAACCAGTGTATCGTTTGTGTACCTGGTATTGTCAATACAAGAAGAAGAAGGTCAGCAAAGTAGTATGTAACACAGCAACATACAGCAGCATAAAGCCCAACACAGTAGCTTCAACACCTCAATCCAGAAATCCCAGCAACACGGAGAAAACTAGTAAAAATGGAGAAGAAAAATAGTGCGGAAATCTCTCTTTGTTTTTCTTTCTAGATTTGAACTCTCTATGGTGTTCTTCCGCTCTCAATATTTCAGAAAATTTGGTTATATCTTTTTTACTATCTCCAAAATGAATTCTGTCCCTGTATATTCTGTGTATCCAGAGTGTATATCGAGTGTATACTGCTCTCTCCGCCCCCTCTTTTCTTCTTCTCTCTATCTAGTTTTTCCTCTTTTTTCCACCCCCTTCTTACTAAATTTTCTCTTCTATTTATAGCAAAATTTTCGAAATTTTCAGATTTGTTTTTTATTATTTTATTATTTTTTTAATTAAAAGAAATCCCACTTACAAATTGCTTTTATTTTTTTAGAAAAAGAAATCCCACCTTTATTTACTTTTATTTTTAAAATTCCAACTTTAATTACTTTATCTTATTTAAAATACCACTTTTTATTTTTTTAAAAGAGAATCTCACTTTATTTAACTTTTCTTTAAAAAACAAACCACTATCTTTTCTTTTTCTTTCAAAAATGCTACTTTCAATTACTTTTAAATTTTTTAAATTTTCAGATACCTTTATATTTATTTTTTAATTCCAATCTTCTTTTACTTTTAAATTTTTTAAAAATTTCCACAAAACTTTTTATTTTTTTAAATTTTCTACATTCTTTTACTTTTTTTTAAAAAAAGAGAGAATTTCACCTATTTTTACTTTTATATTTTTTTTTATTCAATACTTCCCTTTTTCTTATTTATTATTATTTTTTTAAATCATTCCCGAAATTATTATATTTTTTTAAAAAAATAAAAAATAAAAAAAATAAAAAAAATATTTTCGGATTTTTTATATATAAAAAAAAACAAAAAATAAAACTATTAATAGTGATAATTCACCTTTTATTTTTTATTTTTTTGGTTTTGTTTTGTGTTGGATAAAAATGAAGAAGGGGTGTTGGGTTAATGGAGCGGACCGGGTCGACCCAGTTTGAAGTGGACCGGGTCATGGGGAAAGTTGGGCAATTATTTGGGCCTGTAGCTTGAATTTTGAAGAAGAGGCCCAATTCCGACTTTCTTTATTTTTTGCTCTCTTTTCTTCTTTTATTTTTCTAAAACTAAATTATAAAAATACTTAAACTATTATTAAGAACTAAATTAAGTTATAAAAGCGCAAATTAACTCCCAATAACAATTAACGCACAATTAAGTAATAATTAAGCATAAAATTGTATATTCGGACATTAAATGCTAAAAATGCAAACGATACCTATTTTTGTAATTTTTATTTTTTTGTAAAACAAACTTAATTACTAACAATTGTAGAATTAAATCCTACATGCAAAATGCGACATATTTTTTTATTTTTATTAATTTAACAAATAAACATGCACAGACAAACATACAAATAATTACACAAAAATACCACAAAATATCACAAAAATTGCACACCAAGAAAAATTATTTTATTTTTGAATTTTTTTGGGAGTAATTCTCATATAGGGCAAAAATCACGTGCTTACAAACTTTTGAACCAAAAATTAAAACTTAAGGACTGCATGTCCTTAACTTTTGAACCAGAAATTAAAAGTTAAGGGCTGTCTGTTCTTTAACATTTAAACATATAATTAAAGTTAAGGACTGTCAGTCCTTAACATTTAAATATGGAAATAAAAGTTAAGGACTGTCAGTCCTTAACTTCTGAACCAGAAATTAAAAGCTAAGGATTGTTTATTCTTTAACATTTAAACATGTAATTAAAGTTAAGGACTGTCAGTCCTTAACATTTAAACATGGAATTAAAAGTTAAGGACTGCCAGTCCTTAACTTTTGAACAAGAAATTAAAAGCTAAGGACTGTCTGTCCTTTAACATTTAAACATGGAATTAATAGTTAATGACTGCTAGTCCTTAACATTTAAACATGTATTTAAAAGTTAAGGACTGTCAGTCCTTAATCCTTGTAGAATTAAGAACATGTGTACTGTAATTGCAAGACCAAGATAAGGATTGTCTGTCCTTAACATTTAAACACGGAATTAAAAGTTAAGGACTTTCAGTCCTTAACTTTTGAACAATAAATTAAAACTTAAGGACTGTCTGTCCTTAACTTTTGAACCAAAAATTAAAACTTAAGGACTGCATGTCCTTAACTTTTGAACCAGAAATTAAAAGCTAAGGACTGTCTGTCCTTTAACATTTAAACATATAATTAAAGTTAAATTTAAATATGGAATTAAAAGTTAAGGCTTTGAACCAGAAATTAAAAGCTAAGGACTGTCTGTCCTTTAACATTTAAACATATAATTAAAGTTAAGGATTGCCAGTCCTTAACATTTAAATATTGAATTAAAAGTTAAGGACTGTCAGTCCTTAACTTCTGAACCAGAAATTAAAAGCTAAGGACTGCATGTCCTTTAACATTTAAACATGTAATTAAAGTTAAGGACTGTTAGTCCTTAACATTTAAACATGGAATTAAAAGTTAAGGACTGCCAGTCCTTAACTTTTGAACAAAAAATTAAAAGTTAAGGACTGTCTGTCCTTTAACATTTAAACATGGAATTAATAGTTAAGGACTGCTAGTCCTTAACATTTAAACATGTATTTAAAAGTTAAGGACTGTCAGTCCTTAACATTTGAACCAGAAATTAAAACATACAATTTGAAACTCAAGCTACAGGACTTTGTATACAGAAGAACAACAACAAAGTGAAGGACATTTTGTCCTTAAGTTTTTTTATTCAATTTGCAAAATGAGGCCAATAGAATCAAAGTTAAGGACATAGTGTTCTTTTTTTTTTTTTTGAATTCAATTTCTAAAATGAAGACACTATGTCCGGAATACAGAATAATCATAGGAGACGATGTCTATAACTTTATCAATCCTCAGTTGATCGCCGCTGTGGTAACTGCTGCTGCTGCTCGTTTCTTCTCTTTATGTAACTGCTGCTTGTGTTGATAGCGTAGGTATAAGTTATACCAGAAGGGTATTTTCGTCCAGTCAGGTATAAGTTTTTTAAAGGAGTGGCTAAAGTCTAAATACATTGAAAACAATGGCTTTAAAATAAAAGCCACTACTTTTAGTGGCTATTTGTGTCGTTCGCCCTTCGAATAACCTTTTATTTTGGTTTTTACTAAGGGTGTTAACCGGGTAGGCCGGGCCGGGCTGGGTTGGGATTTTTTGGGCTCGTACGGGTTATGATCCGACCGGTTACGGGTTGCATCTTATCGGGTTTAACGGGTTCGAATTTATCCGGGTAAAAATTGAACTGTAAGGGTTACGGGTTGAGGGGGCGGGTCGGGTCGGGTTTAGTGTACTTTTTAATTTTTTTTGTATTTTGTATAACTATTGTAAATTATTAATACAAAGTATTAACATAAAGAATACAAGGAAGAAGAGAAAAAATTGCACTTATAAATTGCAAGTACTACATTTATTTCAAAATTACAAAATTAAAGTTTGCGTTTAAAAATTAAATTAACAAAAAAATAGTAAAACTAAATTTTCATGCATAATAAATTAATAGTACTTCATATTAATCTAACAAACTAAAACATTAAGCATAAATACGTCTAATAATTTTAAAATAACACAAATTGTCTTAAAATATTAAATACGAATTTCCGGAGGACGCTCAAGACAATACTTTATATGCCTCCTTAAACTGCATGTGCCAGACCCGAACGAAGATTTAAGACTTGACCACAGTTCTTGCCCTTTACTTTCTGACCTTCTTCATTTTCTTCTACCACCTCAAAGTGTTGCCAAACATATGAGCGCACTCTAGAAGTACATGACATGATTTAACTTGAATTGAGATTTGAGAAATGAGAATTGAGAGATGAGTGAAGAAATGAAGAAGAGGAGGGGGGGTATGTCACACCTCCTTTTTCCGCCCCCGTGAGGGGTGAAGGAGTTTTTCCAATTAAAGGACAATCGAAACGGGATTTGTTTGTTTATTTCAGAGTCGCCACTTGGGAGATTTAGGGTGTCCCAAGTCACCAATTTAATCCCGAATCGAGGAAAAGAATGACTCTGTATTACAGTCCGCGAACCAGAAATCCGGATAAGGAATTCTGTTAACCCGGGAGAAGGTGTTAGGCATTCCCGAGTTCCGTGGTTCTAGCACGGTCGCTCAACTGTCATATTCGGCTTGTTTATCTGATTTTATACAATTATGAGCTAATGTGCAAGTTTTAACTTTTAACCGCTTTCGTTATTATATATTTTTTTAAAAAAAGAATGTGAACATCGTTTAAAACATGTCTTTGGATTGCGTCACATGAAATGCACCCGCAATCCGGAACACATTTTTATTCAATGTTTTGGGATTTGGATTTGGGTCGCATGAAATGCGCACCCGAGTTTTAAGAAGGTAAGATTAATTAAATCGCGCCTAAAGAGTCTAGCGCGTTATTATCTTTGGGGAAAACAGTGAAATTCACTAAACAATCCATCCCAAATTCTAAGTATTTATTTTGACTAATTATTGAGGGCCCCGCGACTTGCATTTTTATTTGGCGAAGCTCGTCTCGTTTTATTTAAAAGGTCGTCCTATAGTGGCTATGTTTTCTGTTGAATTTGTCTCTAATAATGAAATAAAAAGATACCTAATTTATTTATATGCTTGAGAGTTATTATTAAAAGAAATTTCGAACCTAAATAGTTAACATCGAAGATAGATGGGAACATGGGGGCTAGCACAGTTTGGGGGCCCAGGTCCAGCATACCGGGCACGGAACTGGACCGGGGCCATTTATATATATATATATATATATATATATATATATATATATATATATATATATATTTTACGTCTGACCTGCGGCTTACTTTTACATTTTTAGTATTCACAATAAGGTGGAAATGGAATTGACAACTACAAAACTCCTTTTATGCCTCTAAATAAACAAACCTGTTAATTAAAACAGTTTAAACTACTGATTAATTAGCCTAAAGCCTTTATACGTATTTGAAACATGGTTTGCACGGAAATGAGCTTTAATAACAGAATGCTATCATTCCTTATTGGTTCTTGTAGAATGACATGCGAGAAGTTCTATATACTATTACTGCTTGATACTCAATTGTACATAGCAAAACTACTACATGCTTCTAACAAATGAAACTATATATCCTTTTACACAACTTAAAATTTCAGAATACATGATACCAAACGTTAAAATTTCAGTTCTTCATCTCATATTCATGCTTCAAAATTTCAGACCTACAACAACCATGATAAAGTTGTGTACCTGGTAGAAGAACAAAGATACAGTGGAAAAGAAGTCAAGGGTGATAGCAGCAGTGCAACAACAACACAAGCAGCACTCAGCAACCAAACAAACCCAGCAGGCAGATTCAAGAACCTAAAGAGAAACCCCAACCAGAAAAATCCAATGACAACCAAACAGGGAAACTAACGACAGGTTTGAACCAAAAACAGAAAACCAGGAGTAACCTAATAGAACAGTACTCAGCAAGTAGAAAACTAAACAGGGGCAAGCAACAGGGATTTCTGATTTTTGTTAAACACTCAAAGTTAAAGACAAGTTGAAGCTTTTGATGTAAAGCTTAACCTAGAATGAGGATCAAACAGCCCTCACACTCTTGTTCCTTTCCTTTTCAATTCTGAAGTCTTTTTCCTCTACCTTAATATCTGATTTTTCTGCCCTTAAACTCTGATTTTTAACCCTTTTTTTAACCTTTGATCTCTAACCCCTCAAACTCCCTTAAATGAGCCCTTTTATAGGCTGAATACAAGCCAGCCCCAGACTGCCTCGTTTCCTCCAGCTCTTTAACTCTGCCCATACCCCATTAACAAGTGTTTTGTGCCTCAATGGTATGGGCAGCTGATAGCCTTTAAATTAAACCCATGCTATCAAGTTTTGTTCCCCACTATGGTATTAGTTTAATGCTATTTTAGTACCCTATTGTCAGTCCATCTTAAACTACTTATTTCTGCTCTTTTCCCACCCCAAGCTACCCCTGTTAGCTCTTAATTATTACTGTATTACCCCACTGCAGCAGTGGGACATTTTGAACTTCTGCAAGTTCAAATTCAAGCTGCCCCAAACTGAATTTCTAGCTATTATAGTGCAGCTACAATCCATTCACAGATAATGTCAAGCAATCAACTAAACGATAATGATTCGATCAGTCATATGAAGCTATACAAATTAAAATCTTTGTACATTCAGTCTTATCAAACTAATCGACATCATTTATCTAATCGACTACACTAATCATAACATAGAACAAACAGTCGACCAAACAAACAACACAAATAAGGCATAAACTGTCTTTGACAATTTTGCACGACACAGGGAAACTACAGGCATTATCGATTCGACGATATTAATCAATATGAAACATGTATATCACTATACGTATTCAACCATAAACAGAATAACAATCGACCGAATAAAAGGTCCTACGGAGATGGAGAACAACTGACAGAAAATCCCAGAAATAAACAAACAAACTAATTAACCATGCCGATAAACTAAAATAAACTAAAACAAACAACAGAAAAGGAAAAGTGAACTTACTCTGAAAAACTTAAACACAGACGACCCATGCCCGAGTTGGATTTGCCCATTTGAGGTCGAACATATCTTAATCGAGGTGTTCTCGACCGAGAACACTTCGATTAAGGTCTATTAGACCCCAACCTTCCGTTTAATCTGACCGAATTCCAAAAATTCTTGTGTTCTAGGGTTCGAACAGTCAGATTTGGGGTTTTGGGATTTGTGGGTAGATTCGGACCAAACAAAGCTTGGTTTGGTCACGAGTGAGGCTAGGGTAATGGCTGGTGTGAATCTAGGGTGGGTTGTTTGTAGATCGGGGTTTTGCTCGAACCTTCAAACGAAGATTCGAGACGATGGGGAATGATTCGAGGCAAGAGGGTAACAGATCCATGTTCAGGGTGGTGAGGTGCATCAGGGGTGTTACTTTGGTGGTCACCGGCGTCGTTGCCGCCGGGTTCACGGTGAGAGTGCACAGGGGCGGCTAAGGTTCGGACCGAGGGTTTGGGTTTGTGTTTGGGACGATGAAGGGGGGTGTTCGGATGGGGGCATGGGGTGTGATGAGGGGCTTATATACGGAGTGTGGTAATTAATCTAAGTCGTTAGATCAAATGATCTCAACGGCTTGGATTAATTGGTGAGGGATAGGATGGGGTCGTTTGGTATAGAAATGGGGTCGTTTGGTTTTAATGAAGGGCCGGGTTGATCCAGGTAAGTAGGTCAGGTTTGGAATGGGTATGGAGATGGAATCCTGGTCGTTGGATTGATTTAAACCAACAGTTTTGATTAAAGAAGGTTGATACGACGCCGTTTGGGGCGTCTCACGGTCTGACCAAATTGGACCGGGTCTGGTTGTTTTGGGCCTGGATTTGGGTTGCATTTTTTGGCCCAAATCGGGTATTTTCTTCTTATAATTAAACCCAAAAAATTCCTAAAATGAAAATTAGACTACATAAATATTAATTAACACCAAACAACAATTATCGCACGAATTAAGCATTCAATAAAATTACCATGACAACAAAATAGAATAAAACACTTATTTTTGTGATTTTCGCTTTTAAAAACCAGATAGCGGTTGATTAATTCCCAAATGTACCATTTTCCTAAATGCATGCTACATGTATTTTTTGACTATAGCAAGGCGAACATTTACGGACAAAACAATTATCAAAATGTCACGCAAATTCTTAAAATTGTACCCGAAGGCAACTTGTTTTATTTATTTTTCGATTTCTTTTGGAAAAGCTTCCGAGAAACAAAAATCACGTGCTCACAGCTGCCCCTCTTTGGCCGAAAATACAAAGAGTTTTCATATAAAGATAAAGTGAGCGGATACGAGCAATTTTTGCCCGTTGGAATACCCTGTGTGAAGCATTTTTTGAAAAAGATTTAACCGAACCTTTGCTTCGAAGGTTTCCTACATATCCCTGGCAAAAGGGGAATCAGGTTAATATAGTTCGGGAAGTTTTGGTGGCTGGGACTACCATGGGACTGCAATGTTGCTGCTGCTGCATGCTGTTATCAGTGCTTACCGATCTCCTTGTTACACCGTGCTTAAAAGAAAACAAGAAGCTAGGCTAGACTACGGATCATGAGATCTCATCTATCTTCAACTTGTTCTTGTTGTCTTGCTTTCTTGTCGGCTTGTGTTTCTTCCGGTGCTTTTCTTCCGAGAACTTGGGGATGACACTGGCCTTTTGCTTTTCTGAATACCAGTTTTCCTCATTTTGTTAGGTCCGCTGGGGATATGGCTTTTTCATTAAGCTTTTCGGCGGTTCCTCTAGGGATACGACTCTCTTCATCGGATTTGTTATGCTGGACATAATTTAATGTTCACATGCCGCTTCTTTCAAGACGCGTGCTTTTCTTCCTTTTGACTCATGCGCTTGAATTTGTGCTGGGACCTCTTGTTGCCACCTTCTGCTTTCCGGTGCTGGGGATTTTTATTGTTTCCTGCTGGGGATTCCTGTTGTAACCTTTTGCCTTCCGGTGGGGTTACTGATTTCAAGATCTGAAGTATAAGACTCAAAAGTATTCCTCTCATTATACAGGTGGGCGCCTGACATGGAAATAAAATAAAATGTGTACCCGCATTATACTGGTGGGCGACCTAGGACATGAAATGTAAAGACTGAAATGTGTACCCTCATTATACTGGTGGGCGACCTAGGACATGAAATGAAAAATGCATACCCTCATTATACTGGTGGGCGACCTAGGACATGGAATGAAAAATGCGTACCCTCATTATACTGGTGGGCGACCTAGGACAGGAAATGTAAAGACAGAATTGTATACCCTCATTATACTGGTGGGCGACCTAGGACATGGAATGAAAAATGCGTACCCTCATTATACTGGTGGGCGACCTAGGACAGGAAATGTAAAGACAGAATTGTATACCCTCATTATACTGGTGGGCGACCTAGGATATGAAATGAAAACAGAAATGCATACCCTCATTATACTGGTGGACGACCTAGGACATGAAATGTAAAGACAGAATTGTATACCCTCATTATACTGGTGGGCGACCTAGGACATGTAATGAAAAATGCGTACCCTCATTATACTGGTGGGCGACCTAGGACATGAAATGAAAAATGTGTACCCTTATTATACTGGTGGACGACCTAGGACAGGAAATGAAAACAGAAATGTATACCCTCATTATACTGGTGGGCGACCTAGGACATGAAATGTAAAACAGAAATGCATACCCTCATTATACTGGTGGGCGACCTAGGACAGGAAATGAAAACAGAAATGCATACCCTCATTATACTGGTGGGCGACCTAGGACAATGAAATGAAAACAGAAATGTATACCCTCATTATACTGGTGGGCGACCTAGGACAATGAAATGAAAACAGAAATGCATATGAATTTGTTTCCTCGTTCCTCCGAGAAATATTTTTGGACAACGACAGAAAATTTTCTGCCCCGGTTTTGGTGACCTTTCTTGTGGCGTGTCTTTCTGCCATCATCAACCTTTATTTTCCTATAGAAATCAAAGAGAATCTTGTTAGTTTTAACATGGTGGGTGATCGTGTCACTCCTGCTGGGGGATGATCGTTCCTTTCCCTTTCCCTTGCTCTGTGCTCCTAAAAACTGGTTGGGGGATAAAGTTGCTTGCTGGGGATGATATGTGTGCTGGGGATGAATTTCTGCTGGGGATGGTTTTCCATTTATCCCTTCCCCGCTCTTTTGTTTCACAACATGCTGTGGGCGTCTCCTTCAACTTCAAAACTACTCCCTTAAGCGTTTATTTTCTCATAACCCTGCAGGACATAACATGTTATCACCTGGGGATAACGTTGTTGAGGATAGGATGGTTAGGTTTATCTTGCTATAGATTAATTCCCTTTTCTTCCTTTTCCCTTTCCGTGGTGTTTGACCACCTTGGACTTTGGTCCGTGATTTATTGCAGTTCTTGCTGGGGATCTTTTGGAACTTGGTCCACAAGTCCTTCAACCGTCGTTTTCTTCATGTTCCCCTTATCTTTCTAAGCTAGTTTGTCATTTGGTTTTGCAACGAACGCCTTCCGTCCTATTGCCTTGGCTTTGGCCTATGCCCTTCGCATTTTGCTTTGTACCATTTTGGCCCCTGGTAGTAAACTCTGAAAGGTCCTTCTCAAAACAAATTTCTGGAAAAGTCTTTTAGACAAAGAAACGAAAAAGATAGAAAAGAGAAAAAATCTTTCTGAACAAATGCTGGGGGGGGGGGGAAGAAGAAAAGGAAAGAACTTATCTGGATGGTATGACTGGTTCCTATGATCATGTCGTGCATTACGGATTACCCGACCCAGTCTATTTGTATCAATCAATCTGCCTGATGGCCTTACTTGTTGGGGATAAATAGGTGCCCACCTCTTCGCAAATGCGGATCCTTCTTGCCAATGTATCTTGTCGTCTTATAGTGCCCTTTGAGGGGGTTTTCACTAATAAGACTCTCGTTTTATTTCTCTCAGCTCCCGTTGCCTTATGGTGCCTGTGAAGGTTTTCACCGATGAGACTCTCTCATTTTATTTCTCTCATCTTTCGTCGCCTTATGGTGCCTGTGAAGGTTTTTACCGATAAAACTCTCTCATTTTGCCCTTCAACGGGGAATTGGGGTGCTGCCGACATGACTCTCTCTTTCGGAGATTCTTTCTGGCCATCAATTCATTTCCAGTTTATGATCCCCTTCTTTGCTGGGGATCAGCGTATTATTCTTGACTTCCATTGGCCTGACTTGGCACCTTTCGGATATTGATCGGGAGGTCTTTTTTGGACATCGATGTTGGTTTTGTGTGGGTTAAAAAGGGAAAGGCTATCAAATATTTAACGTGACTTTGATGGGTGAAATGTTATAACTCTTGGAATCAAACCTTTTTTGAAGATTTAAAAACATAACTCTTGCCCCGATTTTCTTGCTTGGGGAATTTTTATATTTACACTATGTTGAGCTACGCACACTATGCACACTACGGTGCACTATGACCGAGCCGTGAGGCGCCTACGTATCCTCTTTGAGGAATCAGATAAAACGTAGTTCCTACGGTTCCTTTGTTTTTCTTATGATATTTATCTTGTTTTCATTTTTCTTTTAATTTCTTTTTTTTCATATCTTTTTCCCATTAGTGATTCCAAAAGAGGGGTATGAAAGAATAACTAAGGCTCAAAGGGGGAAGCAAAGGTTAAAAGTGTTTGGATAGAAGAAAGAATTGCCTCCGTCATTTCATTATCCAATAAGTACCAAATACAAACAAATGAACCAATAACTACCATAATCAAAGAAATTACGCATAATATCTTTTGACTGCATCAGAATTGATAGCCATGTCGACACATCTTCCCTCGATATTTGTTAGACACAAAGCACCGTTGGACAACACTCTGGTCACGATATAAGGCCCTTGCCAATTTGGGGCGAACTTGCCTTTTGCTTCGATCTGATGCGGGAGGATCCGTTTCAATACTTGCTGCCCTACTTCAAATTTTCTGGGGCGCACCTTCTTATTGTATGCTCTTGCCATTCTTTTCTGATACAACTGGACATGACACACTGCTGCCAATCTTTTTTCATCTATTAAGTTCCGCTGCTCTAGTCGAGCTTTGACCCATTCATCGTCGTCAATCCCGGCTTCAGCGACAATTCGGAGGGATGGAATTTCAACCTCCGCCGGTATTACTGCTTCAGTTCCGTATACCAACAAATAAGGAGTTGCACCTATGGAAGTCCGGACTGTAGTGCGATAACCCAACAAAGCAAAAATTAGTTTCTCGTGCCATTGTCTAGATCCTTCCACCATCTTCCGCAGTATCTTCTTGATGTTCTTATTGGCTGCTTCGACCGCTCCATTCGCCTTGGGACGATATGGGGTGGAATTGCGGTGTGTAATCTTGAATTGTTGGCATACCTCTCTCATCAGGCTGCTATTAAGATTCGCACCGTTATCCGTGATGATCACTTTTGGGATCCCAAATCTGCAGATGATATGGGAGTGAACAAAGTCCACCACTGCCTTCTTGGTTACTGATTTGAAGGTTTTAGCCTCAACCCATTTGGTGAAGTAATCAATGGTCACTAGAATGAACCTATGACCGTTGGATGCTGCCGGCTCGATGGGCCCAATGACATCCATGCCCCATGCCACAAACGGCCAGGGTGCTGACATCGTATGTAACTCTGTCGGCGGAGAATGAATCAGATCTCCATGTATCTGACACTGACGGCATTTCCTCACGAAAGTGATACAGTCATGCTCCATAGTGAGCCAATAGTACCCTACTCGAAGAATCTTCTTTACCAATACATATCCGCTCATATGTGGCCCACAAACTCCAGCATGCACCTCTGCCATAACTGTCGTGGCTTGACCGACGTCTATACATCTTAGCAATCCCAAGTCTGGGGTTCTTTTGTACAACACTCCTCCACTGAGGAAGAAACCATTTGACAAACGCCGAAGGGCTCTTTTTTGGTCCCCAGTGGCCTGCTCTGGATATATCCCCATCTTGAGGTACTCCTTTATGTCATAAAACCATGGCTCGCCATCCACTTCCTCTTCTACCATGCTGCAATAAGCATGTTGATCACGAACCTGGATGTGCAAGGGTCAACATACATTTTGTCGGGGTGGTGTAACATTGATGCTAAGGTGGCCAATGCATCGGCAACCTCGTTATGAACTCTCGGGATATGTTTGAATTCCACTGATCGAAATCGCTTGCTCAGATCGTGCAAACATTATCGATATGGTATGAGTTTCAAATCCCGTGTTTCCCACTCACCCTGAATCTGATGCACCAGGAGGTCCGAGTCTCCCAAGACCAAAACATCCTGGACATCCATGTCTGCAACTAGTCACAGACCCAAAATGCATGCTTCATACTCTGCCATGTTGTTGGTACAATAGAAGCATACAACAACAACAACAACAACAACAACGACCCAGTATAATCCCACAAGTGGGGTCTGGGGAGGGTTGTATGTACGCAGACCTTACCCCTACTCCGAAAGGTAGAAGTACCGTACAATAGAAGCATAGCTGAGCTGTAACAGGGTAGTGACGTTCTGTTTCAGAAATGAGTACTGCTCCTATTCTAACCCCTTTCGCATTTGCGGCTCCATCAAAGAAAAGCTTCCAGCTTGGTTCCTCGGGTAATTCCGGCTCACCTGTGTGCATTACTTCCTCATCTGGGAAATACGTCCTCAAAGGCTCGTATTCTTCATCAACGGGATTCTCAGCCAAGTGATCGGCCAACGCTTGGGCTTTCATGGCCGTCCTCGTCACATAGACGATATCAAACTCTGTGAGCAAAATTTGCCATTTTGCTAACCTCCATGTAGGCATAGGTTTCTGGAAAATATACTTTAATGGGTCCAAACGGGAGAAGAGATCAGTAGTATACGAAGACAAGTAGTGCTTCAACTTCTGAGCCACCCAAGTTAGGGCGCAACATGTCCTCTCGAGTTGAGTGTACTTGACCTCATACACTGTGAACTTCTTGATAAGATAATAAATGACCTGCTCCTTCCTTCCTATAACGTCGTGTTGCCCTAGCACGCAGCCAAACGAATTCTCCAGGACCGTCAGATAAAGAATTAATGGCCTCCTTGGCTCAGGTGGAACCAACACAGGTGGATTGAACAGATACCCTTTGATCTGGTCGAAATCCTCTTGACACTCCGTCGTCCAGTCTACCGCAGCGTCTTTCTTCAGCAGCCAAAATATGGGTTCACAAGTCGCCGTGAGTTGAGCGATGAACCTGCTGATGTAATTTAGTCTCCCCAACAGACTCGTTACCTCTGTTTTGTTCTTTGGCGGTGGTAAATCTTGGATGGATTTGATCTTGGATGGATCCAATTCAATACCTCATCGACTGACGATGAATCCTAACAGCTTTCCTGATGGAACCTCAAAGGCGCATTTGGCCGGGTTGAGCTTAATATCATACATTCGAAGTCTTTGAAAAAATCTCCTTAGGTATGCTACATGGTCTTCCTGACGCCAAGACTTTATGATCACATCATCTACCTACACTTCAATTTCTTTGTATATCATGTCGTAAAACACAGTAGTCATTACTCGCATGTACGTTGCCCCAACATTCTTCAGTCCGAATGGCATTACCCGGTAGCAGTAAGTTCCCCATGGTGTAATGAAAGCTGTCTTTTCCGCATCTTCTTCGTCCATTAAGATCTGATGATATCCTGTATAGCAGTCCACAAAGGATCCGATCTCGCGCCCAGCGCAATTATCGATCAGGATATGGATGTTGGGCAATGGAAAATTATCCTTAGGACTTGCTTTGTTGAGATTGCGGTAGTCGACGCATACCCTGATTTTCCCATCCTTATTTGGCACTGGTACCACATTGGCCAACAAATCGGGATATCGAGTGACCCGAATAACCTTCGCCTGCAGCTGCTTAGTCACCTCTTCTTTGATCTTCACACTCATCTCTGTTTTAAACTTTCTCAGCTTTTGCTTGACCGGAGGGTATGCCGGGTCAGTGGGCAATTTGTGAACCACTAGATTGGTGCTTAATCTCGGCATATCATCATATGACCATGCAAAAGCATCTTTGAACTCCATGAGGGTTTTGATTAATTCCTCCCTGACGTTTGGCTCAATGTGGATGCTGATTTTGGTTTCTCTGACATTATCTGCATCCCCTAGATTCACAGACTCAGTGTCATTCAGATTAGGCTTGGGTTTCTCTTCAAATTGGCACAGTTCTCGGTTTATTTCTTCGAAGGCTTCATCCTCGTCATATTCAGACTCATCGTCACAATCGACCTCTTGTATCATTAAGTCGGAGTCGGATTGATTTATTAGACTAGGTCGAAGATCCGCTGTGCATTCCATGTCATTAGAACCAGTAAAAAGAGAATTGTTCAGAAAGAAAAAAGAACAAAACAAAATTAAAATGAGACAAGAGAAGAGAATTTTATTAAAAATGCGGGATAACAGGGTTCACACTTTTACAAAATAAAATGAGATTTGTATTACACCCTGGAATAATCCGAAACAAGAAAGCAAAAATCAAAGCCTACTACCAGGACTCCCCCCGGATAGGAAGATGAGTAACCGTCCAATTGTTGATTTTGGCCCCAGGCCCCACAAACTGTATGTCTGCTCTGCTGGAACCCTCTCCAACTTCTACCATATTGACATCAGCGAACAGCCTTTTGAAACTCTAATTCAAATCCCCGTCCATCCCAATCAATGGTCCAAGAATTTTTGGGACCGGTGACCCCTTGGCACTTGCTCTAATAAAGGATCTTGAGAGACGCGGTATTGGTTTGGGAAGAAACCAAACTCTCTTCTTCATTTTCCGCGCTCGCTTTACATCTGCCGCAGTCGATTCGAACCCCAGTCCAAAGGTCTCCAAATTCTTGGGCAAGGAGACAAGTTGGACAATCCCCTGAAGCTCAGCCCCCAGGCCTTTTCCCGGCACAAACCCATTACCCAGCATTTCTGAAACCATCATGACCATTGCGGAAGCTACCCTAGGGTGCTGAATGATCTCACCCTCGGAAATCTTGTTTGCCAACACTGCATCGAAAATCTGGTAAACCCAGGGACCTTTGTCATCATTGGTCTCTATGAAGGGCACAATGGCGCCTTCCATGGTGCAGGCAGTGTCCTCGCCGTGCAGTACGACCTCTTGTCTATCCCACTCGAACTTGACCATTTGATGCAAGGTGGATGGCACTGCTTTAGCTGCGTGGATCCACGGTCGTCCCAACAGAAGGTTATAAGATACCGCGACATCTAATACCTGAAATTCCATGGTAAACTGGACCTGACCGATGGTCAACTCAAGTATAATATCCCCCATGGTGGCTGTTCCATTTCCGTCAAATCCTCGGACGCAAATGTTGTTCTTGTGGATTCTTCCATGGTCGATCTTCAACTGGTTCAGGGTGGATAATGGACAAATATTGGCACTTGAGCCGTTATCCACCAATGCCCGAGTAACTGCCAAATCTTCACATTTGACAGTTAAGTAGAGAGCTTTATTATGTTCCGTTCCCTCCACTGGCAGATCATCATCTGAGAATGTTACCCTGTTCACCTCAAAAATTTTGTTGGAAATCGTTTCAAGGTCGTTTACTGAAATCTCGTTAGGCACATGAGCTTCATTCAGTATCTTCATCAGGGTCCGACGATGTTCATCTGAATCTATCAATAATGATAACAGCGAGATCTGGGCCGGTGTTTTCTTCAACTGTTCGACCACAGAGTAATCCTGCACTTTCATCTTCTTCAAGAATTCCTCAGTTTCTTCTTCTGACACAGGTTTATTTGTTGCAGCTGGGTTGGGTTTTCTCAACTCCACTGGAGCAAAACACCATCCTGATCGAGTCAGTCCCTGCGCCTTACAACTATCCTCCTCCACTTGTTTTCCCTTGTACATCACCACTGCCTTTTCATACTTCCAAGGTACGGCCTTGCTATCAATCATTGGCAATTGGACTACCGGCTTTATGGTGACCAGTTCCCTGCATACCCCTTTCAACACAACTGCGGGTGTGGGTGATGTCCCTGATATTACCAATTTGGCTGGATCTGGTTTCTTTGTTGCGGTGGATGGACTATTTCCCAATATCACCACTGGCTTGACACCTCCCTCTTCAACTGTACCCATGGTCTTCTGCCGGTCGATTCTTCTTTTGGAGCGGCCTGGATCATCATCACTGTCTGTGAGGGCTTCCTCGGCTCTCCTCCCTCATACACCAACTCGATCATGTAAGCTTCGTGGTGTGTTGGCAATGGGTTCTTGTTGATGTTAGGTGCCTCCAGTGCCTGGACCTCGATCTTGTTGGCATCAATAAGATCTTGTATTGCCTGCCTCAACCTCCAACATTTTTCGGTATCATGCCCCAGCATTCCCGAGCAGTAATTGCAGCTTATCGATCGGTCCAAATTTTGGGGTGGGGGGTTTGGCTCTCTAGGATCAACAGGACTCACCAAACCTAGCCATCTCAATTTGTGGAACACGGCGGTATAGGTCTCTCCCAACTCAGTAAAAGCTCTCTGTCTCTGTAACCTGTCATTTCTAGTAGCGTGATTTCCTCGAAAGCCCGCCCCTGGAGGGTTCCTGTATCCTCTTGGTGGAGGATAGGTGTTTTGTGGTGGAGGGTAGGTGCTTTGTGGGGGTGCATATGTGTTTTGGGGAGCCGGCGCACGCCATTGCGGGCGAACCGGAGGCTGAGTGTATGTTTAGGCTTGGTGCACGGAGAAGTGTGGTTCTTGAGGTGGATAGTAGTGTTGTGGTGGGCTGTATGGGTAGTTTGGCCTGTGGGGTCTGGGTTGGTTGTAGTATGGTTTGCCGGACCTGGACCAACGGCCTGCCTCAACCGTGGCGACTTCTTCTTTCTTCTTCCTTCCCAGCGCACCTCACGTGCCGTTCTGAATAGCTTGGGTCGTCGCCTTGAGTGCTGAGTAATTCAGGATTTTATCAGACCTCAGCCCCTCCTCGATCATAACCCCTATCTTTACTACTTCATTGAAGGATTTTCCAACGATCGTCACCAAGTGACCAAAGTAAGTTGGATCTAGCGTTTGCAGGAAGTAGTCCACCATTTCTCCCTCTCTCATGGTAGGATCAACTCTGGTTGCCTGTTCTCTCCAGCAGAAACCAAACTTACGAAAGCTTTCCCCAGGTTTCTTTCCGGTCCTCAGCAATGTGAGACGGTCGGGGACTATCTCGAGATTGTATTGAAAGTGACCCGCGAAAGCCTACGCTAGATCATCCCAAGTGTACCATCTGCTGGAATCCTGCCTGGTATACCATTCCAATGCCGATCCACTCAAGCTTTGACCGAAATAAGATATCAGTAGCTCATCTTTTCCGCCTGCCCCCCTCATTTTGCTACAAAAGCCCCACAAATGTGCCATAGGATCACCGTGCCCTTCATATAAATAAAACTTAGGCATCTTGAACCCAGCCGGGAGTTGGACGTCCGGGAAAGGGCATAGATCCTTGTAGGCCACGCTGACCTAGTTGCCCAATCCATGCAGGCTCCTAAAGGATTGCTCCAGGCTTTTGAACTTCCTCATTACCTCATCTTGCTTTGGGACCTTAACCGGCTTTTCAATCTCAGTCGGTACCTCCAAGTGCGGATTGTAGGTATGGGGTTCTGGTGCATTGAATGTGGGTTCAGGGGGATAGTATTGTGTATCGTGAGCCTGAAACAACGGCTCGCTGGTTGATCTTTGCAGGGTAGCTGATGTGGGTCCCATAAAAGTGGGAACATTTGGTGTTGGGCGAGGTTGATGGGGTGGTGGAGCTTGGGAATCATGGGGGCTTCTCTCCTGATGATAGCGGTGATTCGGGAGGCTTATTGAAGGGACAGAGTGAGGGTATTCCGGCATATGCCCTAGTGGTTCAGGGCTCTTTTGTGCTTTGGCCAAAGCTAACTTCATTGCATTCATCTCCAGTCCCATCCTTTCTATCTTCTCCATCACTTCTTTCAACAACTGGCTTACCGGCCTTTCTTCCTCGGTACTATTTTCTGAAGTAGTCATGCTTGTTGGTACTGGTCCTTTGGATCTGGTTTGATAAGGGTGTGTTGCTAGAATGCTTTAATAACTAACTGTCTGGTATTTGTGGAAAACAACAAACTTGTTAGCGTTAGAGTTTAACAGATTTGATAATAGCACATTGGGGATGCAATGCTCCTAGGCAGTTAACCATTTCTAACATGCTTTGTTTCAAACACATGCGTCATCCCGGCTTGCTTATTTGCACCTTTAAAGTGCTTTGGGAACCCCTATATTTCTTTCCATTATTCTTTCCTTTTTTTTTCTTTTCCTTTCTTTTCTTTTAGTGGCGGTCGAATCTTATGTGGATTGCCTACGTATCACGTCCCCGCGTGAATCAGACCGGGCGTAGTTCTGCCCCAAAGTAAAGACACAAAAATTCTTTTGGAATCATTCAATTCATCACCAAAATTTGCTATTACAAATTACTTATCTTAAACAAAGAACAACAATAGTATAGATTCCAAAATTCTTAACCTGACTCGATGAAAAGAAAAAGAAAACAACATATGGGAAGACAATAAAGCCAACAAATAAGACTCGAACTAGGGATACATTAAAATTCCAACTTAGGGGCTCGCGAGGCATCGTTCGGCATTTCCGTAGACTTTGGTGTAAGGCCTCTCTGCAAGCTCTTCAACTCATTCATGATCCGGTGGACGTAGCCCATGGTGGAAGCAAGGAGGGTATCCCGAGGTATTTGCTCACATGCTAGGCATCTCCTGTAGATGTAGTGCCCAATATCATCAATCCTTCCTCGAATGTTGTCCCTCTCAACGAACAATTGCTCTATTCGCCGGTTCTTTAATCCCAGTGCTTGAGCATTGTCGGCGAGTCGATCCTGGAACTTCTCCATTTGTCTTTCCATTCTGGTCATCGCATCGTAACAGCGCCTTCTGTCAGCTTGGGCATCTCGTGCTTGTTTGAAGATCCGCTCCTGAAGAGTGGAGTTCGTTTTCCTTAATATCCCGATGCTCATTTCAGAATCCCTTATGACTTGTTGCAGATGCTTCCTCCGGGCCATTGTACCTTTTGCCCATCTGACCTTTATTCTTGCTATGCAAGCTTCCGATCTCTCTAATTCTTCTCGGCTTTTGCTGACCTGATTTCTCAACTCTGCTATCAATCTTTCGTCGGAGCGACATTTCTGTCGGTCGCTGTTACTCTTACTGACTTGGCGAATGCGGGCTTTTAGTGTCTGGTTTTCTTTGGCTAATTTGTTCTTTTCACCCTGCTCAGAGGTGACTTGCACGTTGTTCTCAAATGTAAGCCTTTCAACTTGTCGCTTTAGCTTCCCGATTTCAGCCCGGTATCCTTCCCCCTTCCTTAACCAGCCTCACTGCTCCTGCGAATCATCCGTAAATTGTTGGACATGAGCTCTTTTAGCAGGTCTCTGACAAATCTGGAACCTTCTCTCGAACCAAACATCGTATTTTGGGTCTACCTCACCCTTAGCCAGCTCTCGAACCATAGTCTTGGGTTCAAGGAATCTACATTCGTGCCACAGCTTTCTAATTTTTCCTTCGGGGAACACGACTCCTGGACTCAACTCAATGGCGTGCTTGCTTAGATCCTCATCAGTGGGAATTACCTGAAATCTTCCTAGTTGGCGCAGTACCCGATGAGGAGCATATGGTTGGATGCTACGAAGTCCCATCAAAAGAACATGACATTCCTCGGCCGCCATGTATATTACCTCAGTATCATTCAACCACCCAAATGCCCATTCAACTTGGTCGGCTGTTGTTGACCTCAATTGTGCAAGCCATGCTTCGACGCCTTCGGGAAATATGACGCCTGTCATTCGTTTCTCAAAGCCGCTAATGCAGTTTCTCTCAGTCAACCCGTGGTTCATGTATCCCACTCGGTGATGGAGGTGTTCTTGCATCCACAGCTGGAGTAACAGATTGCATCCCTGAAAGAACTTGCCTCCTTCTCGGCATATAGTTAAAGCTCGGTAGATTTCGGACAAAATCAAAGGAACCACAGTACTGTCGGTTCTTTTGATTGCAACATCGGCCATCCCTACAAGGCCTATCTCTATTTTTTTATCTTTGCGGGGACAGACCACAACTCCCAGAAATGTTGTGATAAATGCCAAAGTACGTCTTGCTTCCCACTTGATTCTGTTCCCAGTGTGAATTAATCCGAGGTTTGGTTCTTCCAAACCCTGAGGAATTCCGTACCGTTGATACAAGAATTGGAGAGTACAACATCCCTTCGACAAATCATCATTCTGCACCTTCCGACTAATGCTTAGCAAATCCAAGAACGCGTGCGGAGATACTGGTCTTGGTGAAAGTAAATACTGCCCTCTTAGTTTCCCATTCAACCCCGCATATCCGGCGACTTCCTCTAGTGTAGGTGAAAGTTCAAAGTCAACAAAATAGAATACATTGCGGGTTGGGTCCCATAACGGTATTAGAGATTCGAGGATATCTGTCCTTGGCTTGATATTCAGCAGATTGACAAAACCTCCCAATACTCTTCCCACTATCTCTTTACTATTGGCTTCCAGATCATTCCACCACATGTGGAGTTGCAGAGGGACCTCGCTAAAGACTGAGAACGGTTCATTTCGATTTGTGCTCATCCTGCACATTTATTAAGGTAATTAAAGAAAGAAAACTTTTATTAGACTCAAAATAGAACTATCTATATTCGATTGTTTTTTGAATTTTGAAGATGAATGACTCGATTTTCAAATACGGCCTTTCAGCACTTCAGGGACGAAGATTTTAAGGTTGTGTGGGTCTACCGGTCAAAATCGCAAAAATGGCCGTTTTTTGTGCAAATTCAGCCTTCCGGCGTCCCTTTCGGAAATACTCGGCAATTTATGGCGAAACAGCCTGACTTGATTTATTTTTCTGATGAAATTAACATTTGACATGATTTGGTTATTTTTAGCAAAAGGGGAGGTTGGACCCGATGAGGGTTGCCTATGTATCTCACACCTGGTGAGAATCAAACCGGCGTAGTTCGACCAATTAAACAAACTATCAAAAAAACTATTTTCGCTTTCGTTGGCAAATAAACTAAAACAAAAATCAAGACTCTTTTCCCATAACAGAACAAATTATTTTTTCATTTTCCATTTCTGCAGACCAGACAAACTAAAAAATGATAGACCCTTTTTTTTTTTTTTGAATAAAACAACTATATTAAAAATAAAATATTTTTCTCAAAATTTCGTCAGAGTTTCGACACTATTTGGACATTGTTCTTTTTTCAAAACAGAAGATTAACCTTATACACTGCTATTTTCCTTTTTTTTCAATATTCAAAGCCGGTCGTCATGCAAGTCTAAAACAAATAAATGCACAGCATTGACTAAGATGCACCAGGATGGTCTTTTATGTTTCCGGTTGCTATTCCTAGATGGACCCAACCCCTGTGTTGAGTCCCCTAAGTCAAAAATGCACATGATGCAGATAAGCGTTCCTACTAGGGATCCGGCATGTGACTTTGTTATACTAGGTTCAGAACCTAGGTGTTTGTTCTAGACCTGGCTTACCCGAGCGGACAGCTCGAGCCGGGGGGGGGCAGCGTACCGGGAATACAGAAGCTTTACCGGCTTAGCAACTTGTCCGAACCTCGTTCTAAATTGGGATTTGACACTATACAGAAAAGAAGTCGTACGAAGTACACCCTTCTTCATGATTCAGAAGACACGGAGAGGATATGGGTTTCGGCACAATTTATATACAGTTCACAAAATATCAAAGCGGTAAAAGCAGTTAGTTAGCACATTAAGCACAGATCATGTAACAAAATCAGATAAAGCTGAACATAACAATTTATTCTAAGCTCGATTTCTAACCCTGAACCAGTGGTTCTGGGTCGAAGTCCCCAGCAGAGTCGCCAGAGCTGTCACATCTCCTTTTCCCGCCCCCGCGAGGGGTGAAGGAGTTTTTCCAATTAAAAGACAATCGAAACGGGATTTGTTTGTTTATTTCAGAGTCGCCACTTGGGAGATTTAGGGTGTCCCAAGTCACCAATTTAATCCCGAATCGAGGGAAAGAATGACTCTGTATTACAGTCCGCAAACCAGAAATCCGGATAAGGAATTCTGTTAACCCGGGAGAAGGTGTTAGGCATTCCCGAGTTCCGTGGTTCTAGCACGATCGCTCAACTATCATATTCGGCTTGTTTATCTGATTTTATATATAATTATGCGTTCATGTGCAAGTTTTTACTCTTTACCGCTTTTATTATTATATATTTTTTTAAAAAAAAAGAATGTGAACATCGTTTAAAACATGTCTTTGGATTGCGTCACATGAAATGCACCCGCAATCCGGAACACATTTTTATTCAATGTTTTGGGATTTGGATTTGGGTCGCATGAAATGCGCACCCGAGTTTTAAGAAGGTAAGATTAATTAAATCGCGCCTAAAGAGTCTAGCGCGTTATTATCTTTGGGGAAAACAGTGAAATTCACTAAACAGTCCATCCCAAATTCTAAGTATTTATTTTGACCAATTATTGAGGGCCCCGCGACTAGCATTTTTATTTGGCGAGGCTCGTCTCATTTTATTTAAAAGGTCGTCCTATAGTGGCTATGTTTTCTGTTGAATTTGTCTCTAATAATGAAAGAAAAAGATACCTAATTTATTTACATGCTTGAGAGTTATTATTAAAAGAAATTTCAAACCTAAATAGTTAACATCGAAGATAGACGGGAATATGGGGGCTAGCACAGTTTGGGGGCCCAGGTCCAGCATACCGGGCACGGAACTGGACCGGGGCCATTTCTATATATATATTTTTTACGTCCGACCTGCGGCTTACTTTTACATTTTTAGTATTCACAATAAGGCAGAAATGGAATCGACAACTACAAAACTCCTTTTATGCCTCTAAATAAACAAACCTGTTAATTAAAACAGTTTAAACTACTGATTAATTAGCCTAAAGCCTTTATACGTATTTGAAACATGCTTTGCACAGAAATGAGCTGAAATAACAGAATGCTATCATTACATTATTGGTTATTGTAGAATGACATGCGAGGAGTTCTATATACTATTACTGCTTGATACTCAATTGTACATAGCAAAACTACTACATGCTTCTAACAAATGAAACTATATATCCTTTTACACAACTTAAAATTTCAGAATACATGAAACCAAACGTTAAAATTTCAGTTCTTCATCTCATATTCATGCTTCAAATTTTCAGACCTACAACAGCCATGATAAAGTTGTGTACCTGGTAGAAGAACAAAGATACAGTAGAAAAGAAGTCAGTAGTGATAGCAGCAATGCAACAACAACACAAGCAGCACTCAGCAACCAAACAAACCCAGTAGGCAGATTCAAGAACCAAAAGACAAACCCCAGCCAGAAAAATCCAATGACAGCCAAACAGGGAAACCAACGACAGGTTTGAACCAAAAACAGAAAACCAGGAGTAACCTAATGGAACAGTACTCAGCAAGCAGAAAACTAAACAGGGGCAAGCAACAGGGATTTCTGATTTTTGTTAAACACTCAAAGTCAAAGACAAGTTGAAGCTTTTGATGTAAAGCTTAACCTAGAATGAGGATCAAACAGCCCTCACACTCTTGTTCCTTTCCTTTTCAATTCTGAAGTCTTTTTCCTCTACCTTAATATCTGATTTTTCTGCCCTTAAACTCTGATGTCTAACCCTTTTTTAACCTTTGATCTCTAACCCCTCAAACTCCCTTAAATGAGCCCTTTTATAGGCTGAATACAAGCCAGCCCCAGGCTGCCTCGTTTCCTCCAGCTCTTTAACTCTTCCCATACCCCATTAACAAGTGTTTTGTGCCTCAATGGTATGGGCAGCTGACAGCCTTTAAATTAAACCTATGCTATCAAGTTTTGTTCCCCACTATGGTATTAGTTTAATGCTATTTTAGTACCCTATTGTCAGCCCATCTTAAACTACTTATTTCTGCTTTTTTCCCACCCCAAACTACCCTTGTTAGCTCCTAATTATTATTGTATTACCCCACTGCAGCAGTGGGACATTTTGAACTTTTGCAAGTTCAAATTCAAGCTGCCCCAAACTGAATTTCTAGTTATTATAGTGCAGCTACAATCCATTCACAGATAATGTCAAGCAATCAACTAAACGATAATGATTCGATCAGTCATATGAAGCTATACAAATCAAAATCTTTGTACATTCAGTCTTATGAAACTAATCGACATCATTTATCTAATCGACTACACTAATCATAACATAGAACAAACAGTCGATCAAACAAACAACACAAATAAGGCATCAACTGTCGTTGACAATTTTACACGATACAGGGAAACTACATGCATTATCAATTCGACTATATTAATCAATTTGAAATATGTATATCACTATACGTATTCAACCATAAACAGAATAACAATCGACCGAATAAAAGGTCCTACGGAGATGGAGAACAGCTGACAGAAAATCCCAGAAATAAACAAACAAACTAATTAACCATGCCGATAAACTAAAATAAACTAAAACAAACAACAGAAAAGGAAAAGTGAACTTATTCTGAAAAGCTTAAAAACAGACGACCCAGGCCCGAGCTGGATTTGCCCATTTGAGGTCAAACAGATCTTAATCAAGGTGTTCTCGACCGAGAACACTTCGATTAAGGTCTATTAGACCCCGACCTTCTGTTTAATCTGACCGGATTCCAAAAATTCTTGTGTTCTAGGGTTCGAACAGTCAGATTTGGGGTTTTGGTATTTGTGGGTAGATTCAGACCAAACCAAGCTTGGTTTAGTCACGAGTGAGGCTAGGGTAATGGCTGGTGTGAATTTGGGGTGGGTTGGTGTAGATCGGGGTTTTGCTCGAACCTTCAAACGAAGATTCGAGACGATGGGGAATGATTCGAGGCAAGGGGTAACGGATCCGTGTTCAGGGTGGTGAGGTGCATCAGGGGTGTTACTTTGGTGGTCACCAGCGTCGTTGCCTCCGGGTTCACGGTGAGAGTGCACAGGGGCGGCTAGGGTTCGGACTGAGGGTTTGGGTTTGTGTTTGGGACGATGAAGGGAGGGTGTTCGGATGGGGGCGTGGGGTGTGATGAGAGGCTTATATACGGAGTGTGGTAATTAATCTGAGCTTTTAGATCAAATGATCTCAGCGGCTTAGATTAATTGGTGAGGGACAGGACGGGGTCGTTTGGTATAGAAACGGGGTCGTTTGGTTTTAATGAAGGGCCGGGTTGATCCGAGTAAGTAGGTCGGGTTTGAAATGGGTATGGAGATGGAATCCTGGCCGTTGGATTGATTTAAACCAACGGTTTTGATTAAAGAAGGTTGATACGATGTCGTTTGGGGCGTCTCACGGTCTGACCAAATTGGACCGGGTCTAGTTGTTTTGGGCCTGGATTTGGGTTGCATTTTTTGGCCCAAAACGGGTATTTTTTTCTTATAATTAAACCCAAAAAAATTCCTAAAACGAAAAGTAGACTACATAAATATTAATTAACACCAAACAACAATTATCGCACGAATTAAGCATTCAATAAAATTACCATGACAACAAAATAGAATAAAACACTTATTTTTGTGATTTTCGCTTTTAAAAACCAGATAGCGGTTGATTAATTCCCAAATGTACCATTTTCCTAAATGCATGCTACATGTATTTTTTGACGATATCAAGGTGAGCATTTACGGACAAAACAATTATCAAAATGTCACGCAAATTCTTAAAATTGTACCCGAAAGCAACTTGTTTTATTTATTTTTCGATTTCTTTTGGAATAGCTTCCGAGAAACAAAAATCACGTGCTCACAGGGTATTTATAGTTTTAGAGAAGGTTAATTTTGTAAATTGAAAAAAGGTTAAATTTTAAAGAAAAAAGAGGCTATTAATGTAATTAAGGGTGTTAAGCAACGGATCCCTGCCAGGAGTGACCGTTGCCAACGGTTAGTCGGCTCCACAGATTTAAAAAAAAAAAGATTTAGCCGTTGTACCGGTCTGGTCCGGGCCGGTTAAACCGGTACACGGTACTGTTCACGTGGACCGGGTTTGACCGGTCCGATTAACCGTTAAAAAAAATAAACGGACCAACCCTCTCTACCCCTCCTACCCAGCCCCACCCGTCCCCTATGTACCGGGCCGGTCCGTTTTTTTCCGGTCTGGGCCGGTCCGGTTACGGGTCAACCCGGCTCGTTAGACACCCTTAGTTTTTACTATGGGAAAAAGGAAAGAGATGATGTGAAAAAGATAGAAGGAAAAAAGATGGGACTTTTACCTAGCTATACTATATTAGAAACATATATACTACCTTTACTAGATTCCTTGTTATTTACTTTATATACTTATATTTACTAGTTATATACAAAATCATAAGAAAAGAAAATGCAACATACCTTAAATATAGCATATCAGTTCACATAATCCCCCTACGTTTAAGATTCTCTTCCTTTTCCAAAGGATTAAAAAAACATATTCTCTCTTTCTTTAACAATTACCCAAATTTGTACTTATCCACCGTAAGAATTCTCCCTTACCCACTGATGCCCAAAATCTTTCTAACCCAAAAATCCCGCTTACTCACTCCTCTTCCAAAACTTTTGATATTTGATTTCTCTCTTTCAATTGTAAGCACGTGATTTTTGCCCTATATGAGAATTACTCCCAAAAAATTCAAAATAAAATGATTTTCCTTGGTGTGAAATTTTGTGAGATTTTGTGATATTTTGGATAATTATTTGTATTTGTCTGTGTTTGTTTATTTGTTAAATTAATAAAAAATACAAAAATATGTCGCATTTGCATGTAGGATTTAATTCTATAATTGTTACTAATTAAATTTGTTTTACAAAAATTAAAAATTACAAAAATAGGCATCGTTTGCATTTTTAGCATTTAATGTCCAAATATACAATTTTATGCTTAATTATTACTTAATTGTGCGTTAATTGTTATTGGGAGTTAATTTGCGCTTTTATAACTTAATTTAATTCTTAATAATAGTTTAAGTATTTTTATAATTTAGTTTTAGAGAAATAAAAGAAGAAAAAAGAGCGAAAATATAAAGAAAGTCGGAATTGGGCCTCTTCTTCAATTTCAAGCCACATGCCCAAAAAATGGCCCAATCTTCACTACGACCCAGTCCATTTCGAACTGGGTCGACCCAGTCCATAACCCAAAAGACCTAAACCCCTTTGTCTTACATTTTACAAAACAAAACAAAAAATTAAAAGACAAGAAACCCTAAACACTAAACCAATCCGCCCCCCCTTCCCTTTGCTTCTTCTTCTCCAAGCTTCTTCACACCCCATCCATGGCTGCCCTCAACCAGTTGCTTCTGCCTCCGACCAAACGACCATCATCGCGACTTCATCTTCATCGTTCGACGCCAAGCTCGAGTTTGAGCTCGACGTCCGTGACTGCCCTCCTCCACCTCGTTTCTTCTTCTTTCCTCTACTCCAAAGCATCACTAAAATGAACCCAAAACTCGAAGACTCGAAGACTCAGCTGAAAATCAACATCAAATAGTCCTGAAACTCGGACAAAAAACGAACCAAGCACTGCTGCTTCTGCTTCACCTTCCTCATCGTCGGCCATGGATATTGTTGCTGCTCAAGCACAGTTTCTGCTGCGTCGACTGTTGCTGTTCCTCATCGACGACCTTAGTCGTTGAACACAGCAGCAGGTCGACGACCATAGCTGCTTCAGCTGCGTCCGCCACAGTCCGTCGACCTTGCTACGTCCAACGCTTTCTTCATCTTCTTCGTTTGCTTCGGATCGTCTCCATCGTGCTGCTGCCATGGTTGTCGCTGCTATTGCTTCAACTTTCTTCTACTGCTTCTCGCGTTTCATGGCTACTGCCGCGACTACGTCTTCTCTTCGTCGCCGCGGCTATCGCCGCTACTTCCTCCGTCGAGCTACTGTTGTTTCTGCCTTCATCGAGGCTCGTTGATGCTGTTTCTCCTCCTTATACTAAGCAGCTGCTCCCAGCCCACACGACCCTATGTGCACGTCGAACAGTTGAAAACAAACCACGCTGCTGCATCGACTATTGCTTCACTTCGGCGTCAACTCCAGTCGAGTTCGCGTACATGGATGAGTTTTGGTCGATGTCGTCGATCACTGTTCGAGTTCGTTGTTGGTTGGTCGTTTGTTCGTCGTTTCAATCCGGTTGGTAGATTTTGAGTTTTATTTTGTCCGTATTTTGTTTTGATATTTTCGAATCTAAAATCGGCAAATGTTTGTTTTGTTCATGTCTATGGTTAGATATATTTTTTTTAGTCATGTTCATATGTTTTGTTAAATTAATTTTTATATTTCAAATGGAAGTTAATTAGTTATTTTTCATGTTTATTTCATGTTTGTATTGTTGTTAGAATAAATATTTGTTAGTTTGATGTTTGTTAGATTCAAATTGAAATTTAATTGATTATTTCTTCAATTTGTTTCATGTTGTTATATATTTTCCAGAAATTATTAATGTTGGTTTAATCATTTAATCCGTCATGTTTGTTGTGTTAAAATAGACTCATTCATGTTCATACTTTGTTTGATTGTTCTTGAATCCGAAATTTGTATAGTTTGATTTCTTGTTTATCACTTATGATTATTTCTTGAATTTGTCTCATAATCTTGTTTAAGTTTAATATAAGAATTGTTTGTTGTAATGTTGTTAGAGTTGATTTTAAGTTCAATATGATTGAATTTAGAAATCTTCATACTTTGTTTGTTGTTGGTGTTGAATCCGAAAATAGGATTGTTTGTTGCTAAAATATTGTTCAATCAAATTTTAGTTGTTCTTTGTTGTTCAATTTGTGTTCATGTGATTTGTTGTTGAAATGTTGTTAAAATCATGTTCATGTGATATTGTTGTTATGATGTTCATCCGTGTTCATATTGTTGTTTGAACATTGTTAGAAATTGATCATATTGTCTATATTTTGGTTAAGTTTGATTAATTGATGTGTTATAGCTGATGGGTAGTTTGGTAAATTTGTAGTACGTTCAGGGGTAGTTTGGTAATTTCAGTAAGGTCAGAGGGGGTAGTTTAGGAATTGTACATTTTGTAATTGTTTATTTGAAGCATGAGGGACAAAATGAAATGGGGTGGGTTGTGACATAGTTGTTTAATATAAAGGGGGGACAAAATTTAATTTAAAGGGGGAATCTTGCATTATTTTAAATGAAGCATGGGGGACAAAATATAATGGGGTGGTGTGATATGTTTATTTAATGTAATGTGGATGAGTGGAAAGATAATGGGTTGGGTAGAGAAAAAGTATTGATTTAATTGATTAAAAGATTTATGGGATGTGATTATATATATATGAAGTCTTGAACACAAGACAAGAACAGAAATAGAGAGAGATACGAAAAAAAATACACATACAGATAGAGAGAAAAAACGGACAGAGAATAGAAGAGAGAAAAATTCTGAAAAATATTTAAGCTTTCAAAATAAAAATAAAACTAAAAAAAATCTACTGCTTTCTTTCTTTGTTTGAAATTAGTATTAATGGTTGTTGTTTCATTTAAAGCTTAAAGCTTTTGTTTTTGGGATTACTACTCCACCGGTCTGTTACTGGGTTGTTACTGTTGCTGGGCAGTTGTTGCTATTGTACTGTTATTATTGCTGCTGATTCTCATCATCATTTTCTTTTGCTTCCAATATCAGGTACATATCTGTAAATTCATGTCATGAAAAGCTTCAACATGGCAAGTAAATGAAGTTTGGAATTATAAGGATGTCTTCTACTCATTTAAATTTTATTAGTTTAAGTTTCAGTTTTGTTTTAATTGGTTAGTATAGTATTATACTTGACATGATAAACTGTTAACTAATTAACCTTCTGGAGTAGTAAATTCCACGATAATCTTATATGTTTTGAGGACTAGTGATGATATTTACTGTTTGAATTGTTGAGATAGGGAACATTGCAGAAAATTGGCCATTAATTAAATCATGTGATATTGTTAGCTAAGTAAAGAATAGTACGGAAATACCCAGAAATTACATTACTAGCTTATTTTGTCAAATATCCAATTTTGTTTAAGGCTAGATGATGTCGTCTTATTAAATCAATTGGTAGATTAATTCTCTTTATTAATAACAAATGGCGTAGTTAAATCAACTCATTTCTTTTAATGTATGAAATAATGTCGATGATTTTTTTTACAAAATATAGAGTTAGTGTTTGCAAATATTCGCATAGGCAGAGAATAAGAATTGGTTTATTTATCTCAAACTCAATCTTCGTAATCAAAAATCAACTAAATAATTATAACTTTGGACTAAAACAAATACATGAGAAGGACATGGGATTTATAAACAAATCGTGGCATTTTATGTAAAAGATATATAGAAGAAGAGTTCGCCTTAAATGAAACAATGAAGATTCTGCAGAAACTATTAATTTGTTTATCATTTTAAGTTCTTTCCCAATTTTATACACCATTCGATTTATGGACATCCAAATGTTGTATCCACAAAAAATGTTAGTTTTAGATACATATTGTCTGTTTTCTTCTTCACGCCATTAATTCTTTAAAATTTGAGATATATGATTCATATGTGTAAAATAAGGCTCGCGGTCAACACGTAATAACAATTTGTAGAGAACCTTATCAAGAATATTTTTGTGATTAGGGATACGTTCGCGTAACCTGATTATATTTCTAAAAGCAATTCGGATTATGCGTTCGCGCAACTTCGATCGAATATTTAATAAAAGGGATTCCTCGGAGAATATCATTATTAATTTCATAAAACCCCGAGATGTGAGGTTCACTACTTAATTATACAAAAAGGGCGAATGTTTTTGATTTTATTTAAGCACAATTTCGAAAATAATTGTTTTAATAAATATATTATCTATATTATCGTGTACACGTGCGCGTGACACAACTCCGCATGTTTTTTTAAAAATATAATTTATAACACGAATATACGTACGCGTGATTCAATTCAAAGAAGGGTCTTTAAATATAAATAGAAGCGGTAACAATAAAATCATGCAATAAAAATGTATTTTACAAATCAAAATAATCAAGCCGAATATAACAGTTGAGCGACCGTGCTAGAACCACGGAACTCGGGAATGCCTAACACCTTCTCCCGGGTTAACAGAATTCCTTATCCGGATTTCTGGTGCGCAGACTGTTAAATAGACAGAGTCATATTCTCCTCGATTCAGGGATTAAAACCGGTGACTTGGGACGCCTTAAAATTCCAAGGTGGCGACCCTGAAACAAACAAACAAATCCCGTTTCGACTGTCCTTTAATTGGAGAAAACTTCCTTGCACCCTCGCGGGGGCAGAAAAAGGAGGTGTGACAGCTCTGGCGACTCTGCTGGGGATTAACCCAGAACCACTGGTTCAGGGTTCAAGAATTCGAGCTTAAAATAATTGTTATAGTTGGCTTTATTTATTATCTGATTTTTTTTACATGATATATGCCCAATGTGCTAAATGACACTTTTACCGCTTTAATATTATTTGAATTATGAATATATACAACTGCTACGAAACCCCCTTCTTTCTGAGTCTTCTAAATTTATGGTGCACACGTGCGCGTGGCCCACCTTTCTGTTAAAGTCATACCAAATAAGACGAAGTTGGGACAAGTAACTAGGCCGGGTAGACTTTCGTGCTCCCGGTACGTTGCCCCCGCTTCGGCTCAAACTGTCCGTTTGGGTAAGCCAGGGCTAGATCAATATGCCTCAGGTTTTTTCACTTAGAATAACTCAGCTTCATGCCGGATCCCTAGTAGGAGCGATTGTTTGCATCACGTGCATTTGACTTTGGAGACTCAACACAGGGGTTGGGTCTGTCTAGGACAGGTGTACCAAAAAAAAATGACCATCCTGATGCATCTTACTTGCTGCTACTTGCGCATTTATTTGATCCGGATTTGTGTGTTGACTGACTTTTGAATATCATGAATTATATTTTAAAATTGAAAAAAAGAAATAGCGGTTAGGGAATTGACTGTTTATTTTTGAAAAAAAAACAATGCCCAAATACTGTCAAAACTCTGCCGAAATTTTGAGAAAATGAAAAAAAATGTCTTATTAGTTTGTTTTATTAAAACCAAAGAAAAAATAGAAAGAAAAAAAATCGTTGTTTTGTCTTATTTTTCAAAAAAATAAAAAATAATATATATAAAGGAAAATAGTTTGTCTTCCCCTGAAAATGACAATGAAAAAGAGTCTTACTTTTAAAATAGTTTTTTTTATTCGTTTCTGAAAAATTCAAAATAATAAAATAAAAAGAGTCGCGTTGAAAGTGGTTTTATTATTTGTTGCAAATATATATATATATATATATATATATATCCAAAAAGTTTTTCTTTATTTCCAAAAATGTATATATATCTTTATTTGTTGCAAAAATATTTGTCCTACCAAAAAGTCTAGAAAAGTTTTTTTAGACTCCCAATTTTCAAAACAAAAAATCCAAAAATATTTTCCATTATTGACTTCTTTAAGAAAGTCTTTTTAATTATTAAAAAAAAATATATATATATATAATAAAATAAAACAAATTCGAAAATATTTTCCTTCTTCTTTAAAAATTGAAAAGAAAATTCAAAATTCAAAAAAAATATTTTTTTTAGAAAGCATTTCATTTATTAAAGGTAAAATTCCAAAAAAAATATTTTCTTTCTTCTTAGAATAAGAAAGAACAAAAAACAAATCTTCCTTTTACTTTTGAAATTCTCAAAGTTCAAATCAAAAGAAAAGGAATTCTTAGAAGTCTTTCTTTCAAAAAGAAAATCAATCAAAAATTCAAAATATATATATATACTTCATTTCTTCTTTCAAAGCAGTTCTTTTACAAATTCAAAATAATAATAATTTAAAATTTGTTTACTTACTTTATTCATGACCTGCCCGAACTACGCGGGTTTGATTCTCACCGGATGTGAGATACGTAGGCAACCCTCATCGGGTCCAACCCCCCCCCCCCTTTTTGCTAAAATAGCCAAAAACCAAAAAAAAAAATTAAAAAAAAACGTGTCAAAATTTTAATTTTGTTATAAATAAGTCGGGCGGTGTCCAACTTCCCCTTTTGCTAAAAAATAATAGCCAAAAAAATATATTATGTCAAATTTTAATTTTGACATAAAGAAGTCGTGTGACGCTGTTTTGTCAAGACACAGCCGAATGTTCCCGAAAGGGATGCCGGAAGGCTGACTTTGCATAAACAGCCACCTTTGGGTCGTTTTTTAAGATTTGGTCCAGTTGACCCACACAGCCTTAAAAATCTTCGTCCCCGAGGCGCTGAAGGGCCGTGTTGCAACACCTGGTTTTTATTGTAATTTGAAAAAAAAACAAAGAGTCAACGGTCAGGTGAATACCGTTTAGATTTTTGGTCAAAATAAGTCGAGCCAGCTTCGGCCGCGTCTTAAACCGTTCTTGCCGAAATAGCCTCAGAGTATCTTTCAGTTGTCGCAAGGTTATTTTCGTAAAAAAATGGACAAGTTCGTAAAGTGTCAAGATAATCCTCCCCAGCCTCAAAATTCATGTGAGATTTGGAAGGGGCCACATTTGCAAAAATAACCGTTTGGTTGCATTTGTCAAACGGAGAAAGGAAGCCCGTTTGTTTTGGAGTTTGTAAAACTTTTGATTATAATATGTGGGTCGTTTGATTTTCAAGTTTGTAGGTCATTTTTAAACCTTTGAAACCCAATATGAAAATTGAAAAAAAAATGATTAGTATTGCTTATCTTTTATTGGTCCGAACTACGCAAGGTCTGATTCATGCGGGGTCATGATACGTAGGCAATCTCCATAAGATTCGACCACAACAAAAATGAAAAAAAAATTGAAAAAAAAAATCGAAAAAAAAGAAGTAAAAAGATGTTGCTAGTAATAAGAACCGACTGAGTCCATTCTAACATGTTTTGTTTTGAATTGTGAAGAAAGTTGAGTTGGTCGGTTTGTTGAGAGGGTTCAACAAGAGTCTACTATGCCGGAAAAAATAGAATACTGAAACAACAAATGACCGGAGGGTGTCAAGCATGGGCCAGTGGGCAAGGACAGCCTCGTCATGAGTCACAATTTGCGACACAACAAGAGCAGTACCACTCTCCTAAGTACCACCCGTACTCGTTTGATCTTCCTGCAAAGATTGAAGAGCCTGCCCGAAAGATGGTACAAGAAGAAATGACCCAAAGAGTGAAAAACTTAGAACAATGGTTGAAAAACAGGCAAGGGTTGTCTGGTCAAAAGAGTGTTGCCTTCAAAGATCTATGTATGTTCCCCGATGTCCACTTGCCGCCTGGTTTCAAGACTCCCAAATTTGAAAAGTACGATGGACATGGAGATCCCATTGCCCACCTGAAAAGGTATTGCAATCAACTGAGAGGTGCGGGAAGAAATGAAGAATTGTTGATGGCTTATTTTGTGGAAAGCCTTACGGGAGTAGCTTCCGAATGGTTTATGGATCAAGACACGTCTCGCTGGTATGTCTGGGACGACATGGCACAATCATTTGTCAAACAGTTCCAATACAGCGTCGACATTGCCCCAGACCGCATTTCCCTTTCAAACCTGAAAAAGAAACCAAGTGAAAGTTTCAGGGAATATGCCATTAAATGGAGAGAGCAAGCAGCTCGAGTTAAGCCACCCATGGATGACCACGAGCTAATAACTGTCTTCCTTCAAGCGCAAGAGCCAGATTACTTTCAGAACATGATGTCCGCAGTTGGCAAATCCTTCTCGGAAGCAATCAAAATGGGAGAAATAATAGAGAACGGTCTTAAGACAGGAAAAATTATAAGTCAAGCAGTTTTTAAAGCTGCAACTCACGCTGTCCGGGTTGAGTCTGATAATTTTTGCGACACAAATGAGAAGACTGAAGAAATCATGATGACATCAGGGTCAAGAAGAGGTCCTAGGAGAACATCAGCCTCCTAAAGTTATCTATGAATCCCCTGAGCAAGATTATCCCCCTCAGAACCCACAGCACTCTATTGTTCCACCTAAGTATGTTGCCCGGCCACAAAAACGCCCCAGAAGGCGAGCAAGAGCGTCACAAAATCTCCAGAAGCCTTCACATAACTTTCAGGTGCCCTATAACCTACATCCAAGCCAGAAGTATAAAAGGGAACGAAGGTTGAAAGATAATTTTACACCAATAGGAGAGTCCTATGAAAGCTTATTTGAGAGGTTAAAGCATCACGACATGATTGCATCTATTCCTCCAAATCATCTGGACCCACGTGCAAGAAGCTTTGACCCTTCTAAAAGGTGTGAATACCATTCCAATGCCCAGGGGCATAATGTTGAAAGTTGTCGGGATTTGAAAAGAGAAATAGAAAGGTTGATCCAGGAAAATCTGATTGTGATCCAAGGTAATGACACCCAGAATGTCGCGCAAAATCCTTTACCTGCACATCATGATGCACACTTTATAGGGAGGATGCCTGGTAACATGGGATTTTAGAGTCATCCCGGGAAGCCGCTAACTGATGATAATGATATTGAAGTTGGTAATGGTCTTGGCAATGATGATGGCTAAAACACCGTATTGGGCAATTGGAAAGGCGCTCTATCTCCTGGTCAGCCAGAGAGGAGTTTTGGGTGGTTTATTTTGTTGTCATTTCTGTCGTCCGGATTATTTCAGGGTTGTAATTCGGATATTGTCTTGTGGTCAAACTCCCTTATCCTTTTATTTGTATAGTACCTAATGTGGTGTTATATGGTTTAGTTTTAGGGTTGTAACTGTTTATTTTGTCGTTTAAACGGTTCTACCTTTTGTCTAAAAGTAAATTCCGGTCTTTTTCATCTTCTTTGTTTAGTTTTCTTTACCCTTTTGTTTTGCTTCTATTCAACGCCGATTCTAGTGACATGACATGCGCGCACAGTTTAAGCCTAATCTTAAAAGTTGATCGTAAAGCCATTTGGGGATGATCGGGTCCCCTTTGAAAATAAGAACAGTTTGAGATCATCTGAAGCCCAAACCATGAGAAATTGGGGCAAGTAAATGAGAGTGTTGTCCAACGATGTTATGTGTGGATATGGTTCTCTGACGCAATCAAAAGATGTTACCAATGTTTTCGGCGGTTTATTTAATTGTGTTGTTTGTACTTGGCGTGTTTTGAAGATGGGAATGACGAAGGCATTTTGTTCTGCTACCTAAACACTTTATCCTTCGTTACCCCTTTTGAGCCTTATTAATTTTCTTTCATACCCCTCGTTCGGAATCAATAGCAACGACTAGGAAATACGAGCCTGGAAGGTAAAGAAAAAAATCAACAAAAAAAAAAATAATAAAAAAAAACGAAAAATAAGAGAAAAATGATAAAAGAAAGTCAGAAGAAAACAGAGATATATATATATATATATATATAAAATGTCAAATGACAAAGAGGAGTTGGGAACTACGTTTGACCTGATTCCTCAAAGAGGATACGTAGGCGCTTCACGGCTCGGTCATAGGGTGCATAGTGTGCATAATGTGCATGGTATGCATGGTGTAATAAATAAATAAAAAAAAAATTTAAATAAATAATCCCCAAGCAAGAAACTGGGGCAAGGGTTGCGCTCGTGGTAAGCAAAATTGGTTCCGAATGTTGTAATTTTTAACCCCAAATTTATTTTGTTTTTGAGCCTTTAATACCCTTTCTTTCTAGCCTATCCAAAAACCCACATTACGGTCCAAAGAAAGACCTTCTGACCAGTCTGCAAAAGATGCCAAATCAGACAAATGAGAGTCTTACCGGTGAACATAACACTCTGTTCCACAACAGAAAAGACTCTAATCTCCAGCAGAGAGAGTCATACCGGCAACACTCCAAATCCCCAGCTGAAAAGTGATACAAATGAGAGAGTCTTATCGGTGAAAACCTTCACAGGCACCATAAGGCGATGAAAGCTGAGAGACAAACCAAAAATGAGAGAGACTTGATAGTGAAAACCCTTCGGGTACTACAAGTCGAATAAGATTGGGAATCAGATGGGGAATCGCCAATTGAAGGTCTTGAAAGACGATTGACGGCAGAGGATGGGCCACATGTGCATGTCATGACCATTAGAGTCGGTATTTGCGTTTGATAGGTTTTTATTTATAGTTTCTTTTGTTAAAGAGTCATCTTTTTCCGTTGTCTTTTATTCTGTTCCCTTTTATCTTTTCCTTTCATAGAAATTTCCCCAGTAGAGTCTGTTTGGTCAGAACCAGTGGGAAATGACTTCAAAATAGGCCATCAGCTTTCCAAGATAAGATCTGACTAATACATCCAAGTGATATAGTCAGGAAGGAACAAGCGCGAGGCCAATGTCAAGAAAGATATCCCCAGCAAAAGGGAATTGACAAAAGGATCGACGAGTGTCAAGAGGGATATCCTTGCCGAAATCAGAGGTTATTAAAACCTCAAGGCCAAGGCCCGTGGACAAAACAAGGAGAGCAATAAGCATGACTTGGAAAATTCATGCGAGACTAAAAGGTCGGGAAAATGCAAGTCTCCGAGCCATGCCACGAAAGAAGAGGGATATCCCCAGCAGAAAAGGATTATCCCCAGCAAATAATATCATCCCTTGTGGAATGCAGAGCAAGGAAGGAAAAAGGGAAAAGTCGTCCCAGTGGAGTATCACAACCAACTACCACGCTTTAAGCTAACAAATTTTGTTTTGAAACAGGTAAAAGAAATGGCATTGATGACAGAAATGCATGCCATAAGGGAGACTGTAAAACTGGGGCAGAAAATTTTCCTTTCATTTGGAAAATTTTCTGGAAGTCAGGTACCCATTTGAGGAAGAATAAAAAATAACACCAGTCTCAAGGGAAGTGGTCTTTGAACCAGTGTTGCCCCATTATAATAAGTTTCCAATGGAGGAAATTGATACCCAGCAGACAGAACAAAGGGATGACATTTGTGCTCAGAAAAACAAAAGCCATTATCATCCCCAGGAGCTTCCAGAAGAATGAAGCATCGATTTGAAGGGATAAAATTCCCCAGCAACGTTATCCTCAACGACGTTATCCCAAGAAGATAACACTTTTATCCCCAGCAGTGTTGAGAGAAAATAAATTCTGAAAAAAAAATTGAATTTTAAGGAGGGGAAGAAAGAAAACTACCGCAATGGTATTATCCCCAGCAAGCAAGAACAAAGCAGCGCGAAGGAAGGAGAAAAGAGAAGAAGGAATTACGAAGGTAAGTTTCTCAAATCATTGATCTTTACATTTTTTTCCTAGGATAAAAAGTCCTAGTCTGATGAATTTCCCTCCCGATACAATCTTGGTCTGATGAAATTTTTCTCCCAAGATAAAATCTTAGTCGGATGAATCTTTCTCCTAAGATCACAACAAATGGACCTAGTCTAACGATTTATCTCCTAGAGTCAAAATCTTGGTCTGATGAAATTGTTCTCCCAAGATAAAATCTTAGTCGGATGAATCTTTCTCCTAAGATCACAACAAAATGGACCTAGTCTGACGATTTATCTCTTAGAGTCAAAATCTTGGTCTGATGAAATTGTTCTCCCAAGATAAAATCTTAGTCGGATGAATCTTTCTCCTAAGATCACAACAAATGGACCTAGTCTGACGATTTATCTCCTAGAGTCAAAATCTTGGTCTGATGAAATTGTTCTCCCAAGATAAAATCTTAGTCGGATGAATCTTTCTCCTAAGATCACAACAAAATGGACCTAGTCTGACGATTTATCTCCTAGAGTCAAAATCTTGGTCTGATGAAATTGTTCTCCCAAGATAAAATCTTAGTCGGATGAATCTTTCTCCTAAGATCACAACAAAATGGACCTAGTCTGACGATTTATCTCCTAGAGTCAAAATCTTGGTCTGATGAAATTGTTCTCCCAAGATAAAATCTTAGTCGGATGAATCTTTCTCCTAAGATCACAACAAAATGGACCTAGTCTGACGATTTATCTCCTAGAGTCACAATCTTGGTCTGATGAAATTTTTCTCCCAAGATAAGATATCAAATCTTAGTCCGATGAATCTTTCTCCTAAGATAAGATATCAAATCCTAGTTTGATGAATTTTCTCCTAGGATAATTTGAAAAAAAAATTAAAGAAGTCAGGAGCCCCCCTGAAGAATAGAATGGCAATTTAGTGTTTGAAATCTTGCCAACCTAAAGAAAGGAATGGCGATGTATGGTTTGAAGTCAGGAGCCCGCCTAAAGAGAGGAAAGACATTTTTAAAAAAATTGTTGAAATCTTGCCAACCTAAAGAAAGGAATGGCGATATATGGTTTGAAGTCAGGAGCCCGCCTGAAGAGAGGAAAGGCGTTTTAAAGAGTTGTTGAAATCTTGCCAACCTAAAGAAAGGAATGACGATGTATTGGTTGAAGTCAGGAGCCCCCTGAAGAATAGAATGGCGATTTAGTGTTTGAAATCTTGCCAACCTAAAGAAAGGAATGGCGATGTATGGTTTGAAATCAGGAGCCCGCCTGAAGAGATGAATGGCGATTATTTTCAAAGTTGTTGTCAGGAGCCCGCCTGAAGAGAGGAAAGGCATTTTTTAAAAAAAAAAAAAATTGTTGAAATCTTGCCAACCTAAAGAAAGGAATGACGATGTATTGATTGAAGTCAAGAGCCCGCCTGAAGAGAGGAATGACGATTATTTTCAAAGTTGTTGTTGAAGTCAGGAGCCCGCCTGAAGAGAGGAATGTCGATTTATTTTCAAAATTTTTGTTGAAGTCAGGAGCCCGCCTGAAGAAAGGAAAGGCATTTATTTTAAAAGTTGTGTATTTGAAGTCAGGAGCCCGCCTGAAGAGAGGAATGACGCTTATTTTTAAAAGTTGTTGTTGATGTTGGGAGCCCGCCCAGATAACAGAGGCATACATTTTAGTCTTTACATTTCAGTTGATGAAGTTGGGAGCCCGCCCAGATAACAGAGGCATACATTTCAAGTCTTTAATTTTCAAGTATTGAAGTTGGGAGCCCGCCCAGATAACAGAGGCATACATTTCAAGATCAAGTCAGAGGACAATAAAACAGAGGGTTACAATAGGAATCCCCAGCAGGAAACAATAAAATTCCCCGGCACCGGGAAACAGAAGGTTGCAACAAGAGGTCACAGTACAAACTCAAGTACATGTGTCAAAAGAAGTAAAGCACCGAAAGAAATGCAAGCAGACAAGGAAGCAAGGCAACAAAAACAAATTGTACTCTAGCCTAGCTTCTTGTTTTTTTAAGCACGGTGTAACAAGGAGATCGGTAAGCAGTAGTAATAGCATGCAACAACAGTAACATTGCAGTCCCACGGTAGTCCCAGCTACCAAAATTTCTCGAACTACATTGACCTGATTCCTGTTTAGCCCAGGATATGTAGGAAACCTTTGAAGCAAAGGTTCGGTCAAATCTTTTTCAAAAAAAAATGCTTCACACGGAGTACTCGGATGGGCAAAAATCGCTCGCTTTATCTTTGCACGAAAACCCTTCGTGTCTTCGGGCAAAGAGGGGCAGCTGTAAGCACGTGATTTTTGCCCTATATGAGAATTACTCCCAAAAAATTCAAAATAAAATGATTTTCCTTGGTGTGAAATTTTGTGAGATTTTGTGATATTTTGGATAATTATTTGTATTTGTCTGTGTTTGTTTATTTGTTAAATTAATAAAAAATACAAAAATATGTCGCATTTGCATGTAGGATTTAATTCTATAATTGTTACTAATTAAATTTGTTTACAAAAAATGAAAATTACAAAAATAGGCATCTTTTGCATTTTTAGCATTTAATGTCCAAATATACAATTTTATGCTTAATTATTACTTAATTGTGCGTTAATTGTTATTGGGAGTTAATTTGCGCTTTTATAACTTAATTTAATTCTTAATAATAGTTTAAGTATTTTTATAATTTAGTTTTAGAGAAATAAAAGAAGAAAAAAGAGCGAAAATATAAAGAAAGTCGGAATTGGGCCTCTTCTTCAATTTCAAGCCACAGGCCCAAAAAATGGCCCAATCTTCCCTACGACCCAGTCCATTTCGAACTGGGTCGACCCAGTCCATAACCCAAAAGACCCAAACCCCTTTGTCTTACATTTTACAAAACAAAACAAAAAATTAAAAGACAAGAAACCCTAAACACTAAACCAATCCGCCCCCCTTCCATTTGCTTCTTCTTCTCCAAGCTTCTTCACACCCCATCCATGGCTGCCCTCAACCAGTTGCTTCTGCCTCCGCCTCCGACCAAGCGACCATCATCGCGACTTCATCTTCATCATTCGACGCCAAGCTCGAGTTTGAGCTCGATGTCCGTGACTGCCCTCCTCCACCTCGTTTCTTCTTCTTTCCTCTACTCCAAAGCATCACTAAAATGAACCCAAAACTCGAAGACTCGAAGACTCAGCTGAAAATCAGCATCAAAAAGTCCTGAAACTCGGACAAAAAACGAACCAAGCACTGCTGCTTCTGCTTCACCTTCCTCATCGTCGGCCATGGATATTGTTGCTGCTCAAGCACAGTTTCTGCTGCGTCGACTGTTGTTGTTCCTCATCGACGACCTTAGTCGTTGAACACAGCAGCAGGTCGACGACCATAGCTGCTTTAGCTGCCTCCGCCACAGTCTGTCGACCTTGCTACGTCCAACGCTTTCTTCATCTTCTTCGTTTGCTTCAGATCGTCTCCGCCGTGCTGCTGCCATGGTTGTCGCTGCTATTGCTTCAACTTTCTTCTACTGCTTCTCGTGTTTCATGGCTACTGTCGCGACTGCGTCTTCTCTTCGTCGCCGCGACTATCGCCGCTACTTCCTCCGTCGAGCTACTGTTGTTTCTGCCTTCATCGAGGCTCGTTGATGCTGTTTCTCCTCCTTCTACTAAGCAGCTGCTCCCAGCCCACACGACCCTATGTGCACGTCGAACAGTTGAAAACAAACCACGCTGCTGCATCGACTATTGCTTCACTTCGGCGTCAACTCCAGTCGAGTTCGCGTACATGGATGAGTTTTGGTCGATGTCGTCGATCACTGTTCGAGTTCGTTGTTGGTTGGTCGTTTGTTCGTCGTTTCAATCCGGTTGGTAGATTTTGAGTTTTATTTTGTCCGTATTTTGTTTTGATATTTGCGAATCTAAAATCGGCAAATGTTTGTTTTGTTCATGTCTATGGTTAGATATATATTTTTTTTAGTCATGTTCATATGTTTTGTTAAATTAATTTTTAGATTTCAAATGGAAGTTAATTAGTTATTTTTCATGTTTATTTCATGTTTGTATTGTTGTTAGAATAAATATTTGTTAGTTTGATGTTTGTTAGATTCAAATTGAAATTTAATTGATTATTTCTTCAATTTGTTTCATGTTGTTATATATTTTCCAGAAATTATTAATGTTGGTTTAATCATTTAATCTGTCATGTTTGTTGTGTTAAAATAGACTCATTCATGTTCATACTTTGTTTGATTGTTCTTGAATCCGAAATTTGTATAGTTTGATTTCTTGTTTATCATTTATGATTATTTCTTGAATTTGTCCTCATAATCTTGTTTAAAGTTTAATATAAGAATTGTTTGTTGTAATGTTGTTAGAGTTGATTTTAAGTTCAATATGATTGAATTTAGAAATCTTCATACTTTGTTTGTTGTTGGTGTTGAATCCGAAAATAGGATTGTTTGTTGCTAAAATATTGTTCAATCAAATTTTAGTTGTTCTTTGTTGTTCAATTTGTGTTCATGTGATTTGTTGTTGAAATGTTGTTAAAATCGTGTTCATGTGATATTGTTGTTATGATGTTCATCCGTGTTCATATTGTTGTTTGAACATTGTTAGAAATTGATCATATTGTCTATATTTTGGTTAAGTTTGATTAATTGATGTGTTATAGCTGATGGGTAGTTTGGTAAATTTGTAGTACGTTCAGGGGTAGTTTGGTAATTTCAGTAAGGTCAGAGGGGGTAGTTTAGGAATTGTACATTTTGTAATTGTTTATTTGAAGCATGGGGGACAAAATGAAATGGGGTGGGTTGTGATATAGTTGTTTAATATAAAGGGGGGACAAAATTTAATTTAAAGGGGGAATCTTGCATTATTTTAAATGAAGCATGGGGGACAAAATATAATGGGGTGGTGTGATATGTTTATTTAATGTAATAGGGATGAGTGGAAAGATAATGGGTTGGGTAGAGAAAAAGTATTGATTTAATTGATTAAAAGATTTATGGGATGTGATTATATATATATGAAGTCTTGAACACAAGACAAGAACAGAAATAGAGAGAGATACGAAAAAAAATACACATACAGATAGAGAGAAAAAACGGACAGAGAATAGAAGAGAGAAAAATTCTGAAAAATATTTAAGCTTTAAAAATAAAAATAAAATTAAAAAAAATCTACTGCTTTCTTTCTTTGTTTGAAATTAGTATTAATGGTTGTTGTTTCATTTAAAGCTTAAAGCTTTTGTTTTTGGGATTACTACTCCACCGGTCTGTTACTGGGTTGTTACTGTTGCTGGGCAGTTGTTGCTATTGTACTGTTATTATTGCTGCTGATTCTCATCATCATTTTCTTTTGCTTCCAATATCAGGTACATATCTGTAAATTCATGTCATGAAAAGCTTCAACATGGCAAGTAAATGAAGTTTGGAATTATAAGGATGTCTTCTACTCATTTAAATTTTATTAGTTTAAGTTTCAGTTTTGTTTTAATTGGTTAGTATAGTATTATACTTGACATGATAAACTGTTAACTAATTAACCTTCTGGAGTAGTAAATTCCACGATAATCTTATATGTTTTGAGGACTAGTGATGACATTTACTGTTTGAATTGATAGGGAACATTGCAGAAAATTGGCCATTAATTAAATCTTGTGATATTGTTAGCTAAGTAAAGAATAGTACGGAAATACCCAGAAATTACATTACTAGCTTATTTTGTCAAATATCCAATTTTGTTTAAGGCTAGATGATGTCGTCTTATTAAATCAATTGGTAGATTAATTCTCTTTATTAATAACAAATGGCGTAGTTAAATCAACTCATTTCTTTTAATGTATGAAATAATGTCGATGATTTTTTTTACAAAATATAGAGTTAGTGTTTGCAAATATTCGCATAGGCAGAGAATAAGAATTGGTTTATTTATCTCAAACTCAATCTTCGTAATCAAAAATCAACTAAATAATTATAACTTTGGACTAAAACAAATACATGAGAAGGACATGGGATTTATAAACAAATCGTGGCATTTTATGTAAAAGATATATAGAAGAAGAGTTCGCCTTAAATGAAACAATGAAGATTCTGCAGAAACTATTAATTTGTTTATCATTTTAAGTTCTTTCCCAATTTTATACACCATTCGATTTATGGACATCCAAATGTTGTATCCACAAAAAATGTTAGTTTTAGATACATATTGTCTGTTTTCTTCTTCACGCCATTAATTCTTTAAAATTTGAGATATATGATTCATATGTGTAAAATAAGGCTCGCGGTCAACACGTAATAACAATTTGTAGAGAACCTTATCAAGAATATTTTTGTGATTAGGGATACGTTCGCGTAACCTGATTATATTTCTAAAAGCAATTCGGATTATGCGTTCGCGCAACTTCGATCGAATATTTAATAAAAGGGATTCCTCGGAGAATATCATTATTAATTTCATAAAACCCCGAGATGTGAGGTTCACTACTTAATTATACAAAAAGGGCGAATGTTTTTGATTTTATTTAAGCACAATTTCGAAAATAATTGTTTTAATAAATATATTATCTATATTATCGTGTACACGTGCGCGTGACACAACTCCGCATGTTTTTAAAAAAATATAATTTATAACACGAATATACGTACGCGTGATTCGATTCAAAGAAGGGTCTTTAAATATAAATAGAAGCGGTAACAATAAAATCATGCAATAAAAATGTATTTTACAAATCAAAATAATCAAGCCGAATATAACAGTTGAGCGACCGTGCTAGAACCACGGAACTCGGGAATGCCTAACACCTTCTCCCGGGTTAACAGAATTCCTTATCCGGATTTCTGGTGCGCAGACTGTTAAATAGACAGAGTCATATTCTCCTCGATTCAGGGATTAAAACCGGTGACTTGGGACGCCTTAAAATTCCCAGGTGGCGACTCTGAAACAAACAAACAAATCCCGTTTCGACTGTCCTTTAATTGGAGAAAACTCCTTTGCACCCTCGCGGGGGCGGAAAAAGGAGGCGTGACATCAATCATCCACTATTATCCCCCAAAGTTGCAAATTCTTTCTTCTTCCAAAGCTTTTGATATTCGATTTCTCTCTTTCAATTATCCAAAATCACAAATACAGAAGAAATTCGAAATTTTGGCTCTACAATCAAGTTGTGGGTAAGTTGTGGATACAATACTAATACAAGCATAATACTATTATATTAAATTTTTAGTATAGAGTTGTGATTGAAACTTGAGGAAAATGAAGATCATAATTGTACCAAAAAATTTCAGAAATGTATCGCGATTGTATTATAATTGTATATGTATCAAATTGTTGCAGGAACTATATTATAAATTCATGATAATTGTATATTCATTGTATATTGTTACGAGCAATTATGAATTCGTGACGAATTTCACAATTTGTATTATAAATATGATAATTATATATTAATTTATTAGTATTGTATTAGGTATTATTTTGGGTATTAATATATCAGATACAAGTTAGATACAATTGTGATACAAGTATGATACATTTATGTTTTAGGCATTGATGTGTCTTGATACAATTCAACTACAATTATGATACAGTTATCATACAATTTCTGAATATCTTTTAATAATATAAAGCTGTAGGCAATGGTGAAGAGAGAAAATGGAGATTCTAGACGTAGATTAAGAGATTTTGATTTTTTTTTTAAAAGGAGAGAGAAGAGGAGAATGGGGAAAAAAAGGAAAGGATGTAATTGAATCCCTTAATTGAAGGCACTAATAATGGGGTGAGAGCCTTTTAAGAAGCAATGCATACAAGTTGTAAGAAAAACCTAGATACTTATTAAAAACTGTAAAACAATAAAGAACATAGGTAAATAAGTTTTTAATATAATATAGCTATAGCTAGGTAAGAATCCCAAAAAAGATTTATTGAAATGTTTAAAAGGTGAAAATGTTAGGTTCCACCTTAAAAGGTGAAAAATTTGAAGTTTGTAGTTTTAAATTAAATGTCTGAGTATTATTAAAAATATCCTTTGAATCTTGTAATATTAAATAATGTTATAAGAATTAACCCAAATAGCAGACCACTCAACCGCTTAAACTAAAGCTAATGAATCTATAATATATGCATAACTTATGTATTACATGTGTATAATTATGTATAATCAATATATAATTTATGTATATAGCTAGAATGTCACAACCCAAATAGGAGGGTAATGACTAGCACTCGATCCATATTTGCCGAGCACCAACGTACATTTTATCTAATCTTCCTTATTATCTTTAAGGGCCGAGAAGATCAATATAAATGGTAGACATGGATCATGAACAACCAACAATGAAAGATAATGGCATGAACATACATAACATGGGATGACCAGACAGTCAAGAAACTATATATAAGGTACGAGCTACCACGCTGCCATGAAAGACTATACAACAAAAATCAGCCGACAAGGCATACCAAACTATACATGAGTCGACACCTGTCTATGAGACTCTAAATGAGCATAAGTGTTGCAACATTGCCGGAACAGGGCCCCGACATACCCATAATGTCTATAACAAAAATGCATACCAAGACCACGGCAAGTCCGGAGAAGGGATCTGCCAATAACGGCTGAACTGGGCAGCCTAATATGGTGGGGGTATTGCTTCTACCTGTCTATTAGGACCTGCAGCATGACATGCAGCATTCACAAATAAAAAAGACATCAGTACGAATAAAGTATTGAGTATGTAAGGCAAGAAAGCATAAGTAAGAATAGTAATGTAAACAGGGATAGAGAATATACAACCTATAACATCTGAGTACCTCTAAGGTCTACTGACATGAAATGCATGATACATATATATATAAACCTTTAAAACCTACGCCTCTGTGGGTATCATCATCATCATATCATACCGGGCCGTAATAAGCTCGATAAAAATATACCCGACCATCAAAAACCTTGGTAGAATCGTACCCGACCACATGAAGCTCGGTAAAACCCAACTGATCAGTGGTTGCATAATAGGTGTCGTACCCGGCCAACTATAGCGCGACTCAATAGAGTAAAATATATATATATATATATATATATATATATATATATATAATGCATGCTTGACTCATGGAATCACGTTCTAAACCTTTCGGAGTGACGTAAGGTTGGTATCCTCCGTACATGTTATTAGGACTAACTCTTCATCATGAATCTTGTAAGAATAAGGAAGTACCAACAACATCAATAACATAAGAAACATCAACATCAATCGTTCCATAAGAAGGGAAACAATGTAAGTACTGCTAGCTTCTAAGAGTATAGTATCTTTAGAAGCTCGTTCATTACATTATGTACAATCGGAGTCGTGCAAAAGAAGGAAAAGGATAGCCTCACATACCTTGTATATACTTCCCAACCTCAAGCTATGCAAATTTCACGATTCCTTAGTCTACAATAAGAGAAATGACACTATTGTTATTGTTTAGGCGTCGTAACTATTATGTATCGACCACAACCTATTTTACGAGGAAACGGACAATACCTCCCCTATTTATATGACTTCCCATAAGTAAAAACAATCACCAAACAGCCCAAACAACATCAACAATAATCATATTGAGTCTCCCAAAATAGTCCACCAACCAACAAAACTATTACCAAGCCTTTCGATATATATTTCACAAGTTCTAGCTTCAACGACTTAGCCGCAACTTGAATAATGTTAGATACATGTAGAGTAAGAGGTTCCTTGTCTTTAAACATAAAGAACAACTCCAATTTGACCTTAATTTTCCACAAAATATCCCTCAAATGCTGTCATAAGAACAAGAAAGCGAAACTAGCAATTAATTAGGGTTTTTCGGCACTAGAATCACTTTAGAAGACTTGAAATCACCTAGGGTTGATATTAAAACAACCTCCCACACAATCTGGAACAACACAAAAATGAGCAACAACAAGAAGAACAAGAAACTTGCTAGCGCCACGAGATTTCCAACACTTGATTTGTGTTGTTTGCCCTTTGTTTAGTCTTGGATCGTGAAAGAAACTTGAGAGAATGTTTTTAGGGTTCTAAGGTCTGAATATACTGAAAATAATGACTAAAAATGGGGTTGAGGCATCTTATTTATATCCATATATCTTAACCCGCCTATGTGGGCCCCATAGAGAGCTGCTTGGCGCAGTCTCACGAAAATATGAATATCTCTATCTTTCGAGATTGTATCGACGAACGGTATAATACATTGGAAACTAAACTCATAGATCTTCAATTTGGTGGGTATATCACCCCGTAAATCCAAGTAAATTGGGAGAAAAGCTTAGTAACATTTGACTTAAAGTTTAAGTAAAATTATGAATCTAAATTGCGACAACTTTTGTCGACTTTTGTTTCATAACTCATTTAACTTCAAGACTTATGATACGGGTATTATATGATTCAAATACCTTAAAATACAACCTCTTGAGAATATTAAGCACCTTTAGGTTTACCCGAAAATACGAGTTACAACATCCTTGATTCGTTTAACTTCTAATACTTGTTAACCACCCTTATATACCCTTGTATCATTTAAGACCAATAGGATTAATTTCTTATCATCTTAAAGATAATCTCTTCATGGATTTACGTTGACTACCTTACGGCAGGAACTAACATACCTGAATATGGGTTGTAACACCGAAAAAGTAAATAGTAAATATGGCTGGCTATTATGAGGCGGTTATGAGGCACACGTTAACTGTTGCTCTCGGCGCATGATATCAAGGATTGAGATTGTGACCAGAATCAATAGCTCATCGCCGAAAAATTGTGCATGATACTACTATGCAGTCAGGGAAACTAATTACTCCAGCAAACGGTGTTCAAAAGGAATTACCTCCACTTACTTTTGGATGTTTTCTTCCACAGAAATACCAGTTAATTGAGGAAGCTCATGAAACAAGTAGTTCTGAAGGAGATGTACAACTTCAATCTATCAAAATGGAAGGACAAATGACGCAAGCCGCGCGACGACTATAGTACTCTGAAGTAAGTGGATTGGAGAATCCAACTCCTGTCGCAGCTGATATTGTACGAGGGTATCGCATCTCACAAATGGGTAAAACATTATCATTGTTCCTCTAATTGATAGAGATGGTAAGAAAATTGTTAAATTGAGTGATAATGATCTATAATATCATACGGATTATCGGAAAACCTCTCTAATTGGGTACATAATAGGGGAAAATCCTTATGATAAAGCTATGGATAATTTTGTTATGAATGTGTGGAATTTTGTTACTAAGCCTCAGATTCTGATTCATTATGAGGGCTATTGTATTTTCAAATTTTACACCATAGCTGATAGAGATCAAGTTCTTCAGTCAGGACCATACACATATAGGAACAAACCAATGGTGCTAAGGTTATGGAAAATTGATTTCTCATTCAATAGAGACATTCTAAGCACAATATTACCAGTTTTGATAAGATTTCCTGGGCTGCCTGTGGGTTATTGGTTGACTGAAGCTCTAAGTAAAATGCTAGTATGGTGGGAAAGCCCCTATACACAGATAAATTTACTGTTCATTATGAAAAGATATCCTATGCTAAGGTACTTGTGGAGGTAGATGCTACATATCATCAGATAGAGATAGAATCACCTTTTTGGCCCAATGGTACAGACTATTGAATATGATTGGAAACATGTCTTCTGTAACGACTATCTAAATTTTGGGCATGATTCTATTGATTGCTGGCACAATACAAATTGTAATGAGGAGTTGGATACTAAGGAAGGGGAAAGGCCAAGAAGGCAGAGGAAAAAAGCAAAGAAGCAAGTTAAAACTGTTAAACAAGCATGGATTGTGAAGAAGCCTGAAGTGAGTGCAGAATCAGAACCACATAAGGAAATAGTCATACAAGAGAGCCCTACTCATGAGATTGAATGCCTGAAGAAGGATAGAGTGAGTGTAGAGCCTACACAACAGATTATTTCTCTGCCATGTTAGGAAATGCTGGGACTAGCACACGGGAGAACATCTACAGAAATCCTGTTAATGAAGAAAATATTGACAAAGGAAAGGTAATTGCTGAGATAAGAGATGTTGGGAAAAGAGGACAACAGGTAGATCCAGGTCCATCATGTCCCTTAATTTTCAACTTTCAATGATTATTATCGCTTGGAACATTAGGGGTCTAAATCAGGCCCATAAGCAGAAAGAGGTAAAGGCCTTTCTAGATACAAAAAAAGTAGATGTAATAGGATGTATTGAAACCAGAGTTAAAGAACATAAGGCTAAGAAAATACAAAAAAGGGTGGAAGTTTGCTGCAATTATTCATATGCTGTGAATGGGAGAATTTGGATATTGTGGAGATCTCACATATAAGTACAGATTATCCACACTACAGATCAGTTAATCCATTTCTTAGTAGAGGATACTAGCACTCAATTTAAAATACATCTTAATGTCATTTATGCCCAGAATGATGGCCACCAAAGGGAGAATCTACGGAGGGACCTTAGACAGATAAATATACAGGCTCAGGAAACATGGCTACTTAATGGAGATTTTAACAATGTTCTATCCTCTGAGGATAGAATAGGATCCCATGTAACTACTACTGAAACACATGGATTTAAAGATGTGATTGATGCTTTACAACTTGCCCCTCTTAGAGCTAAAGGATGGCATTACACTTGGACAAACAAACAAGGTACTGGTTCAAAAGTATATAGTAAGATAGATTGGGCTTTGGGAAACTACTAGTGGATACAATAATGTGGTCATATAGAAGCAGATTTTATGAATCCATCAGTTTCTGATCATTCCCCTATCCTAATCAAATATGGTAAGCAGAAGTTATTGCATCCTAAACCATTTAGACTATATACAAATATCATGGAGCATCCATAATTTCAGAGCATTATGCAGCAAGTTTGGAGTCAGAACTATGATGGAACACATCTGTAATAGATTTGGTGCAAACTGAAGACTATAAATACACAACTGAAGGACACTAATGCCTATGTGGCTTTATACAAACAAAAGCTGGAGCAGGCAAGAGAAAAATTGGCTATTGTTCATAACCAAATTCAACAGAATCCTTTGGCACAAGGCTTATTGGATCTAGAGAAAGATACATTAGCTGACATTAAGAAATGGAGCAATGTTGAGGAAAAAGCGATGAGATAGAAGTCCAAGGCTAGCTGGATTGAATGTGGGGATGCCAATACTAAGTATTTTAATGCTCAGTGGAAGATTAGATCCATCCAGAACAACATAACATCCATATATACTTATACAAGAATAAAGATAACAGATCCCAACTTAGTTAAGGAGGAGTTCATCAGTGTGTTTCAGTATTTGATGGAAGATTGTGCTACTGAAATGCCATGTGCAAACACAACTATAACTAAGGAAGGGCCATGCTTAACTATATCACAACAAATAAGTTTAATTCAGGATATTACAAATGAGGAGATCACCACTGCAGTATGGGAGATGCCTAAAGACAAAGCACCAGAGGTTGATGGGTTCCTTGTGGAGTTATTTGCCAGAAACTGGGAGACAGTGAAAAAGGATATATTTGCAGTTGTGAAATTTTGTTTTCTACTAGCAGCCTACTTGGAATGATCAACACTACAACTAATACAACACTTTAACAGTTAAGGACTATAGGCTTATTGCATGTTGTACTACAATATATAAGATCATATCCAAAGTCATTACAAGAAGGGTCAAATCTGTTCTTGATGGGTTGATTGATCACTCTCAATCAACATTCATTGAACGGAAGAGTATTGACAACATTCTGCTAAGCTATGAATTGTTTAAAGGTTACTCTAGAAAAGGTGTCTCTCCTAGATGTGTGATGAAGGTGGATCTGAGAAAAGCTTATGATACTCTGAAATGGAGTTTTCTTAGGAAAATACTTATTGATCGGGGGTTTCCATTCAAGTTTGTGCAATGGATAATGACATGTGTTACCACAGTATCATATTCCTTGGTACTAAATGGAGGACTGACAAAGCCTTTCAAAGGAAAGGGAGGGATTAGGCAAGGAGACCTAATGTCTTCATACTTGTTTGTTATTGCAATGAAATGTCTGGGTAGGGAACTGGGACAATTGCACAAGAATAGAAACTTCAATTTTCATCCTAAGTGCAGAAAGTTGAACAACACACATATATGTTTTGCTGATGATCTTTTGATGTATTGCAAAGCTGATTTTGAGTCCATCAAGATCCTAAATGTTGCCTTCCACAGATTCTCAGTTGTCTCTGGTTTACAGGCAAATGACAACAAAAGTGCTATATACATGGCTGAAATTTCTCAAGTTGAAAAATAAAAAATCCTTGCTACATTGATTTTCACTGAAGGAAAGCTTCCATTCAAATACTTGGGGATTCCTTTAGATTCTAAAAGGTTAGCAGTCTATCAATATTTATCTCTTATTGAGAAGATAACAACAAGAATCACATGTTGGTCCGCTAAACTTCTATCTTATGCTGGTAGGTGTCAACTGATAAAGGCTGTTATATTTGGCATTCAAACCTATTGGGCGCAGATATTTGTTCTTCCAAAGAAGGTGATGAAAGCAATTGAAGCAATATGTAGAACATTCCTATGGGCTGGTACTGCTACTATCTCAAAGAAGGCACTAGTAGCTTGGGAAAAGGTATGCAGACCAATAACCGTTGGAGGACTCAATATACTAGACATAAAAATATGGAACAAAGCAGCAATTATGAAACATCTATGGGACATAACAAGGAAAAAGGACTGTTTATAGATAAGGTGGGTACACAACTTTTATATAAAGAATAGGAACTTGAAAATAATGGTTACCCCTAAGACAACATCTTGGGTGGTGAGAAATATACTAGACAGTAGAAATTTGATCATGAAACATCAACAACTTCAAGGAAACATACACAACAGGCTGCAGACAATGTGCAAGAATGCAGAATTTCATATTAAGCAGATGTACTTGAAGTTGATACCAGATTACCTAGAGTTGAATGGAAGAGTTTGATGATGCACACAAATATACATCCCAGATATAAATTCACCCTTTGGCTTGCAGCACAGCATGGGTTAGCTACAATGGAAAGATTATTGAAGATTGGCATTCAAGTTCCTGCAGCTTGTGCATTCTATGGATATAGTCTTGAATCCTTCAGCCACTTGTTCTTTGAGTGCACAAACACAAAGAAATTGTGGTCCAGACTATGCTTATGACTGGGATATAAGAGGAACATTGGAGGCTGGGAACCAGAGTTGAAATGGGCATGCAAGAAAGCTAAGAGCAGAAGAGGTTCAAATGCTATAACCAGTTGTGTTTTTGCAATAACTCCTACATTGATTTGGAGGGAGAGAAACAGAATCAGATTTGATAAAGCTAAGTTTGATGAGCTTCAACTATGCAGAGAGATAGTGCTACACATACATATCATAGGGAAGAGCACATGCAAATGGAAATAAGTATTGCAACAACTGGATTGGATTCCAAGATGAAACTAAGAGTAGAAACTTTGAAGTAGTTGGCTAAACAAGTGTATGCATTGTGAAGTAATATAGGATAGATAGACATAAATTGTTAAATAGCATAATGTGATATACGTGGGAGTAGCTTGTCAAAGCTGCTCCTCGGACTCAATCATACAAAATTTTGAGTATCAATAGAATATAATTTTAACTCAAAAAAAATATAAAATATGGCCGGCTATTTGTGTAAATAGTGTATCTGGCTTATTTTTTATTATTTTGAATCGAAATAAAAATGAGAGTAAAACATATAAATTGAATTGACAGTTGTAAAAACTAAAAAGAGAAAAAAGAAAGATGAAGCGTTGCACCAGGAACAAGTCAACACGTGCAGCCAGAAAGGGGTGCCCGACAAGCCCAACCGCTCGGACTAAAAATGAATACTCCTACTCTTGTTAGAGAAATACTCGCAAAATCAAATCGATAGGGTTTAAGGGTTTTAAGCAAAATAGAGAGAAAGGAGAAAGGGCAACAAATGGAGAAGAATACAGGAAGTGAGACGAAGAAAATGAATGGTGGAGGAGGGTTCAGGGCAAAATTAGAGCATGTCCTATATAGCGGCGAAAAGAAGCACGTCGTAGCTGGCATCGCCGTCATCAGCGTCGTCTTTGGCGTGCCCTGGTACTTCATGACCCGAGGTTCGTAACTTTTCTTCCCAAATATTTTACATAAGTTATCCAAGTCGCCTCGCCCAGTATAGCAACAATTAATTAAGTCTCCATCTTAAACTAATTGGGTCTAATGTATGAATCAATAATATCCTATTGTTCCAATCGAGCTGTTTCATTCCACTTCTCAATAGGAAGTTGGTAATTTTTCTGCCTTCCAAATTACCTCCCTTGACTCTGAATCTCATTTATTTGTTACCCTGCTACTGATCTGAGACTACTATAAGAAGTCGAATAAAGCTCAGATATTTAACCTATTGTAGTTTATAATGCATAAATGCCTTTAAGGATTGAAAGATTATTAGTTCTTGTGAAATTAGGTAATCTTATTGATTTTCTCCTCTTATGTGGATTTTGTCCCTTCATTTATATTGTTATTATTCTCGCAGTGTTGGTCTCTTTGTTTTTCTGGTAGACGAAATTAAACTGGCAACAATTAATGCCCTTCTTGCCTGCTTGTTGCAATAAAGCAAATGCTGATTTTATTATTCGATATTTTCCAAGTCGCCTAGTTGTTACAACGAATAAATAAATGTTGTTTTGAGCTGTCATCTGCTGAATTATTCAGTTTTGCTTCAAAGGAAGATAAAAGAGATAATTTTCTGTTCTTTATGGTGGTGGTGGAGGGGGAGTGTTTGGTTCGGGTTGTTCTTTGATTACCTTAGGAATGGAAGCTGTTAGGATGTGTCTATGCTATAGAAAAAACAGGTATGTAAAAAACCGAATATATGGGCAGTACAGCTTTTGTAGATAACGGACATTATGAGGTAAGGTGGTTTGACAAGTCTGGAATACTATTCACCCTGAATAAGGCTGAAATGAAAGAAACCCTCTTCTTTTCATTTAACAAAAATGAAACAGGAAGTCCATTTGTATATAGTAAGAGAAGATCCGAGAGAAACAGATGCTTTTAAAATGAAATTTCACTTTCGGTAGTGCTTCTGAATAACTTCATCTCACAAAAAGATTGTTGGTATAGCTCTTCATCAAAAGATTGTTGGTATAGCTCTTCATCAAAAGATTGTTGGTATAGCTCTTCATCAAAAGATTGTTGGTATAGCTGCACTACCCTCATCCCCAGCTAAATAACTGCTGTAGAGGTTCCTAGTTAATAAGGTTCTGTAGGCCTATGAAGTGTGCTGATACAAAAATATTATTTGCTTTTGACTCTTTGGATTTTGTCGTTACGGGGTTAGGTCAAACCTATTGCTAGAAACTAACTTAATAACTGTACACAAGTCGGTAAGGTGGTTTGAGGGACTTTATGAGGTAAGGTGGTTTGACAAGGCTGGAATGCATTCACTCTGAATAAGGTGGAACAAAAGAAACCCTCTCCTTATCATTTAACTGAAATGGAATAAGAAGGCAATCTGCATATAGTAAGAGAAGGTTCGAAGAAATGGATGCTTTTAAAATGAAATTTCTCTTTCGGTAGTTGTTCTAAATAACTTCATCTCATGAAAAGATTGTTGGCATAGCTCTTTATCAAAAGATTGTTGGTATAGGTGCACTACCCTCATCCCCGGCTAAATAATTGCTGTAGAGGTTCCTAGTTAATAAGGTTATGTACGCCTATGGAGTGTGCTGATACAACAATATTATTTGCTTTTGACTGTCTATGGATTTTGTCGTTAAGGGGTTAGGTCAAATCAATTGCTAGAAACTAACAAGTCGATAACTAAAAGATACTACTCTAAAGATATAAAAGGAAATGGATGTGCCATGTACAAGCTTTATTTGAATCCTAAGGGGTTGTTTGGTTCAATAGTGGGATAGACAAGGATATCCCATGGGATAAGTGGATTAGTTATCCCACCTTATATATGGATAGCTAAACCATCTTTTTTATATAAAATTTATACCAGTATTAGCGATTTCAAATGGTCAATTCAGCTTCTGATACCAACTTTTATGCAACTAATGTTATTGTACATCGTATGTAGGTCTTCGTTTCACTTCTTGGAATGGTATTGTGAAAAAAAAAAAGAAATGCTGGATGCGACCTTTAGAATATAAAGAAATAGATAAATAAATAATAAAGCGGTGAAGAATGCCCTATCATGCTGATCCAAATAAGAGCTTTTTGTTACTCACTTGTTGTATGACCCTTCTTGAGGCTTTCTTATCCTTTCTCCTTTCCTCCTTTTGCTTTTCTTTTTCCCAATCCTTGTTCTGTTTAGAAAGATAAAATCATACTACATTACAAGCTATGGACGATGTGTTTGACCATTTGTGGTATTCCTCTTAACCTTTTTATCTGCTGCGGGAGCATTGTTGGATTAAAGAAGCTATAAAATACATTTGTCTTCGGACGACTCACTCCATCTGTGGATACAAGGAAAGGGTGGAAACTGATGATTCTTCTTTTTTCCTTTTTCTTTGGAAGGCTCCAAGCAACAATCTCACCAGGATTACCTGGAAAAAGCTGATAAGGCAAGGAGTGCAAGACTCTCTGCTGGTTCATCTTCAGCTAAATAATGGACGCCACAGAAAGAGTTACTTTAATCAAGTTTGCTGTGCCGGTTCCTTCAGGCTTTTGAGTTAGGAGCATGGTATTCTGAGGACATGTTTAAATGCCTCTTTTGGACAAACTTGTGTTATATTGCATACAAAACCAGTCACAACGGAATAACATAGTTTGTGTTCTTTATCCTCATAGAAGCTGGAGTTGAAAATATTGAAATTCATTCAATTCTCTTGGACTTGCATTTTGAATCTCCGTTGCTTGTATTGTTGCGGAATGTAGCCTTTCTTGTCACGTTTAGTAATGATTAACACGTGGATTAACTTAAAATGATGAGATTTGCTTCATTTGGTCGTGTCGTATATTACTTTATCTTCTCCGGTTCTTATGATATTATTATTATGTCTATGGTTTTTGTCGATGATACCGATGTATCGTCTCTTTCGTCTTCTTGAGCCGATGATCTACCGAAAACAGCCTCTACTCCCCGGGTAGGGGTAAGGTTTGCGTACCCACTCGTGGGAATTCACTGGGTTGTTGTATATTACTTTATTGTTTTAACCTGCATTGTTTATAATTGACTAATGTGTCGTTTTGTTCATAGACTATAGTTATGATAAATTAAAGGTAATACAGATACTGATATGAGGTAAATACAGGAATTGTCTTGCAATGAATAGTACAGATCTGTTATTCTGTATTCAGAATATTAAATTTGTTAATAGATATGCTCGTATACATTTTTGTTTTATATAAATAAATTAAATTTAAAATTATTAACATGTATTTCAATATATATTTGCACAAAATAATTCAGAAGAGATTTTTTTTAATTTACTAAAACAAGGTGTGTCGAGTATCTGGATCAAAGGGAAGACCATCAGATCTAGAAAAACCGAACCTTACCCTTGCAAGAGGCTATTTCCAATCAACACATAGTTTTAACTATAATATGGTAAAATGGTACTTCATTTGGTGATGTCTATTTTTTTTTTTTTTTTTGATAGTGCTTCATTTGGTGATGTCTTCTGATTAGTTTTTTCGAACCATTAGACCATAACCATTTCCACCCCTCAACCCCCAGAGAAAAATAGCACAACAGTTCCATATATGGCAAGGTGAATTGATGTACAATGTTTGATCATTTGCCATCAACAGCTGTTTTCATTGGTATCGTCATCATTGTTGCTACTACGAAGTTGTACTCAGTAATGCCAGTAATTGAAGGTAAAAAAAAATCTTTATTTATGAACGAGATGCATATCACATCATCACAGCTAATAAGAACAAATAAGGAGAGAACCCCAACTATGTACATAAGTACTCTCCCCACATCTTCTTGAATTATATGTACAGAAACCTCGAACCATCCTTGATTTCATCAAAGATGGGTGGGTCTTCGAATTTTGGATTTTCGACAAATAGATGATTTCCAAATCCAAAGTCATTAAGATCAGATGTAAGGATTAATATGAGAAGTATAGTCACGAATGCCAGCGCCTTCCCATCCCATCCACTCTTCCCACATGTCCCAATCTGGTTCATTCATTCCTCTCATTGATTCATCATTATTATCATCATATTCCTCATATATCTCCATCTCTGCTCTTGTTTCACCCCTCAAATTACTCATCACAACCTGCACCACAAACAACCCCATCAGAAAAAGAGAGTTTTTCTATGATAAACATAAAAATAATTACATTCCAATTCCAAACAAAGTTTTAAGTAAAAATGACGTGCCAATTTCCAAATAAGTTGGGGGTTGTTTGGTAATGATGAATAAGCAAAAATAATCTCAAGATGAAAATTTAGTGCCGGCTTATTCCTTATTTTTGGTTAATGACCCTGGAATAAGTTACACCCCACGAGATAAGTTATCCCGAGTTTAAATTAGTACCGGAATATCTTATACATACAAGAAAGTGGAATAATAATCCAAAAATAAAATTATAGAAATGACAATCCCAAAATTAATGGTACAAATTACTAATCCTACCATAACTTGTCATCAAACCCATCGACCCCTAAAGAAGACCACTTTTACAAGTTCATTACGCACTAAAGATAGTGACATTATATCAGGTAATTGGCAGAGCTTTCAACTATACTATGTTTGTAAAACCAACAAGTGGAGTGATTGGTACCAAGTAAAGCCTTTGTTTATGCAAAAAGTCATATTCCATTCAAGCTCTACAAGTTAAGGGTCCACCACTTTGATGTGTTCTCAAGAAAAGTTTAGCTCTTTCATATTCTAAGTAATCTCCTCCGACCCTAACGACAAATTTCACACCTGTGTACCAACACGGGTAACACCAAATTTACACCAACCATTACACCATTTTTTATACCAACAAAAAATTTATTTCTTCTCTCTTTTATATTATATTATTATCTTCTATTTAAATTTTATTTTTTATTTCCTTCAAACAAATTCTATCTTATAATTTTTTAAATAATGGTTATATTTCTTTTTATACAATTATAATAATAATAAAATTAACTTATAATTTTATATAAATATAATATATACAAAAATTAATATATCGAAAAAATAGGATATAAAATTAAAATTATAAAGATCTTAATATAAAAATTAATTATTATATACATAATATATGATAAATTAAAAGTCCAAAAATATAAAAAGATGAATAAAATAATAGTAAGTTAAATTTGGCGTTGATGAATAGTGTATATTCACGCACTATAATGCTGCAAGATTTGGTGTTCCAAGATTTGGTGTTCCATTAGAGCAAAAAAATATAATTTTACACCAAATTTAGATTTGGTGCAAAAAATAATGCGAGATGCCCTTATGTTCTCTACTTTAAAATCGGAATAAAAGACACCAGATAATACATTCTACTTGACTTGAATTGGAAATTAACATACAATACTATGCACATATTATCATTAATGCAATCCAAAATCAGAAATAAAATAAATGAATCAACATAAAATCTAAGTAATATGCAAGAAAACTTACATCGTATGCTTCATTGATTTGGTGAAACTGAACGCCACAATTGTTTCCTCTACATACGTCCGGGTGATACTGTAATCCAATTAAATACATCATATTAATTAACATTCTGTTATATAGAATATATAGGATGAAAAAGAAAAAAAAACACCAAAATAGGCAATGACCGGATTAAACTGCAATAACTTCGCAGAAGCAAATTTGCTTCTTTTTCCTTTCAAATTTTCAGATTTAAACTAGAAATCCGATAATCGAGCTTAAACAGTAAACACCATTAAAACAATTAAAGGATATTATTTTCTTTTTCATTGTGAGTTTAAATAAATCATAAAGCAACAATTTAGATGGGAGTATAAAAGGAGAAAGAAATACCTTAAGAGCAAGCTGTCTAAAGGCCTTTCTGACCTCAGATTCAGAGGCACCGGGTTGAATCCTTAACGTCTTGTATGGATCAGCCACGGTAGAGGATACACAAGAAACCCTAAATCCATTTTTGTTATTTTTGGTCTTCTTCTTTGATATGTTCCTCAAACGAAACAAAGATGCAGAGGCTGCACCACAACCCCCAATACCTCCCAACATTCCCATTGCCGTAGCCATTGAAGATTTGAGTGAACAAAAAATAGAGAGCTATACCCAACCAAAAATTTAACTATTAAAATATATGCCCACAATAGGAACTAGCAATCTTTAAATAGATTAAAGAAATATCTAATGTCAATCAATTAACTGCAATAAATCCAAAAGAGGGCTAAAATACAGCGAACCAAAATGGGAATGAGACTATTTAATATCGAATAAATGTTCGTTAAAAACGTCAACAACTTGTGAAAAAGGGCGAATATGAAATGGAGAGGTAGATAGGAGAGGGATTTATAATGGAATGGTTGTGGTAAATAATTCATATAGGGGGTGGGGGAAGATTCTTATCCAGGAACAAAGAGTGGTGATAATGGTGAATATGGAGGTGACGTGTCTGTCTCTTTTTTGGGAGATGACGTGTCGGTTGTGGAGCGGTTTTAGCTTTATTTGAATGGTTTATACGTGAGGAGAGAGAGTAGTGAGGCCCATTGGCCCGTTCTTATCCAGACTTTTGACTCTTTGCATATTCGTCTCTTCTTCTCTTTCGTTACAGTTTGTTTTTCACTCCTTCCTAATTTTCATTCGTTTAAATTGTGTTTATTTGACTGAATAATTCTAAAATTGACGTCCCCAGCTTTTAGTAGAGTTAAAACTGTCTTATTCCCTTATTTCAAATACCGCTCTAATTAATTTATCCTAATTTTTCGTCCTATTTTTGTTAATTGCTTTAAAGGTTGTCAAATTTTAAAAATTAAAGAACTTTTCATATATAATTATATTTTTTTTTGAATTAAATATTGTAAGATATGAGTTAAAAGAGTGAGTCGAAATGGACAGATAATGTTTACTTTATCCCGATTTATTTGGCATTGTTCTTTTGCTCATCTCACGAAAATTGTCATCTTATATTTGGAATTACATTTTTAATTATATTTTAATTGTTCGGTAAATATTGTGCTGAGTATTATGTTATTTAACAGCTTGCTTGGATAGTTGTTAACTATTGTACTATATTGTCTTACCACTTAAAATATAATTTTTTTATAGTTATCATATTGTTAAATTTATTGTTGCATAACGATGAAAAATATCATTTTTTAACGATAAATTTGGTGTGATTCCGTCGTTATTTGATCTTTTTCTCCTATCTTATCTTTTTTATTATTAAATAATTTATTTTATCTTTTGTTCTATTTTTTTATAAATATACTATTTTTTATAATATTATAAATTTATTCTACATATTAATAACGCCTAATATCATAAAATAATACATCTTATCTATATATTATATTTATTAAAATAATATAATACAATGAAAATTAAAAGAGTAGTGCAAGATAAGATCTAGTAGATTCGACCAAAAAAAATGAAGATCAAAATCGAGGGAAAGAGAGCATATGAGGTGGCTCCAAGTCATCACATGTGGCTCAGTGTTAATCCAGTACAGAAGGCGCGTTCGTACACTTCGGGAACTGTGTGAAGATAGGAACCGTCGGCGACTCAGCCGGTAAATGGCTGTCCCTCAAATTCCTTTTTCTGGATAATGTATATCCGTTGGATTGCCGTGGCAAACAGACCGTAACGCGTAGATGAGCTTCATTATTAACACACGTGGCATACATGCAGAGCAAACGTTGATCTTGCATTTTTTAGTATTTTATTTTATGGGCTTTAATTAAGCTGTTTCCGAAATTACTAGCAGCAATCGGCCTTTTTGGTTAAATATATTTTTCTACTTGTATCGTTAGGAAACTATCAGTTATGTTCATTTATAAGAATCTTATAAAAATTAATTAATTTATAAAATATTACTAATATTAGTCAATTAGTAATTTATAGCCAAAAAAAATTAATTTTTTGCTTTTTTTTAAGTAGGTATTATTATAATACATTGGGTACATCTTAAGGAGCTTGTATCTCAATTTTGGAATAATTTGGTGGAGTTTTAAGGTGCTTTGAATTGAAAATTTGAAGTAGAAGATGAACATGAAAAAATGATATGTGTATCACATTGTGTATCATAGTATATCAATTGTGTATCACATGTATATCCATGTATACCTATATGTGAGATACATGCTTGATACATGTGTCGCAAAAGAATTTTTTGAACTTGATTTTAGTTAAGAATTTTGACACTAATTAGTCCAAATCACTTCCAATCTTCCTCAAATTTTGTATATTGACTCATCTATATGTTATCAATGAATTTCAACTATACCCATTGAAAAAGGTCATTTTTTACTTAGATTTTTGAAATATTATATATATATATATTTGTATTTCATCACCTTATTTGCTACCTCATCCATGAAATTTTCTTTCCGTATTGCATCTAATGTTACTAATCACGCTTAAAAATATGAAAAGAGATTTTTGCGTGTGATTCTTGGAGAGAAAAAAACTTATTTATTTGAGTTTTTAATTTTTATATGTGCTTTGCTAGTTTTGGTAAGTCTAAGATTAATGGTTAAAGATTGGTAAGTTGAAACTTATTTGGGACATTTCTATAAGTTTCCCTATATTATTTGGTGTACACATATTACGCCATTCGATTTTTTGAGCACGCTTTCTCTGTACTAATTGTAGTAATTCTCCACATGGAATTGTTCTCGTAAAACACAAGTAATGTCATGGGCAGCTTTCCAGCCATGCACCATGACCTCTTGGACGCGCCCCATGGCGTCCTAACAAGCCTCCCAATGCCTAGTGTCATGGACGACCCGCGTGGTCTTGGCTGTGACAAGCGCGCATATGCCTCTGTCGCCCCATCGATAGCCCTCGCCAGTGCCGAGCCACAAGTAAATGCCAATAGTGCCCCACGCGCAGACAACGCCGCACACGCATATCGTGATGCCAAAGACAAGGTTACTGATAACAGACTTGTTCCTACCTTATAGAAAACTAAGTCATTTTCATTGTAAATATATAATAGTTTTATTTCATGTACTTCCATTATGTTCCTCTAGCTTAGTTAGGTCAAGTCTTGTAACTTTGGTTAACTTTTTCTTAAGTACTATTAGGGGGATCAAGTAATCAAACTTTCTAGTAAGAAAATAATTCTTTGTACTGGTGTCTCTCCCCCTCGACACCGTATTGCTTTTCTGTAATAACTTTCATTAATGCAATTAAGTTTTCACTTTCGATAGACTGGGTGGTGCGACAATGTTCACTAAGATAGACCTGTAGACAAGTTATTGGCAAGTTCGGATTACAGAGGGTGATGAACACAAGACGACCTGTGTGACAAGATATGGATCTTATGACTTTCTGGTTATGCCATTCGGCTTGACTAACACTCCAGCCACATTTTGCACCCTGATGAACCAAGTCTTCCGAAAGTACATTGACGAATTCATGGTGGTCTACTTGGATGACATTGTGGTATATAGCCAAACACTGAAAAAACACCTAGAGCACTTGCGGAAGTTCCTATCTCGATTGTGGGAGTACGAATCATATGTGAAGCTATCTAAGTGCTCCTCTACTCAAAAACAGATTGACTTCCTCGAACATATCATCGAGGAAGGGCGGATCAAGATGTACCTACAGAAGATTCAGGCTATCACAGATCGGCCGCCGCCTAAGGATATCTACACCTTGAGGGCGTTCCTTGGAATATGCAACTTCTATCTGCAATTTGTGAAAAAATACTCCCTCATCGCAGTGCCATTGATATAACTCCTCAAAAAGGTCACGCCTTGGGATTGGGGACCCAAGCGAGCGGAGGCATTCAACGCATTGAAAGCGTCTATGTCTAGTAGCCCCGTCTTGTCCCTCCTTGATTTTGCCAAGTCATTCGAGGTACTAATGGAGGCCTCTGACTATGCCTTTGGCGGAGTATTGCTACAAAAAGGGCATCATGTAGCAAACGAGAGCCGGAAGCTGAAGGATGTAGAGCGCCGCTATACCGCCAATGAGAAATAATTATTGCATGTCGTCCATAGCTTACGCCTTTGGAGGCACTATCTGCTAGGAACCCCGTTCGTAGTCAAGACAAACAACACATCTGTTAGCCATTTCATGACCCAGTCGAAGCTAAATGGTCGATAGACCAGGTGGCAGGAACTCCTGGCGGAATTTCACTTCAACCTGGAGTACCAAAGTAGGAAAACTAATTGTCACACCTCCTTTTTACCTACACCCCGCAAATGGGCGTAAAAGGAGTTTTTTCAATTAAAGGACAATCGAAGTGAGATTTATTATTTAATTCAGAGTCGCCACTTGGGAGATTTATGGTGTCGCAAGTCACCGGTTGAATCCCGAATCGAGGAAAAGATTAACTCTGTATTACAGTCCGCGAACCAGAAATCCAGACAAGGAATTCTGTTAACCCGGGAGAAGGTGTTAGGCATTCCCGAGTTCCGTGGTTCTAGCACGGTCGCTCAACTGTCACATTCGGCTTATTTATCTGACTTTAACAATTATGAGCTTATATGCAAGTTTTAACTCTTTACCGCTTTTATTATTATCATTATTATTTTAACAGAGAATTGCAACGCTGTGAAGACGTATCTCGAACCAGGTCACATCAATGTACCCATGGTTGTCGACACATTTCAACTCCGTGGGGATTTGGATTTGGGTAACATAAATGTGCACCCGAATTTGAGAAGGTAATGTTATTTAAAGTACGCGCCTAAAGAGATTAACGCATGGTTATTTTGGGAAAAAGGCCGTGAAGTTCGCTAAGCGGCCAATCCCGAGTTCTAAGTAATTAATACATACATTTGTGAGGGCCCCACAATCTATGCGTTTTACTAGGTGAGGCTCGTCTTGTTTATTTTAAAAGGACAATCCTAAAGTGACTACATTTTACTATTAAGTGAGATTATGAATTGAACACGAGATTGACACACAGTAATATCAAAACAAACTAACTATTCTTTGATTAATTTAAACTAACATTATTAGATGAATGGGTTATTAGAAGAACCAAATGTAATACCAAGCCATTTTTGAACTCTTTTTACAACTGTCGAAAATACCTCAGTATTTGAAAATTGACGTTAGGCTAACATTATTCAAGTAACCATTTCGTTAGCTTTGAACCTATATGATGATACCTTCAATTCATTTGAATCCAAAAAAAAAACTTGGAAAAACGGTAGCTCACATGGTCTAGATACAATCCATTTAGGTACATTTACACGAACCAGTCTTATTACAGAAAAACTAAACATTATACATATGCAACCCTATGACTCATTAATCAGTCAACTACATATTTAGACAAAGAAAGGAAAACTCTATTCGAGCACAAATCTAAACAGGAGGAATTCAACAGGAACAAAGCCTGGTCAACACTTCATTTCGCTTCAAGCCAAGAGTGTACAAATGTGTACCTGGAAGAAATACAATGGGGAAGAAGAAGAGAGGAAGGTCAGCAGCAGCAGTAGCAAACATCAGTTGCAACAGCAATGCAACAAAAGATAACCAGCAGCGACTCAGGAAACCAGTTAAAATTCCTAGCAATACCAACAACAACACAAACACTCAGTAACTGACCCCAAACCAGCTTGATAGCAACCAAATATCAATCAAAACACAAGCAGAAACACCCCTAGAATTCAGTAATCAAGAAAACTCGAAAATACAACTCCACAGTTAAAGCTGAAGCTCATTTCAGTTTCAATGGGATAACACTAGTTGAACTAGACTAACTCTTAAAACTCTCTTCTAGTTTTTCAGAATGTTCAACCCCTTAAGATTTCCAGAATGTTCTCCTCCCCCCCTTAACTGTGTCCCCCTCCTCCCCTTTATAGCCAAACTTTTTAACCCTTTAGCTCTTAGGAGCATTCCGCTAATTAAGAGAGTGTTTCTGCCCATGATATTCCCTGACAGCCACTACTACATATTTTTCTCTTTTTTAATCCAAGATTATGGGTAACTTAACTTATTTAATCAACTTCCCATGCCATTAAGTCTTGTTCCCCACTATTACTAAATAATTCATTAGTTTATTGATACTTTAGTACCCTACTGTCAGCCATTCAAACTAAAGCATTTTTCAAGTTTTGACACCCCAAATTACCCCTGTGATGCCCTGAACAACTATTCTACCTCAAACCCCTGTGACCACATCAGCTATAACCAATTCTTAAATAAGAAACCTAATCACTGATTAACCTAAACTAATCCTTAATTAATGACTGAAAATAAATGAACTGACTCTAAACCAATAAACACATCAGCTATAACCAATTCAAACTTATCATAATCAGTTAACGAATCAAGCTAGAAACTTAGTTTAGATCAAATATCATCAGAATGAAACCAATGATTCCGGGCAACATATATTGAACTATTAAGTTCAGATTGATTCACACAGATACAGTGAATAAGCTAGCCAATTCTAACCTAAACAAGAACAAATGAACACTGAACGAAACAAACTGAACTCATATGAAAAAACATGGTGAATAACAATGAGAAAGGGAAATTGGAACAATTTAAAATAAATGATACCAACAGGCTTATTTCAACACAAAATTAGAACAGAAAAGAAACAGGAGGGTAAACCTACTGGAATGAACCAAAAATTAAACTATTATCATGTTAATCTAACATTCAATCATAACAGACTAATCGACGACACTTATTCAATCGATTACACAAATTATAACATATAACAATCGACAACAAACGGAAGCAATGATAAAATTGGACCAAATAAAGGGTCTGATGGAGAAAGAAAAGAGTAATTGATAAAATTTGAACTCATCTTAAACAAACAAACAACAAAACATGAAAAACAAACAGAGAAACAGAAGAAATACCTCTGAACTCAGACCTATCTCTCACTCGCTCTGCTCGTAACTCCGACTTGAGCCTTTTGGGGTAAAAATGGACTTTAATCGAGTGTTCTCAACTGAGAACACTCGACTAAAGTCGATTAGAACCCCCAATTTTTCCTCGGACTACCTCTAGGTTTGGTGTTAGGGTTTGTTTGTTCGATTTGGTATTTGAATAGTTTCGATGAGATTCGAACGAAACTGGGGTGTGATTTGGGACTGGGGAGGTCTAGTGGTCAACGGGTGTAAGTTTGGGGGCGATTGGGTAAACTAGGTTTTTTGGTCGGATTTTTCGATCTAAGATTCGAAGAGCTCGGGGATGATTCGAAGAAAGCCGAGTGTGGATTTGTGGAGGGGAGGGTCAGGTGGTCAAGGGGTGTTCTTTTCATGGCCATCGGAGCCGGTGCCGCCGGGTTTACGGCGAAGGGGCGGGGTGGCGGCTCTAGGGTTTGGAGGGGTCGTCTCTGAGAGGTCTTAGAGAGACGATGGGGCGAGGGGGGGTTTGGTTTAGGGGGAGGGGTAGAATTTAGGAATATATACCATGTGGGGAATTTAATCCCGACCGTTAGATCAATTAAGATCAACGGCTAGGATCAAAGAGATTAATCAATACGGCGTCGTTTGGTTTAAGTAGGGGGTCGGTTTGAACCGGGTAATGGGTCGGGCCAGGGAATGGGTAAGGGAGACGGCTTTTGAGCCGTTGGATCATGCAGGATCAACGGCTGTGATTGATTGCCGTTGAAACGACGTCGTTCGAACGTCTGTGAGATTTGGACCGGTCTGGGCATCTGTTTGGGCCTGATTTTGACTTTAAAAAGTCGGCCCAGTTCCGAATTTATTCTTTATTCTTCATTTCTTCCTTTTCTTTTATTTTCCTTTTTAATTCCTATTTTACAAACAAAATCCTAGATTAAATCAAAACCAAAATTAGCTAAAAAATACTAATTGACTCTTAATAATAAGTAAAATCTAAAATCAAACACTAATTAAAACACAATCACATAATCGGACATTAAATGCTAAAAACGCAAAAAATACACATTTTTGTGATTTTCATTGATTCCTGATTGTAAAATTAAATCCTAAATACACATGCAACACCTATTTTTGTATCTTTCTTAATTAAAGTAGAAATAAACACGCACGGACAAAAATACAAATAAATCACAAACAATAAAAAACTATTTTATTTTGAATTTTTGGGAGTAGTTCTCGTAGGGCAAAAATCACGTGCTCACAGCTGCCCCTCTTTGTTCGGAAACACGAAGAGTTTTCGTGCAAAGATAAAGTGAGCGTATACGAGCGATTTTTGCCCGTTCGGCTACTCCGTGTGAAACAGTTTTGAAAGATTTGACCGAATCTCTGCTTCAAAGGTTTCCTACATATCCCTGGCTAAAGGGGAATCAGGTCAATGTAGTTCAGAAAGTTTCGGTAGCTGGGACTACCATGAAGCTGTAATTTTGCTGTTACTTTTGCTGCATGCTGTTACTACTGCTTTCCGACCTCCTTATTACACCGTGCTAAAAGAAGACAAGAAGCTAGACTAAACTATGGATTACAACATCTTATCTATCTTCAAACTTGCTCTTGTAACCTTCCTTCTGATTTCTGCAGCGGAATTTCTGCTGGGGATATTTTGTTTTAACCCTCCGCTTTACTGACTCTTGACTTGAAATTGAGTGTAGTCCTCTGTGCTACAGGCGGGCTCCTGACTCAAACTTGAAATTTATTCCTCTGTTCTACAAGCAGGCTCCTGACTTCGTTTTGAAATGTACTCCTCTGTTCTACAGGAGGGCTCCTGACTCCAACTTGACTTTAAAAGATAATACGGCCTCCATTCTCCAGGCGGGCTCCTGACTTCAATAACAATTTAAAGATAATGCATCCTCCATTCTCCAGGCGGACTCCTGACTTCAACAACAACTATTTCTCCAGAATATAACACTTTCATTCTCCAGGCGGGCTCCTGACCTCAACAATTTCTTAAAAACATAACACTTCCATTCTCCAGGCGGGCTCCTGACTTCAACAACTTCCTAAAAATATAACACCTCTATTCTCCAGGCGGGCTCCTGACTTCGACTACAACTCAAAAAATATAACACCTCCATTTTTCAGGCGGGCTCCTGACTTCGACTACAACTCAAAAATATAACACCTCAATTCTCCAGGCGGGTTCCTGACCTCAACAATTTCTTAAAAACATAACACCTGCATTCTCCAGGCGGGCTCCTGACTTCAACAACTTCTTAAAAATATAACACCTCCATTCTCCAGGCGGGCTCCTGACTTCAACAACTTCCTAAAAATATAACACCTCTATTCTCCAGGCGGGCTCCTGACTTCGACTACAACTCAAAAAATATAACACCTCCATTTTTCAGGCGGGCTCCTGACTTCGACTACAACTCAAAAATATAACACCTCAATTCTCCAGGCGGGTTCCTGACCTCAACAATTTCTTAAAAACATAACACCTCCATTCTCCAGGCGGGCTCCTGACTTCAACAACTTCTTAAAAATATAACACCTCCATTCTCCAGGCGGGCTCCTGACTTCAACAACTTCCTAAAAATATAACACCTCTATTCTCCAGGAGGGCTCCTGACTTCTACTACAACTCAAAATATAACACCTCCATTTTTCTGGCGGGCTCCTGACTTCGACTACAACTCAAAAATATAACACCTCCATTCTCCAGGCGGGTTCCTGACCTCAACAATTTCTTAAAAACATAACACCTCCATTCTCCAGACGGGCTCCTGACTTCAACAACTTCTTAAAAATATAACACTTCTATTCTCCAGGTGGGCTCCTGACTTCGACTACAACTTAAAAAATATAACACCTCCATTTCCAGGTGGGCTCCTGACTTCGACTACAACTCAAAAATATAACACCTTCATTCTCCAGGCGGGTTCCTGACTTCAACTTCAACTTGAAATGACAACAACCTCCATTCTCCAGGCGGGCTCCTGACTTCAACTTCAACTTGAAATGACAACAACCTCCATTCTCCAGGCGAGCTCCTGACTTCAGCTACAACTCAAAATGTAATACCTCCATTCTCCAGGCGGGCTCCTGACTTCACTACTTCCCAAAATATAATACCTCCATTCTCCAGGCGGGCTCCTGACTTCAACTACTTCTTAAAAATATAGCACCTCCATTCTCTAGGCGGGCTCCTGCCTTCAATGACTTCTAAGAAATGCGTTTTATTGCTGTTGCTCCTTCCTGCCTCCTGAACCATTTTCCTTCTAACTTGAAATTATCTTCTTTCAGAACTGCTTCCCTCAAAACTGGTGTTTCATTCTTCTGAAAACTGCTGGGGGTAACACCAATGTTTTATTCAAAAATATGTTATTTTCCTCCTTCAAAGACTACTTCCCTTAAAGCTGGTGCTTTCCTTCCACTGGAACTACTTCCCTTAAGACTTGTGTTATCTTCCTTCCGAAATTGCTTCCTTTAAAACTTGTTTGGACTTCTTCCGAAAACTGCTGGGGATACTATTTTTTCCCAAACTTGTGTTATCTTGCTTCTTCCCCAAGTGGGTATCGGACTTCCAGAAAATTTTCAAAATGAAAGAAAATTTTCTGCCCCAGTTTGACAATCTTTCTTGTATCATGATGTCTTTTCATCATCTATAACATTTCCTGTCCCTGCTTGAAATCAAAGAATTTTTTTAGTTAGTTTAAAACATGGTGAATGGTTTTGCCACTCCTGCTGGGGATGGTTTTCTCTTTCTCCTTTCCCAGCTTTGTGTTCCATTACATTACCAAAGCTTGCTGGGGATGAGATTATTTGTTGGGGATGATATTCCTGCTGGCGATCATATTCCTGTTGGGGATGGTTTTCCCCTCTTCTTTCCCTGCTCCGTGTTGTCCGACCCTCTTGGAACTTGGTCGATAATCTGCCAGGGATGCTCTTGTTTCTTGACGATTCTTTATTCACCAATTGTTGCTTCCCAATTTTCTCCATACTCTCCCCGAAATCCTAGACCAATCCATCATTTGGTCTTGCAACGAACGCCTTTCTCGTTCCATTGCATTATCTTTGGCCCGTCCTATCCACATTGTGTTTTTGCACCATCTTGGCAATTTGTAATAAGCTTTGAAAATCCTTTTCAAAAACAAACTGTTGGGGAGATAAAGTCTTAAAAAAAAATAAAAAATGATGAATTCAAGAAAATAAGAGAAGAATAGTTTTCTGAAAAATGTTGGGGAAAAGAACTTATCTGAATGGTACAACCAATCCCAATGATCACGTCGTGCATTTTGGATTAACCAACCAGTCTATTTATATCAATCAATCTTTCTGATGGCCTTACTTTGTTGGGGTTATGTAAGCGCCCAATTCTTTTGTCGACTCAACATCTTTGCACTGTTTGATGCCTCGACGGACCCTTTCCGTCAATCTTATCTTGTTTGCCTCTTTTGACCCCTTGTCTCCTCATAGTGCCCTTCCAGGGGTTTTCACTAATAAGACTCTCTCATTTCCCTCAACTCCCGTCGCCTTATGGTACATGTGAAGGTTTTCACCGATAAGACTCTCTCATTTTATTTCTCTCAACTTCCGTCACCTTATGGTGCCTGTGAAGGTTTTCACCAATAAGACTCTCTCATTTTATTTTATTTTTTCAGCTGGGGATTGGAGTGTTACCGATATGACTCTCTCTGTTGGGGATTCTCTCGGCTATTAATTCATTTCCAGGTTATGATCCTCTTCTCTGCTGGGGATCAGAGTGTTATTCCCGACTTCCATTTGCATGACTTGGCACTTCTCGGATACTGATCGGGAGGTCTTTTTGGACATCAATATGGGTTTTTGTGTATGGTTAAAAGAAAAGGGGTATCAAAAGGTTCAAAATAATTTTGATGGGTAAAACATTACAACTCTTGGAATCAAACTTTCTTCCCAAAATTACAAACACAACTTCTGCCCCAGTTTTTTGCTTGGGGATTTTTATTTTTGTTACACTATGACCGAGCCGTGAGGCGCCTACGTATCCTTTTTGAGGAATCAGGTCAAACGTAGTTCCCAATTCCTTTGTTTTTCTTGTGACTTTTCTTTTGTCTTTATTATCATTATTTTTCTCTTCTCTTTTTCTTTCATTTTCATTACTGATTCCAAAAGAGGGGTATGAAAGAATAAATAAGGCTCAAAAGGGGAAGCAAAGGTTGAAGTGTTTGGATGGAAGAACAAATTGCCTCCGTCATTTCATTCTCCGATACCATGCCAAATGCAAACAAACAACAATTACAATTAAAAGAAATCATACATAATATCTCTTAACTGCGTCAGAATTGATAGCCATGTCGACGCATTTCCCTTCGATATCTGTTAAACATAAAGCGCCATTAGACAACACTCTGATTACAATGAATGGCCCTTGCCAATTCGGGGCGAACTTGCCCTTTGCCTCAGCCTGATGTGGGAGGATGCGTTTCAGCACTTGCTGGCCCACTTCAAACTTCCGGGGACGCACCTTTTTGTTATATGCTCTTGCCATTCTCTTTTGATATAACTGGCCATGACACACAACTACCAATCTCTTTTCATCAATCAAGTTCAACTGCTCCAAACGGGTTTTGACCCACTCGTCATCATCAATCTCAGCCTCAGCGACAATTCGAAGGGATGGAATTTCAACTTCTTCCGGTATCACTGCTTCAGTTCAGTATACCAATAAATAAGGAGTTGCACCTACTGAAGTACGAACAGTAGTGCGATAACCCAACAATGTCAATGGTAACTTCTCATGCCATTGTCTGGACCCTTCTACCATCTTCCTTAGTATCTTCTTTATGTTCTTGTTGGCCGCCTCGACCGCTCCATTCACCTTGGGACGATATGGTATGGAATTACGGTGTGTAATCTTGAACTGTTGACATACTTCTTTCATCAAACCGCTGTTAAGATTAGAACCATTGTTCGTGATGATCACTTTTGGGATCCCAAATCTATAGATGATATGGGAATGAACAAAATCTACCACTGCCTTCTTGGTTACCGACTTGAAAGTTTTAGCTTCAACCCACTTAGTGAAATAATCGATGGTCACCAGAATGAACCTATGACCATTGGTAGCTGCCGGCTCAATAGGTCCAATGACATCCATGCCCCGGGCAACAAATGGCCATGGTGCTGACATTGTATGCAATTCTGTCGGCGGAGAATGAATCAGATCTCCGTGTATCTGATACTGATGGCATTTCCGCACGAAATTGATACAATCATGCTCCATAGTGAGCCAATAGTACCCTACTCGAAGAATCTTCTTCGCCAATACATATCCGCTCATATGTGGCCCACAAACTCCAGCATGTACCTCTGTCATAACTGTCATGGTTTGACTAGCATCTATACATCTCAACAATCCCAAATCTGGTGTTCTTTTGTACAACACTCCTCCACTGAGGAAAAATTTATTTGCCAGTCGCCGAATGGCTCTCTTTTGATCTCTGGTGGCATGCTCCGGGTATATCCCCATCCTGAGGTATTCCTTGACATCATAGAACTATGGTTCGCCATCCAGTTCTTCCTCTAACATGTTGTAATAAGCATGCTGATCACGAACCTGAATATGCAACGGGTTAACATGAATTTTGTTTGGGTGGTGCAACATTGATGCTAAGGTGGCCAAAGCATCGACAATCTCATTATGAACTCTTGGGATGTGTCTGAACTCCACTGATCGAAATCGCTTGCTCAGATCGTGCAAACATTGTCGATATGGTATGAGCTTCAAATCCCTTGTTTCCCATTCACCCTGAATCTGATGCACCAGGAGGTCCGAGTCTCCCAAGACCAAGACGTTCTGGACATCCATGTTTGCATCTAGCCGTAGACTCAAAATGCATGCCTCATACTCAGCCATGTTGTTGGTACAATAGAAATGCAGCTGAGTCGTAACAGGATAATGATGTCCTGTTTCAGAAATAAGTACCGCTCCTATTCCAACTCCCTTCGCATCTGCGGCTCCATCGAAAAAAAGCTTCCATCCTGGTTCCTTAGTCATTTCCAACTCATCTATATGCATCACTTCTTCATCAGGAAAATACGTCCCCAAGGGCTCGTATTCTTCATCAACTGAATTCTCAGCCAAGTGATCAGCCAATGCTTGGGCCTTCATGGCCGTCCTTATCACATAGACGATGTCGAATTCTGTGAGTAATATCTGCCATTTCGCCAATTCCCTGTGGGCATAGGCTTCTGGAAAATATACTTCAGTGGATTCAAGCGTGAAATGAGATAAGTAGTGTATGATGACAGATAATGCTTCAATTTCTGGGCCACCCAAGTTAGGGCGCAACATGTCTTCTCGATTTGAGTGTACTTAACCTTGTAGCCTGTAAACTTTTTACTAAGATAATAAATGGCTTGCTCCTTCCTTCCTGTAATGTCGTGTTGCCCCATTACGCAACCAAACGAATTCTCTAGGACCATTAGATAAAGAATTAACGGTCTTCCCGGCTCAGGTGGAACCAACACAGGTGGATTTGATAAATATCCTTTGATTTGGTCAAATACTTCCTGACATTCTGCCGTCCATTCTACCGCATCATCTTTCTTCAGTAGTCGAAAAATGGGTTCACAAGTTGCTGTGAGTTGAGCAATAAACCTGCTGATATAATTCAACCTTCCCAACAGACTCATTACTTCTGTCTTGTTCTTCGGCGGTGGCAAATCTTGGATGGATTTGATCTTTGACGGGTCCAACTCAATGCCTCGCCGACTGACGATGAATCCCAACAGCTTTCTAGATGGAACACCAAATGCACATTTGGCCGGGTTGAGCTTTATATCGTACCTTCGAAGTCTTTGGAAAAACTTCCTTAGGTCTGCTACGTGGTCTTCCTGATGCTTGGATTTTATGATCACATCGTCCACGTATACCTCAATCTCTTTGAGTATCATGTCATGAAACACAATAGTCATTACTCTCATGTACGTTGCCCCAGCATTCTTCAAACCAAATGGCATTACCCGGTAGCAATAAGGTCCCACGGCGTAATGAAAGCCGTCTTTTCCGCATATTCTTCATCCATTAGAATCTGATGATACCCAGCATAGCAATCCACAAAAGACCCGATCTCACGTCCGACACAATTATCGATCAAGATATGGATGTTGGGTAATGGAAAGTTATCCTTTGGGCTTGCCCTATTCAGATTGCGGTAATCGACACACACCCTGATCTTCCCATCTTTCTTCGGCACTGGCACCACATTAGCCAACCAATCAGGATATCGAGTGACCCGAATAACCTTTTCTTGCAGCTGCTTGGTTACTTCCTCTTTAATCTTCACACTCATGTCTGTTTTGAACTTCCTCAATTTCTGTTTGACGGGAGGGCATACCGGGTTAATGGGCAATTTGTGAACCACTAAATTCGTGCTTAACCCCGGTATGTCATCATACGACCATGCAAAAATGTCTTTGAACTCAATAAGTGCTTTGATTAGTTCTTCCCTGATATTTGGTGCAATGTGGATGCTTATTTTAGTTTCCCTGATATCATCTGCATCCCCTAAATTGATGGCTTCTGTGTCATTTAAGTTGGGCTTGGATTTCTCTTCAAACTGGCTTAACTCTCTGTTTATCTCTTCGAAGGCTTTATCCTCATCGTATTCCGATTCATCATTATAATCGACCTCTTGTACAACTAGTTCAGAATCAGATTGATTTTTTAGACTGGGTTGAAGATCCGTTGTGCATGCCATGTCATTAGAACCAATATAAAGAGAACTGTTCAGAAAGAGAAAAGAAGAAAACAAAATTAAAACAAAATAAGAAGAGAAAAGCTTTCACTTTATTAAAATATGGGATAACAGAGTTTCACACTTTGCCGAATACAAAACAAAACTGGATTACAACCCTGGAATAATTCAAAAAAAACAAGAAAGAAAAATCAGAGCCCACTACCAAGACTCCCTCCGGGTAGGAAGGGGAGTAGCCATCCAATTGTTGATATTTGCCCTAGGCCCCACAAACTGTACATCTAACCTACTGGACCCTTCTCCAGCTTCTATCATGTTGACATCGACGAACAGCTTTTCAAAGCCCTCATTCAAATCTCCATCTGACCCAATCAGTGGTCCGAGAAATTTCGGGACCGCCAACTTTCTGATACCTGCTCTGACAAATGATCTGGATAAGCGCGGGATTGGCTTGGGAAGGACCCAGACTCTTTTCTTCAACTTGCGGGCCCGTATCACATCCGCCGCTGTAGGCTTGAACCCCAACCCAAAGGTATCCAGATTTTTGGGCAAAGAAACTGGCTGAACAATACCCTGAAGATCAGCCCCTAAACCTTTGCCTGGCACAAACCCGTTCTTCAACATCTCCGAGGCTACCATGATAGTTGCAGATGCTATTTTGGGAAGTGGGATGCTTTCCCCTTTGGGAACTTTGTCCACTAAAACCGTATCAAAAACCTGGTAAACCCACGGTCCCTTATCATCATCAGTCTCTATGAAGGGTACGATGGTATCACTTACGGCGCTTGCATTGTCTTCCCCATGTACTACGATCTCTTGCCTATCCCACTCGAATTTGACCATCTGATGTAATGTAGAAGGCACTGCTTTGGCGGCGTGGATCCAGGGTCGCCCCAACAGAAGATTATATGACACTGCCACGTCTAACACTTGAAACTCCATGGTGAACTCGACTGGACCAATTGTTAATTCAAGTATGATGTCACCCACTGTGTCTGTACCACCACCATCAAACCCTCGAACATAGATGTTGTTCTTGTGAATCCTATCACCATCGACCTTCAGTTTGTTCAATGTGGTCAAAGAACAGATATTGGCATTGGACCCATTATCAATCAGTACTCGAGTGACTACCGAGTCTTCGCACTTCACGGTCAAATAAAGGGCTCTATTATGTTCTGTACCCTCCACTGGCAACTCGTCGTCTGAAAAAGTGACCCTGTTAACCTCGAAAATCTTGTTTGCTATTTTTTCCAGATGGTTCACAGACATCTTATCCGGAACATGAGCTTCGTTCAGAATTTTCATCAATACCCGGCGGTGCTCGTCTGAATGGATCAACAACGATAACAATGAGATCTGTGCCGGGGTTTTCCTCAACTGCTCCACAATGGAGTAATCTTGCGCCTTCATTTTCTTTAAAAATTCTTCCGCCTCTTCCTCGGTAACTGGATTCTTTGTCGCTACTGGATTGGCCCTTCTTAATTCTGCGGGAGCAAAACACCTTCCCGAACGAGTTAACCCATGTGCCTCACATATTTCCTCCACAACTTCCTTCCCCTTATGCATTACCATTACTTGACTGTAGCTCCATGGCACAACTTTCTCGCTGATTATCGGCAATTGCATTACTGGCCTGATAACAACTGGTCCTATGCATGCCCCCTTCACGGCTACTGGCTTGCTTGATATCCCTTACACCGTTACTTTGACCAGCTCTGGATTCTTGGCAACATCAGACGAATTCTTCCCCATCACCACCACTGGCTTGCCTTCTACCCTTTCCGACTGTACTATCGCTTTTCCACTGATCGACTTTTCTTTCGGACTGGCACGGATCATCATTACCGTTTGTAAGGGCTTCTTGAGCTTCCCTCCTTCGTGCACTAGTTCGATCATGTGGGCTTCATGGTGTGCCGACAACGGGTTCTGATTGATGTTAGGTGCCTCTAGCTCCTGGACCTCGATCCTATTTGTGTCAATAAGATCTTGTACGACAGTCTTCAACTTCCAACACTTCTTAGTATCATGCCCGGGAGCCCCCGAACAATATTCACAGCTTACCGAGTGGTCCAGATATTTGGGAAGGGGATTTGGCAATTTGGGCTCCACAGGACTCAATAGGCCTAACTACCTCAATTTGTGGAACAGAGTAGTATAGGTTTCTCCCAGTGGAGTGAATGTTCTCTGCCTCTGCACCCTTTCATTCCTGAAAGTCTGATTCCCACGGAAACCTGGTCCCGAAGGATTCCTGTAGGCCCTTGGTGGTGGATATGTGTTTTGTGGAGGTGGATATGTGTTTTGTGGAGGTGGATATGTGTTTTGTGCAGGTGGATGTGTATTTTGTGGAGGTGGATATGTATTCTGGGGAGCCAGCGCACGCCATTGCGGGCGAGCCGGAGGCTGGGTGTAAGTTTCGGTGTGATGGACAGAGAAATGTGGCTCTTGTGGCGGGTAGTAGGGCTGTGGAGGGCCGTATGGAATGTGTGGGTAATTTGAGTGATGGGGTCTAGGTTGGTAGTGAGGGGGGGATCTCTGGATCTGGACCAAGTATCTGCCTCGATTGTTGCGACATCTTCCCTTTTCTTCTTTCCGAGCGTACCTCCCGTGCCGCTCTGGATGGCCTGAATGGTTGCTTTAATCGTCGAATAGCTCAGGATTTTGTTGGACTTAAGTCCCTCCTCAATCATACCGCCCATTTCTACTACTTCGTTAAAAGATTTGCCAACTGACGTCACCAGGTGACCGAAGTAAGTTGGCTCCAGAGTCTACAGAAAGTAGTCCACCATTTCCTCCTCTCTCATCGGAGGATCAACTCTTGCCGCCTGCTCTCTCCAGTGGAACCCAAATTCTCGGAAGCTTTCCCTGGGCTTCTTCTCAAGTTTCAGCAATGTGAGACGGTCAGGGACGATCTCAAGGTTGTACTGGAAGTTGCCTGCAAAGGCTTGTGCCAGATCGTCCTAGGTGTACCACCTGCTAGGATCCTGTCTTGTGTACCATTCCAGTGCAGACCCGCTTAGACTTTGACTAAAATGATCTATCAACAACTCATCTTTTCCCCTAGCCCCTCTCATCTTACTGCAAAACCTCGCAGATATGCCATTGGATCACCGTGCCCCTCGTATAGATCAAACTTTGGCATCTTGAACCCTGCCGACAATTGAATGTTGGGGAATGGGCACAGATCTTTGTAGGCCACACTGACTTGGTTGCCTAACCCATGGATATTCCTGAAGGACTGCTCCAGGTTTTTAAACTTTCGAAGCACTTCGTCTTGCTCTGGGCTCTTAGCCGGCTTTTCAGTCTCTACCGGGATCTCGAAGTGAGTATTATAAGTATGAGGCTCGGGTGCTTTGAAGGTTGGTTCAGGGGGTAATATTGGTTATCGTGATCCTGAAACAACGGCTCGCTGGATGATCTTTGCAGCGTGGCTAGTTGGGGTGCCACGAAAACAGGAACATTTGGCGGAGGATGGTTCTGAAGCTTGGGGATCATAGGCATTTCTTCCCTGATAGTATTGGTGACTGGGGAAGCTTGTCGAAGGGCCGGTGGGAGGGTATTCCGGCGTGTTCCTGGTGGGAGAGTGGGAGTAACGGGAGGGTCGGGCACTTTTTGTACCCTAGCTAAGGCCAACTGCATTTATTTCATCTCCTGTCTCATCTTATCTATTTCCTCCTTCAGCATTTGATTCTCCGTCCTTTCATCCTTGACACTTTGGTCTGAACTAGTCATGCTTTTTAGTATGGGCCCTTTGGATCTTGTTTGGTAATGGTAATCTGCCAGAACGTTCTAACAAACTAACCGGTTCGAAATCTCTGGAGAAACAACAAACTTGTTAGTGTTAGAGTTTAACACATATTGCAATTTCACGTTGGGGGATGCAATGTTCCTAGGCAGTTTAACCATTTCTAACATGTCTTTGCTTCGACCGCATGCGTCATTCCGGCTTACTTTGTTTGTGCCTCGTTTAAGTGTTTCTGAAACTTTCTTTATCTCTCTTTTATTTTCTTTCTTTTCCTTTCTTTTATTCACTTTGCCTTTTCTCTTTTTCTTTTTAGTGGTGGTCGACTCTTATGTAGATTGCCTACGTATCATGTCCCCGCATGAATCAGACCGCGCATAGTTCTGCCACAAGTGCGGAAAATAAAGACACCATTTTTGGATTTTTCAACCTTTACTAGCAAAACGTTTTATTACAAGGCAAAATATTTTTGAAAGGAAATTGACAGACTTGATACAGACTACAGACTTTATGCTAAAAGGGAAATACAAACTCCAACGGACAACAGACTCTGAAGACAAGGAAAATACAGATTCAAACTATGAATGTTTCAGAGTTTTGAATTTTGGCGCCCGCGGGGCGTCGTTCGGCCTCGCCGCGGGCTTTGGTGCAAGGCCCCTTTGCAGATCTTTCAAATCTTCCATGATCTGGTGGACATAAATCATTATTGAAGCAAAGAAGGTGGTACGGGACATATCCTCACAAGCTAGGCACTTTATGGTGATGTAGTACCCGATATCGTCGATTCTTCCCTTGATTTTGTCCCTTTCCATATGTAATCGCTCTATTTGTTGATTCCGCGTCCCCAACATTTGAGCATTGTAAAGGAGTTGATCCTGAAACTCATTCATCTGTTTCTCCATTCTGGCCATTAGATCATAGTAGCGCTTCCTATCTGCTCTGACATCTCAGGCTTGTCTGAAGATCCGCTCTTTGAGAGTGGATATTGTTTCTCTCAATATAGCGATGTTTCTTTCGTAGTCCCTCTTCATTTGTTGCATAGACCATGCTCGCTCTTCTGCCTTCTTTATCCATTTCACCTGGATTCTCACTAGACCAGCTTTAGATTTTTCCAGGTCTTCTTGATACTCGAGGACTTTCTTCTTTAGACCGTTTATGAGCCTTTCATCAGCCCGGCTTCTCTTCGGGTTTCTGGTAGCTATTTTCATTTCCTGGATTTGAGCTTTAAGGACCTCGTTTTCCTGAGCTAGTTTTCTCTTTTCTCCCTCATCTGCAGCGAGATGCAAATCTTTCTCAAATTTCAAATCTCTAACTTGCTTCTCCAACTTGCCTATTGTAACCCTGTACTCGTGCTCTTTAGCCAACCAATCCCACTGTTCTTGCGACGCCTTGACGAATTCCTGGAGATGGGGTCTTTTAGCCGGCCTTTCGTGCTCAAGTTCTCTCATGTACCAAGCAAGGTATCCTGGCGCCACTTCGCCTTTGGCCTGATCCTGCACGCAAGTATCTGCTTTTAAATGTTGGCATTCACTCCAGATTTGACGGACTCTTGCTTCAGGGAACTGTCCATCAAGGCTAATCTCAATTACTTGAGCACTAAGATCTTCCTCCTGTGGCACTGTTTGGCATCTCCCGAGTTGTCTCAAAACCCGATATGGCGCGTAAGGCTGAATGCTCTTGAGCCCCATCAATAGAAAGTGGGTCCTAGCTGCCGGCATATGGATGACCTCGTCAACGGGCAACCATCCTAGTTTCCACTGTATTTGGCTGGCGGTGAGGGTCCGAAAGAATGATGTCCACGCCCTAACTCCCTCGGGTAGACTGACCCCTTTGATTCTTGTGTAGAACTCTTCTATGCAAGTTTTCTTCGAGGAACCATAACTCAAGAGCTGGGAACGGTGGGAGAGATGCTCAGTCATCCATATTTGTAGCAACAAGTTACACCTCTCGAAAAAGTTCCCTCTTGCTTTGCAGGCTGTGAGATCTCGGAAGATATCAGATACTATCATAGGCGCAAGAGTGCTTTCATCTTGAGTGAGCAAGGTACTGACGACCCCGGCTATTTTCAGATCAATGTTTCCGTCTTTCCTTGGAAATACCAAAAGGCCAAAAAGGTTATCATAAAAGCCACTCGTCTATGCTCGTGCCATTTCTGACGGTTACTTTTGCTGCATAACTTGTTACCCGGGTTGTTGAATCCTCCGACATGACCGTATCTGTCGTATATGAAGCGCGGATTATAAAAACCTGTGGCCAAATCTGGGTTATGGACCATCCTGAGTATCTTTAACGAATCTAAAAACTGATGCACAGTGACAGCTCTTGGAGCAACCATGTATTTTTGCCTCAACGGAACTTCAGCATTTCCGATGTACCCGGCTATTTCCTCCAAAGTCGGGGTGAGTTCAAAATCGGAGAAGTGGAAGACATTGTGTGCCGGGTCCCAGCAGGTGACCAAAGCTCTTATGATATCCCCCTGAGGCTGGATTTCCAATAAACCCGTAAGACCTTTTAGATATTTCTTGACCTCATCTTTCCCTTCACCACCTAAATCATCCCACCATAGCCGCAACTTGAAAGGGATTTTAGTCATTATTGAAAAAGGTTCATTTTGTATCGTGCTCATCCTGCACATTTATTAAGGTGATTAAGCAAAAAATAAAATTTATTTGACTCAACCAATGGGCTATTTTTAATTTTTCACAGATTAAAAGAAAGATCCGGTTCCGAACACGGCCTTTCAGCACTTCGGGAACGAAGGTTTTGAGGCTGGGTGAGTCAACCGGTCAAAAATCCAAAAATGACTACAAGTGGCCGTTTATGCAAAGTCAGACTTCCGGCGTCCCTTTTGGGAACATTCGGCTATTTTGACAAAAATGGCGTCACCCGACTTATTTATGACGAAAATTAAAATTTTGACATTTTTGTAAAAGGGGAGGTTGGACCCGATGAGGGTTGCCTACGTATCCCGCACCCTGTGAGAATCAAACCGGCGTAGTTCAGGTAGATAAAACAAACTTCTTTTGAAAACAAGACTCTTTTCAATGGCAAATAAAACCATTTTTCATAAACAAAACCCACTTTTTTTTCGTTTTCTCAAAAATTCGACAGAGTTTTGATGCTATTTGGACATTGATTTTTTCAAAACAGGCGATTAACTACCTCTATCTCTCTTTCCTCAAAGTATTCAAAAGCCGGTCAGCATGCAAGTCCGAAGCAAACAAATGCACAGGTAGCAAGTTGGATGCATCAGGATGGTCTTTTGTCGTTTTGGTACACCTGTCCTAGACAGACCCAACCCCTGTGTTGAGCCTCCAAAGTCAAATGCACATGATGCAAACAAACGTTCCTACTAGGGATCCGGCATGAAGCTGAGTTATTCTAGGTTCGTAACCTGGGTATTTGTTCTAGACTGTGTACCCGAGCGGACAACTCGAAGGAGGGGGCTACGTACCGGGGACCCGCGGGATCGTCCGACTTTGTAACTTGTCCGGCCTCTTTCTTATTTCATGTTATGACACTAACAGAATAGGGAGTCTCAACCAGTAAGCACATCCCCGGAGGTGAGAAGAGAAGGGTTTCGTAGCAGTTTATATACAGTTCAGATAATATCAAAGCGATAAAAGCAACATTTTGCACATTTAGGCCAAAACATGTAATAAGATCAAATAATAAATGAAGCCAAATAATAACAATTATTCGAGGCTCGAATTCTTGAACCCTGAACCAGAGATTCTGGGTTCGATCCCCAGCAGAGTCACCAGAGCTGTCACACCTCCTTTTTACCTACACCCCGCAAAGGGGCGTAAAGGGAGTTTTTCCAATTAAAGGACAATCGAAACGAGATTTATTATTTAATTCAGAGCCGCCACTTGGGAGATTTATGGTGTCCCAAGTCACCAGTTGAATCCCGAATCGAGGAAAAGATTAACTTTGTATTACAGTCCGCGAACCAGAAATTCGGATAAGGAATTCTGTTAACCTGGGAGAAGGTGTTAGGCATTCCCGAGTTCCGTGGTTCTAGCACGGTCGCTCAACTGTCACATTCGGCTTATTTATCTTACTTTAACAATTATGAGCTTATATGCAAGTTTTAACTCTTTACCGCTTTTATTATTATCATTATTATTTTAGCAGAGAATTGCAACGCTGTGAAGACGTATCTCGAACCACGTCACATCAATGTACCCGTGGTTGTCGACACATTTCAACTCCGTTGGGATTTGGATCTGGGTCACATAAATGTGCACCCGAATTTGAGAAGGTAATGTTATTTAAAGTACGCGCCTAAAGAGATTAACACGTGGTTATTTTGGGAAAAAAGTTGTGAAGTTCGCTAAGCGGCCGATCCCGAGTTCTAAGTAATTAATACATACATTTGTGAGGGCCCCGCAATCTATGCGTTTTACTAGGCGAGGCTCGTCTCGTTTATTTTAAAAGGACAATCCTAAAATGACTACATTTTACTATTAAGTGAGATTATGAATTGAACACGAGATTGACACACAGTAATATCAAAACAAACTAACTATTCTTTGATTAATTTAAACTAACATTATTAGATGAATGAGTTATTAGAAGAACCAAATGTAATACCAAGCCATTTTTGAACTCTTTTTACAACTGTCGAAAATACCTCAGTATTTGAAAATTGACGTTAGGCTAACATTATTCAAGTAACCATTTCGTTAGCTTTGAACCTATATGATGATACCTTCAATTCATTTAAATCCAAAAAAAAAACTTGAAAAAACGATAGCTCACATGGTCTAGATACAGTCCAGTTAGGTACATTTACACGAACCAGTCTTTTTACAGAAAAACTAAACATTATACATATGCAACCCTATGACTCATTAATCAGTCAACTACATATTTAGACAAAGAAAGGAAAACTTTATTCGAGCACAAATCTAAACAGGAGGAATTCAACAGGAACAAAGTCTGGTCAACACTTCATTTAGCTTCAAGCCAAGAGTGTACAAATATATACCTGGAAGGAATACAATGGGGAAGAAGAAGAGAGGAAGGTCAGCAACAGCAGTAGCAAACATCAGTTGCAACAGCAATGCAACAAAAGATAACCAGCAGCGACTCAGGAAACCAGTTAAAATTTCCAGCAATACCAACAGCAACACAAACACCCAGTAACTGACCCCAAAACAGCTAGATAGCAACCAAATATCAATCAAAACACAAGCAGAAACACCCCTAAAATTCAGTAATCAAGAAAACTCGAAAATACAACTCCACAGTTAAAGCTGAAGCTCTTTTCAGTTTCAATGGGATAGCACTAGTTGAACTAGACTAACTCTTAAATCTCTCTTCCAGCTTTTCAGAATGTTCAACCCCTTAAGATTTCCAGAATGTTCTCCCCCTCTTAACTGTGTCCCTCTCCTCCCCTTTATAGCCAAACTTTTTAACCCTTTAGTTCTTAGGAGCATTCCGCTAATTAAGAGAGTGTTTCTGCCCATGATATTCCCTGACAACCACTACTACATGTTTTTCTCTTTTTTATTCCAAAGTTATGGGTGACTTAACTTATTTAATCAACTTCTCATGCCATTAAGCCTTGTTCCCCACTATTACTAAACAATTCATTAGTTTATTGGTACTTTAGTACGCTACTGTCAGCCATTCAAACTAAAGCATTTTTCAAGTTTTGACACCCCAAATTACCCCTATGATTCCCTGGACAACTATTCTACCTCAAACCCCTGCGACCACATCAGCTATAACCAATTCTTAAATAAGAAACCTAATCACTGATTAACCTAAACTAATCCTTAATTAATGACTGAAAACAAATGAACTGACTCTAAACCAATAAACACATCAGCTATAACCAATTCAAACTTATCAGAATCAGTTAACAAATCAAGCTAGAAACTTAGTTTAGATCAAATATCATCAGAATGAAACCAATGATTCCGGGCAACATATATTGAACTATTAAGTTCAGATTGATTCACACAGATACAATGAATAAGCTAGCCAATTCTAACCTAAACAAGAACAAATGAACACTAAACGAAACAAACTGAACTCATATGAAAAAACATGGTGAATGACAATGAGAAAGGGAAATTGGAACAATTTGAAACAAATGATACCAACAGGCTTATTTCAACACAAAAATAGAACAGAAAAGAAACAGGAGGGTAAACCTACTGGAATGAACCAAAAATTAAACTATTATCATGCTAATCTAACATTCAAGCATAACAGACTAATCGACGACACTTATTCAATCGATTACACAAATTAAAACATATAACAATCGACAACAAACAGAAGCAATGATAAAATTGGACCAAATAAAGGGTCTGATGGAGAAAGAAAAGAGTAATTGATAAAATTTGAACTCACCTTAAACAAACAAACAACAAAACATGAAAAACAAACAGAGAAACAGAAGAAATACCTCTGAACTCAGACCTATCTCTCACTCGCTCTGCTCGTAACTCCGACTTGAGCCTTTTGGGGTAAAAACGGACTTTAATCGAGTGTTCTCAACTGAGAACACTCGACTAAAGTCGATTAGAACCCTCAATTTTTCCTCGGACTGCCTCTAGGTTTGGTGTTAGTGTTTGTTTGTTCGATTTGGGATTTGAATAGTTTCTATGAGATTCGAACGAAACTGGGGTGTAATTTGGGACTGGGGAGGTCTAGTGGTCAACGGGTGTAAGTTTGGGGGCGATTGGGTTAACTAGGTTTTTTGGTCAGATTTTTTGATCTAAGATTCGAAGAGCTCAGGGATGATTCGAAGCAAGCCGAGTGTGGATTTGTGGAGGGGAGGGTCAGGTGGTCAAGGGGTGTTATTTTCATGGCCATTGGAGCCGGCGCCGCCGGGTTTACGGCGAAGGGGAGGGGTGGCGGCTCTAGGATTTCGAGGGGTCATCTTTGAGAGGTCTGAGCGAGATGATGGGGCGAGGGGGGGTTTGGTTTAGGGAGTGGGGTAGGATTTAGAAATATATACCATGTGGGGAATTTAATCCTGGCCGTTAGATCAATTAAGATCAACGGCTAGGACCAAGGAGATTAACCAATACGGCATCGTTTGGTTTAAGTAGGGGGTCGGTTTGAACCGGGTAACGGGTCGGGCCACGGAATGGGTAAGGGAGACGGCTTTTGAGCCGTTGGATCATGCAGGATCAACGGTTGTGATTGATTGCCGTTGAAATGACGTCGTTCGAACGTCTGTGAGATTTGGACCAGTCTGGGCATCTGTTTGGGCCTGATTTTGACTTTAAAAAGTCGACCCAGTTCCAAATTTATTCTGTATTCTTCATTTCTTCCTTTTCTTTTATTTTCTTTTTTAATTCCTATTTTACAAACAAAATCCTAGATTAAATCAAAACCAAAATTAGCTAAAAAAATACTAATTGACTCTTAATAATAAGTAAAATCTAAAATCAAACACTAATTAAAACACAATCACATAATCGGACATTAAATGCTAAAAACGCAAAAAATACACATTTTGTGATTTTCATTAATTCCTGATTGTAAAATTAAATCCTAAATGCACATGCAACATCTATTTTTGTATCTTTCTTAATTAAAGTACAAATAAACACGCACGGACAAAAATACAAATAAATCACAAACAACACAAAACTATTTTATTTTGAATTTTTGGGAGTAGTTCTCGTAGGACAAAAATTACGTGCTCACACTAATCATGTTGCTGATTCGCTCAGTCGGAGAGCTGATCTAGCATTGGTGTGCCTACTCGCCACCCTAAGGGGGAGCGAAATAGCCACCACCATAAAAGACCAGATACAAGATCTATTTATCAAGGATCCTGATGCATAGTATTTGGTTGAATTGGTAGGACATGGCATGACTCGCCAGTTCTACATGGAACATAGTTTCCTGAAAGTGAAAGGGAACCAACTTTATGTTTCTAAAGGAGGAGATCTGCGAAGGACTCTTCTGGCGGAATGTCACGATACTTTGTGGGCCGACCATCCCGATAAAGAACGCACTATGGCATTACTTTGTCGTGCATATTATTGGCCTCAAATGGCCGATGATGTCACTTAGTATGTGAAGACTTGTCTAGTATGCCAGAAGGACAAGTCGGACCGCTTGAAACAAACAATACTCTTGGAACCACTAGCTATCCCAAAGAGACCTTGGTAAAGCATTTCCCTGGATTTCATCACCGGAATGCCCAAGGTCGGAGATCTCATAACTATATTGGTTGTGGTGGATCAGTTTTCCAAGTATGCTACCTTTATAGCAGCCCCACAATATATATCAGCAGAAGATACAGCTCGACTTTTCGTCTCTCATGTCATCAAATATTGGAGCCTGCCTAAAGACATCGTTAGTGATCGCGACTCACGCTTCACTAGCAACTAGCAACTTTGGACCCAACTCTTTAAGTGCCTCGATTCAGAATTGAGTCACAACTCAAGTTTTCATCCGCAATCTAATGGCCAGATAGAGCGGTTCAATGGCATGCTGGAGGAATATCTCCGCCACTTTATAACCGGATCGCAGAAGAACTGGGTGAAGCTTCTGGATTCTGCTCAACTGTGTTTCAATTCATAAAAGAGCTCTAGTACAAACAAAAGTGCTTTTAAAATTGTTACCGGACAACAATCGCTACTCCCACATACTGTGAATGCACCAAACATGTCAAAATCTCTTCGAGCTGCTAGCTTCTCAAAAGAATGGAAGCAAAATTTGGAGATAGTTCAGAGCTATCTGGTAAAAGCCCAAAAGTGGATGAAGCGACATGCTAATCAAAATAGTCGCTTTATTGAATACCAAGTAGGAGACAAAGTGATGGTCAAAATCCCAACGTGTTATCTGTTTGCAGGGGTCCATGACTCTCGCCTATTGCAAAAATACATTGGACCCTTGTCCATTGAAAGTCGCATTGGGAAAGTTGCATACCGAGTGAATACCCCAGCTTGGTGGAAAATCCATCCCGTCTTCCATGTTAGTCTTCCAAAACCTTTTCGGGAAGATGTCACGACCCAAAATTCCAACCCGGTCGTAATGGCGCCTCTCGTGAGGACAAGGCCAGTCAATCAACAAAACAGTACATCTCTTTATAATTACTTAGCAGGAATAAGTCTAAATCATGGCCAATATAATCTTAAATGCGAAATAAACGTGATAGAACAAGGAAAACCCTCCCAACTCAGCCCGAAATTGGGGTGTCACAAGTCATGAGCTACTACAGAGTTTACTAATATTTTACAAAGTTTGGAATTATCATAAATAACAAAGATAAGGGAGAAAACGGGGCTGCGGACTTCAACAGCTACCTCGTTACTCTTAGTCACCGCCTAGTCTGGAAAGAATCAGCGCTCAGGAGCGAACTCAGCTCTGCCTGTATCTGCACACATGGTGCAGGGAGTAATGTGAGTACTCCGACCCAGTGAGTAATAAAAATAAATAACGACTGAAAACATGAAATCTCATAACGGCACAATATAGCGCTATCCCAAGCAGTAAAATCAGTTATACAGTAAAATAGTGAGTATCAGATAATTCTTCTTTTAAAACAGTAAAGACAAATAATTTCCACAGTAAGGATAAATCAAAAGCTTGCCCCTCGGGCTCAATATGTAAATCTCAGTATAGTATCAGCCCCTCGGGCTCACTCCCAACTCACCAGCACACAATATCAGCCCCTCGAGCTCACTCCCAACTCACCACACATAAGCAACGGCCTCTCGGGCCCACTCCCAACTCACCTGGGTACCCTGCGCTCACTGGGGGTGTGTACAGACTCCGGAGGGGCTCCTACAGCCCAAGCGCAATATCAATAGGCCTGAAAGCCTTCACACATCACACACGAGGCCTGAAAGCCTCCTCATATAACACTCGAGGCCTGAAAGCCTCCTCACATCACTCAACATATCCTCACGTATGGCCCTCGGCCTCAATCAGTCCAGAAAATAATCATAAGCCTCTTGGGCATCAGTAAAACAATAGTGCTCAGCTCAACAGCATTATAAATATCATTAAATCTCGAGTTGAGTATAAATGTAGCTGAGTTCACAAAATAATATAATTCAATTGGACCGAGTTCAAATAATATTTCAATTCGTGAGGAAAATAGTGATGTAAATTCACAAAAGATTTCAGATAATTGGCACGAAGCCCAAATATGGCAATAAGCCCAATCATAGTGAAAAATAATAAATCTTTATCAATTACACGGTAAAAATATCAACTAGGATGGATCAAGTCACAATCCCCAATAGTAAATGACCCCGCGCTCGTCATACAACGCGTGTCTCATCTCTACATAGCAGTATGTTGTGCAATCCGGGGTTTCAAACCCTCAGTGCATCATTTAAAATCATTACTCACCTCAAGACGGTCCAATGTCTACTCCGCTATACCCTTGCCTCTCGAATTTACCTCTTCGCGCGTCGAATCTGGTCAAAACCACAACGAATACATTACAATAGGCTAAGGGAATATAACCCAATCGAAAAGACTCGAAAAATATTGAAATTCACGAAATTCGCAAAACCCGAGCCCCGGATCCACTTCTCAAAAAATTACGAAAGTCACATCACCAGATTCCTCGTCTCACCACGAGTCCATACATATAAAATTTACCAAAATCAGAGTTCAAATGGCCCCTCAAATCTTCAAATCTTATTTTCAAATCCCTAGGCCTAAATCTTCAATTTACTCTTCAAAAACATGTAATCTAGTTGGATTATTCGATAATAATTCAATATTATGGAGTAGAAATAATCACAAGTGACTTACCTCAAGATTTCCCAAAATTTCTTGCTAAAAATCGCCCAAAATCCGAGCTTGGAAGTCAAAAAAATGACCAAACTCGGACTGCTGGACATAAAATCTGTCCAGATATTTTCGGTACTGTTCACGCGGGGGCACTGTTCATGCACGTGAGGGTACTATTCACTGTTCACCCGCGCGGTTACTGTTTACTGCTGCAGAAAATACAGCAGCTTTTAAGAAATTTGAAGCACAACCATTTTTCACTAAAATGGATCTAACTCCATCATACGAACTCGAAATTAGACGATTCTTGTTCCTATGAGTCACAAATAATAATACGAACACAACCCTTCAATCGAAACTCAATTCGGAGCTCGTTTGCCCAGTTCAATACCCATTTCGCTCGTTAAACAATTAACTCACATTTCACGTCAAAAACCCAATCGCGACTTGATGAAATTAAACCAAAATTTCCAGATCAGTCCTATAATTCATGATTTAAATTCTGGAATCAACCGGAAATCGCCAAAATACTAACTTCGCCAAAATGAGATAATTTCTTCACCGGACCTCCAAAATTAATTTCGATTGCGCTCCTAGGCCTTAAATCATCCCCCTAAAGTAAGCGAATCATCGGAATTCAATTCCGACCCCTCTAACTCACAAGTCAACGTCCGGTTGACTTTTCCAAACTAATTCTTCCTTAAAGAGACTAATTGTCCCATTTCATACCAAACTCGATCCGAATTGACTCAAATTCACCAAGTACACATATTGAAACATGAATAAGCATTTAACGGGGAATACGGGACGAAAATACAGGAAACGACGGTTCGGGTCGTGACAGAAGACTTGGAGGATCCTTCATGGAGCCAACACACAAAACCCAGTATTCGATGCCCAATTTAACAGGGAAAATACGCGTTGAAGTTAGTCTTGATGATGGAGTAATTCACGCTTCAAGGAAAGATCACCAAGTGCAGGGCTATGATGCAAATGAGAATACTTGGGAGAGGGGAACAAATCTCAAAGCCTACAAAAGCCCAATTGATGATTATCTTGCAAGTGCGTCGAGGACATCGCCAACTCAGGTGGGAGAGAATGTCATGGATAGCTTTCCGGCCATGCCCCATGACCCCTTGGACGCCCTATGGCGTCCTAGCAAGCCTCTCAACGCCTAGTGCCATGGACGGTCCCGTGATCTTGGTTGCGCCAAGTGACAAATGTGCATGTGCCTATGCCGCCCTAACGATAGCCCTCGCCAACGCCCAGCCACAAGCAGATGCCAACAACGATAGGCGCGCAGATAACGCCGCACGCACATACCGTGATGCCAATGACAAGGTTGCTGATAACGAACTTGTTCCTACGTTATGGAAAGCTAAGTCTTTTTCATTATAAATATAGAGTACTTTTATTTCATGTACTTTCATTATGTTCCTCTAGCTTAGTTAGGTCAAGTCTTGTAACTTTGGTTTATTTTTTTAAAGTAGTATTAGGGGGGATCAAGCAATCAAACTTTCTAGCAAGCAAATAATTCTCTGTACTGGTGTCTCTCCCCCTCGACACCGTGTTGCTTTTCTGTAATAGCTTTCATTAATGCAATCACGCTTTCTTTCATTCTCAATTCTCATTTTTATTCTCTAAATTGCTCTTGACATTGATTTTCCCGTACGGAACTGACAATCTTGTCTAGCGTACGGAGAGGACCTCAGTTGGCGAATAGTAACTGCACTAATATCAGTTGCTTAGCCTTACGCCGCCCTTCCAAAAAATCTCATAAAGGCGCCACGTAACAGTAATAATGCTTAGAAAGTGAGAATTGAATGTGGTATAAGAACAGCATGATTTATGGTTAGTCCAGTTCGTCATGGACATATGATCAATTTCAATTTATAAAAAAAATGAATGAAAAAATGAGTATTGGATGTCATGGGTCATGAACGAAGTTTCACCTCACAAATTAAATAGTATAGATATTCACATTACAAAACGTTAAAATGGATGGCAAATGTATAGGTAAACAATATTTTAATTTAATAAGTGAAAATGAACTTGGACTTTTCAGAGAAACAAGGTAATTATACTCATGAATTTGTCAAGTAGACGTCTAAATTTCCACTTGTTTTATTTCAACCTATATATATATATATTTACCCTTTTTTGGAGTATATTTCAACCAAGAAAAACTTTTTTTGAAATATTTTTGTAACAACAATTCTTCCAGTGTTTGCCACACATGCTTTTTGAACAAACATCACAAGAACTATTTTTTCAAAACAAATTTTGGATTGTAATATTGATAACTATAGTCACAACGAGAGTGAATTAATATACCCCTCGAAATAATGCTATTGTCAATTGGCACCCTAACCGGTAGGTTCTAATGAAATGCATCTTTTAACCCAAAAAAAAAAAAGAGTATATCTTGCACCAAATAATGGAAAAGAATAGATCGGTTGATACCTTTGGATGCATCCTTGTGAGCTTAAATGCCAAAAATCCAAAAAGAAAAGAAAAAACGTGTAAATGAGTTCATGGTTAATTAATTGTTGCTTAAAATAATATACTCTAGCTGTCAGAAATGGACATTGATATTTTCCTTTTCTTTTGAGGCTAAAGGAAGTTGATAAAGAATAATCTACTAAAGAAAATAAAATTCAAGAAAGGCGTCTCCCATCATCACCAATTAATGTACAATTTTTGTATTCTATACGATAGTGATATTAGATATCCAGTTTTCCCATCTGCTAGTGAAGGCATCTATTTGTTATTTAATTATATTTCGTACAACGTTTTATTACCTTAAATTGTCGAAAATATCTTTATCCAAATAGTGGATTATACAGGTATCTCATCTAGGGATGTACAAAAAAAATTGACAAACTACGTCAAACCGATAATCCGAGTCAAACTGAGAAAAAAAAAATCGACTATCAATTGATTTGATTTGGTTTGGTGTTAGAAAAAAAACCCGACCATAATTGGTTTGGTTTGGTTTTAACTAAAAGAAGTCAAACCGAAACCAAACCAACATGATATTACATGTATACAAGTTTTAAAAATATTTTATACATAAAAATAATTATTTTAATGTAATTTATAAATATTTTTTAAATTCTTAAACAGTTCTTTCTTTTAATGTATTATTTCAAGTTTGGACTTAGAACTTTTGAATGGTCAAATATGTTTTGTAGCCAATAAAAGTTAGTAACTCAAATAAAGTCCAAAGCAAAATCAAATTAATACTAATGCTAACAAAAAAATTTAATTCAATACGAGGAATAAAAATAGTAATGGATATTTATTTTTGTTAATTTTGCATTGGTTTAGATAGTGAAAATGCATAACTTACTTTTAAAATTATTTAGTTATGTAATTAATACTTAGTACTTATTAGTCGTACTTATTTTAACATGACTTAGTATTTTAAAGTATGTTTTTTTTATTATGGCTTATTAGTTAATAATATTTATCTTATGTAATTTGTTGGGTATTTTAGTATAATCATGACTCATCTTACATTATTTTGTGTTATTTTCTTGGGTAACATCTGATGTAGTTTTATCCTACTAGGACCTAAGAAATATTAGAGTATAAATTATAAATTTTATGCTTAAGATTTTGTTGGAAAAAAATCCAAAAAACCCGAGAAAATCGAACAACCCGAGAAAAACCGCGATTGAAAATCCGAATTTTGTTGGTTTGGTTTATAAAGTTAAAAATTCGAGATAATTGATTTGATTTGATAATTGAAAAATCCGAACCAACCCGACCAATGTACACCTCTAAATTCTCATCCATCTTCTTACAAATATCCCAAATCATACCCACGTTACTTGTTGCAACTTGCCATATTGATATGAACCTTTACAACATGATATATATATATAATTGGGACAATATCTTCATACTTTACGTTATTACCCCACCATCTAACAAATATTCATTTAGAAAATATTTTCAAAAAAGTAAAAAATATCATGAAAAATAGAAAATACTTCACACTATATTAAACTCACCTACAAAGAATACCAAGCAAAATGTTAACCCTTGCGTATGCTTTTGTCATTTTGACCCAAAAAAAACAAATCTAATACGCTTTCTACAATGCGTATTGTGAGATAATGAGTCTGGGTCGTAGGTCGCTCTTGTGGATTAATCCAACCGGTCTAGAGGAAATAAATAGAAGGAAATTACACAAAGAAGGCCTCGTTAGCTTGCACTTAATAGATGTTTGAACCTTAATCATTGAGATCTCAGATATTAAGTGCGTTTGTTTTTAAAATCTTAATCTTAATTATTCAGATCTTAATTATTAAGTGTGTTTTTTTTACTTCACAACCATTTAATGAGTCTGAATAGGTCTATATGATTAAGATCTATAACAAAGACTTAATTTCATTAAAATGATATCACATATTCATTATTATCTGCTACCACCACCTGCCATTATCAACTGCCACTATGCCGCCGCCACCACCACTACCACCACGCCACCATCATCCTCAATCATAGCCGCCACCATTATCGACCATCACCACCCACCATCCCACCTCCGATCACCATCATTCTCACCCACAATCAATACTCATCCACCTCAACTACCACAACTAACCATCCCATCACTATCAACAACCACAACCGGCACCGTCCATCATTATAACTTACCACCACTCGCCCACCACCTTCCTCAATCACAATTACTACCACCACCCACCACAACCATCCTCAATCATAATCGCCACCACTATCTGTGACGACCCGGCCAGTCATCTCATGAGTTACCATTATAACTTATCCCCCATTTCTGCTTCTAATTGCTTTGAATAATGGTTCTATATGTGATCGGGTTGATTGGTTAGGGTTCGGAAATGATCTAGTAAGGTTTGAGACACTTAGTCTCTTCTAAGGAAGGTTGAGTAGGAAAAATCAACCGGATGTTGACTTATATGTTAAAGGGCTCGGATGTGAGTTCCGATGGCCTGGTTAGCTTCGGGAGGTGATTTGGGACTTAGGAGTGTGATCGGAATGGGTTTTGGAGGTTTGGAGTAGGTTTAGGCTTGAATTGACGAAGTTGAGATTTTGGCGATTTCCGATTGGTAGGCGGGACTTTGATATAGGGGTCGGAATAGAATTCCGAGAGTTACAGTAGTTCCGCTGGGTAATTTGGGATGTGTGCGCAAATTTTCAGGTCATTCGGACGTGGTTTGGTTGGGTTTTTGATCAAAAGTAAAATTTGGAAGATTTTAGAAAGTTTGGCTTGAATCCGATGTGTTTTGGGTGGTTTGATGTTGTTTGAGATGATTTGATGATCGGGACAAGTTTGAATAAGGTATTGGGATATATTTGTGCTTTTGGTTGAGGTACCGGGGGCCTCGGGGTGATTTTGGATGGTTAACGGAGAAGTTGGTTTTTTGTTGCAACTGCTGAATTTGCTGCTTCTGATATTTTCGCACCTGCGGACTGGGGACCGCGGGTGCGGCGCCGCACGTGCGGGGAGAGGAGCCGCAGAAGCGGATATTTGTGAATTTGCCAGGAACCGCAGATGCTGTGTGGGACTGCACCTGCGGAGTCGCAGGTGCGGAAGGCTGAGCGCAGAAGCGGCTTGGGCTTTTAAGTGAAGGACCGCAGAAGCGACGGTTTGGCCGCATATGCGGTACCGCATAAGCGTTTAAAGGATCGAAGATGCGAAAATCTCTGGCCAGAAGGTATATATATATTCTTCTTCGCGAAATTTTGCCAAGTTCATCATTTTTGAAGACGAGAAAGAGGCTAAGGCATAGGATTTCGAGAGGAATCAAAGGATATCAGTTGGGTAAGTTCCCTAAGCTTAATTACTTGGGTTTAAGATCATTTTTCCATTGTTTAATCATGGTTTTAGTGGAGATTAAGGAAGAAAAATTGGGGATTAGGACTTAAGATTAAGAGACCTTCAAATGGGAATTTGAGAGGTCATTTGGACTCCGATTTCAGTGTTCTTAATATGTATAGACTCGTGGGAGGATAAGGATTCCGTTGATGCAAAAATTATCAAATTCCGAGACGTGAGCCCGGGGGTGAGGTTTTGGTAATTTCGGGATTCTTGGTATTATTTGATTGTTTTCGCTTGGGCTTCGTTCCCTAGGCCTATTTTGACGTCCTCGTTCTAATTTTGGTTAGATTCGACGCGAGTGGAGGCCGATTCGAGAGGCAAAGGCATCGCGGAGTAGTATTTTCACCGGTTTGAGGTAAGTAACCATTATAAATCTGGAACTGAGGGTACAAACCCCGGTATTTGACTTGTTTTGATAAATGCGATGACGCACATGCTAGGTGACGAGCGTGTGGGCGTGCACCGGTAGGGATTGTGCCTTGGTCCATCCCGTAGTGACTATTAAGCCACGTATTTGATTTGGAAATATTATATTATTCCATATTTTGGATATTTATACTGTATTATGGGCAGTATGCCATGTTTGGGGCCTTGTGCCGACCTGTAGAAACCCTTAGGGGCATTTTGACTATTTTTCCTCACTTTACTTGCTAAAAACATATCCTCAGTCATGTTTTACCTGTTTAAATATTTAAAACTGGTTTTATCTTTCCACTTCTAATTATGGGGACTGTTTGGACTGAGTTCCCTAATTTCTATTGTTGTGCCTGAGAGGCTAATGACTGAGAGAGGTTGAAAACTTAATAGTGAGGATATGGTATGTATAAATTATGGATCGGACTGCACGCCGCAACGATACTTATATGGATCAGGCTGCACGTCGCAGCAATACGTATATTGGATCGGGCTGCGCGCCGCAACGATATGACGCTTAGGCTGTAGGAGCCCCCCGGAGTCTGCACACCCCCAGTGAGCGTAGTCGATTATAAATTATGGATCGGGTTGCACGCCGCAGCGGTTTCTATAATTCCTATTATTATGAGATATTAATGAGCCGAGTGCTGAGAGTGAGTACTGAGTGACGAGAGTTGAGTCACGAGTGACTGAGAGGCTGCCCGAGGGGCCATATTTTGAGTGATTCCTTGCCCGATGGGCCCAGTTATGAAGTTTTACTGATTTCACTCTTTTTTTAAATAAGCCTCTGTTGGATATATTGCTAAGTATCTGATTTCAAATGTTTTAAACTGGAAATGTTGATTTCATGACGAAACTGATTTTAACTGTAATACTGATCCATTATTTTGTTGATTATTCAGTTGTATGCTTTTTGAACTGCTCGTCACTGCTTTCAATCCTTATTTACTTTAGTTACTTACTGAGTTGGCGTATTCACATTACTCCCTGCACCTTGTGTGCAGACCCAGGTGCCCGAGCAGCCGAGTGAGGATCTTTAGCTGATTCAGTGTTTGTCGGAGATTTTGAGGTAGCTGCATGGCGTCCGCAGCCCTGTTTTCTCCCCCTATCTTGTTATCTTTCTTCATTTTCTAGTCTATTGATGTAGTAGGTATTTAGACTTGTATTAGAGTCTCTAAACTCGTGACACCAGATTACTGGGGTTGTGTAGTTTCCTGTTATTCTGACTTCTGCATATTTTTGTTGCTTTAACGTTTATAAAGAAATTGGTATTTAAAATCTGTGTTAGAAAATGGCTATTGTTAAAGGAAAACGGTTGTGGTTAATTGAGTGGTTGGCTTGCCTAGTAATGTGATAGGCGCCATCACGATCGGTAATTGGGGTCGTGACAAGTTGATATCAGAGCCTAGGTTACATAGGTCTCACGAGTCATGAACTGGTTTAGTAGAGCCTCGCGGATCGGTACAGAGACGTCTCTATTTATCCTCGAAAGGCTACAGAACCTTTAGGAAGAACTTCATATTCTTGAAATTCTTGTCGTGCGAACTTGTTGATCTGAATACTAAACTTTTGTTATTCCATTCTCTCAGATGGTGGGGACACGTGCTACTGGGCAAGGTGGACGACCACCAGTTGGGGCCACCAGAGGCCAAGGACGCGATCAAGACCGTGGTAGGGGCAGAGCAGCTAGGGCAGCACCTACAAATCCACCAGCTACCCCAGTTCAGGATCATGTCCCAATTGTGGATGCTACAGCAACACCAGCTGTGCCCATTGTGATTCCAGGCCTTCAGGAGGCTTTAGATCAGATCTTATCAGTGTGTACCGGTTAGGCTCAGGCAGTTTCAATTACTACGGCCGTAGCTACTTCTCAGGCCGGGGGAGGCACCCAGACTCCCGCTGCTCGCACACCTGAGCAGGTTATGTAGGGACTCCAAACACCGGGGGCACCTCCAGCCCAGCCGATTGCACCAGCTCAGGAGTTTGTAGTACCAGTTATGCCGGATGATGAGCAACGTCGACTTGAGAGGTTTGGTAGACTCCAACTTCCGACCTTCAGCGGTGTAGAGGGTGAGGATGCCCAGAGTTTCTTGGATAAGTTCTAGAGGATACTTCGTACAACGGGGATCCTAGAGACCAGTGGTGTAGCATTTACTACCTTACAATTTTCTGTAGCTGCCTTCACTTGATGGAAGGCTTATGAGAGGCGTAGGCCTATTGGTCCAGCGCCCCTTACCTGGCAGCAGTTCTATGTTCTCTTTCTAGAAAAGTATGTGCCACAATCTCGACGAAAGGAGCTGCACATGCAGTTCAAGCAGTTGCGTCAGGGAGATATGACTGTGACACAGTATGAGATGCGGTTTTTTGAGTTAGCTCGTCATGCGGTCTGGTTGGTTCCCACAGATCGAGAGAGGATCAGGAGGTTTGTTGATGGCCTCACATATTAGCTTCGGATTCTCATGACTAGGGAGAGGGTGTCAGATGCTACTTTTGAGGACGTTGTTGACATCGCCCACGAGATTGATTCGGTACGTTGCTAGGAGTGAGAGGAGAGAGAGGCCAAGAGGCCTCGGGGATCTGGTAGCTTTGGTAGTGCTCCAGCGAGAGGTCAGTTTCAGCACGGTAGAGGCCATCCATTCAGGCAGGCTTGGTCAGCTCGCCCAGGTTATCGTGGGGCATCATCGGGTCATAGTTCTCACAGTTCTCATCATGGCCATTCATCACTCAGTACCCTTCCAGCCCAGAGTTCGTCCCGCGCTTCATCAGTTAAGGGTTCTTCCATGCCAGGTCCTTCTACTGGTCATTCCGGTGCTAGGGGTTCCCTTCAGTCCCCGTCTCCAGCACCGGGGAGTTGTTATGAGTATGGAGAGTTTGGGCATATGAGGAGGCAGTGTCCTCGTCTTCTTGAGGGTCCATCTCAGCAGAGGGGTCAGCCCTCGACTTCAGCTCCAGTTACTTCACCACTCGCTCAGGCAGCTAGGGGTGGGGGTCAGTCAGCTAGGGGTCGCCCCAGTGAGGGAGGTCAATCAGGTGGTGGTCAGACTCATTTCTATACCCTCCCAGGTAGACCAGATGTTGTTGCTTCAGATGCTGTGACTACAGGTATTGTCTCAGTCTGCCGCAGAGATGTCTCTGTGTTATTTGATCCCGGTTCCACCTTTTCTTATGTGTCATCATACTTTGCTCATTATTTGGATACGCCCCGTGAGTCTCTTATTTCACCTGTTCGTTTATCTACTCCGGTGGGCGATACTGTTGTTGTAGACCGTGTGTATCGGTCCTGTGTGGTGACTATTGGGGGTCTGGAGACCCGAGTGGATCTGTTGTTGTTATGTATGGTAGACTTCGATGTTATATTGGGCATGGATTGGCTACTCCGTATCATGCTATTTTGGACTGTCATGCTAAGACAATGACATAGTCTATGCCGGGTTTTCCACGGATTAAGTGGCGAGGTTCGACTGATTATGTTCCCGGTAGGGTAATTTCATTCTTAAAGGCCCAACGTATGGTTGGAAAGGGTTGTCTTTCATATTTAGCATTTGTGAAGGATGTAGGTGTAGAGACTCCCAGTTGTGAGGGATTTTCCCAATGTGTTTCCTGCAGACCTGCCGGGCATGCCACCGAACAGGGATATTGATTTTGGTCTTGATCTAGTGTTGGACACTCAGCCCATCTCTATTCCACCGTATTGTATGGTACCAATGAAGTTGAAGGAGTTAAAGGAGTAGCTTTAGAAACTCCTTGATAAGGGTTTCATTCGGCCTAGTGTGTCGCCTTGGGGTGTGTTTGTTCTATTTATGAAGAAGAAGGATGGCACTATGAAGATGTGCATTGATTATAGGCAGTTGAACAAAGTAACAATTAAGAACAAGTATCCTCTGCCTCGCATTGATGATTTATTTGACCAGCTTCAAGGAGCGAGAGTGTTCTCCAAGATTGATCTCCGTTTAGGTTATCACCAGCTGAAGATCAGGGACTCGGATATTCTTAAGATGGCTTTCAGGACCCGATATGGTCATTATGAGTTCTCGGTGATGTCTTTTGGGCTGACCAATGCCCCAACAACATTTATGCACTTGATGAACAACATGTTCCAGCTGTATCTTGACTTATTTGTCATAGTTTTCATTGATGAAATTCTGGTATATTCGCGTAGTCCGGGGGAGCACGCGGAGCATTTGAGAGTTGTGTTGCAGAGATTGAGGGAGAAGAAGTTTTATGCAAAGTTCTTCAAATGTGAGTTTTGGCTTAGTTCAGTGGCTTTCTTGGGGCACGTGGTGTCTAGCGAGGGTATTCAGGTTGATCCAAAGAAGATAGAGGCGGTCTAGAGTTGGCCCAAACCGTTCTCAACTACAGAGATTCATAGCTTTCTTGGCTTGGCGGGCTATTATCGCCGGTTTGTTCAGGGATTCTCATCCATCGCATCGCCCTTGACCAAGTTAACTCAGAAGGGTGCTTTATTCAGGTGGTCGGATGAGTGTGAGCAGAGCTTTCGGATGCTCAAGACCGCCTTGACCAGAGCTCCAGTGTTTGTGTTGCCATCAGCTTCAGGTTCCTATACCGTGTATTGTGATGCTTCGAAAGTTGGTATTAGATGTGTATTGATACAAGATGGTAGAGTTATTGTTTATGCTTCTCGTCTGTTGAAGCCCCATGAGAAGAACTACCATGTTCATGATTTGGAGTTGGCTGCCATTGTTCACATGTTGAAGATTTGGAAGCATTACTTGTATGGTGTGTCTTGTGAGGTGTTTACTGACCATCGTAGCCTCCAACACTTGTTCAAGCAGAAGGATCTCAACTTGAGGCAGCGGAGATGGTTGGAGTTGCTAAAGGATTATGATATTACTATTTTGTACCATCCGGGGAAGGCCAATATAGTGGCCGATGCCTTGAGCCGGAAGGCGGTGAGTATGGAGAGTTTGGCATATATTCCAGCTGGGGAGAGACCTCTTTCAGTTGATGTTTAGGCCTTAGCCAATTGGTTCGTAAGGATGGATATTTCGGAGCCTAGTCGGGTATTGGCTTGTGTGATTTCTCGGTCTTCCTTATATGATCGCATCAGAGAGCGCTAGTATGATGATCCTTATTTGCTTGTCCTTAAGGACAGAGTTCAGCACGATGATGCCATAGATGTGACTATTGGTGATGATGGGGTGTTGAGTATGTAGGACCGGATATGTGTGCCCAATGTGGATGAGCTTCGGGAGCTAAATCTAAAGGAGGCCCATAGCTCTGGTATTCCATTCATCCGGGTACTGCAAATATATATCAGGATCTGAAACAGTATTACTGGTGGATGAGAATGAAGAAATACATTGTGGGGATTGGTAGCTCGGTGATCAACTATCAGCAGGAGAAATATGAGCATCAGAGACCGGGTGGCTTACTCCAGCAGATGGATATTCCAGAGTGGAAGTGGGAGCGGATCACCATGGACTTTGTAGTTGGTCTCCCATGGACTTTGAAGAAGTTCGATGCTATCTGGGTGATTGTGGATCAGCTGACCAAGTCCGCGCACTTCATTCCTATGTGTACTACCTATTCTTCAGAGCGGTTGGCAGAGATCTATATCCGGGAGATTGTTCGTTTGCATGGTATCCCAGTTTCCATCATTTTAGATTGGGGCACCCGGTTTACTTCGTAGTTTTGGAGGTCTGTACAGCGAGAGTTGGGTACTCAGGTTGAGTTGAGCACAGCTTTGCACCCCAGACGGACGGGCAATCCGAGCGCACTATTCAGATATTAGAGGACATGTTGCGTGCTTGTGTCATCGATTTTGGAGGGTTATGGGATCAGTTTTTACCGCTTACAGAGTTTGCTTATAACAACAGTTACCAGTCGAGTATTCAAATGGCTCTATATGAGGCTTTGTATGGGAGGCGGTGTAGGTCTCTGGTTAGTTGGTTTGAGCTGGGTGAGGCTAGGCTATTAGGTACGACTTGGTGTCGGATGCTTTATAAAAGGTGAAGGTAATTCAGGAGTGGCTTCGTACAGCGCAGTCGAGGCAAAAGAGTTATGCTGACAGGATGGTTCGGGATGTGTCCTACATGGTTGGTGAGAAGGTTCTGTTGAAGGTTTCACCCATGAAGGGTGTTCTGATGTTTAGGAAGAAGTGTAAATTGAGTCATCGGTTCGTTGGGCCTTTGAGGTGTTTCGCAGGATTGGGAGGTGGATTATGAGCTTACTTTTCCACCCAGCTTGTCGAGTTTACATCCGATATTTCATGTTTCTATGCTCCGAAAGTATATTGGCGATCCGTCTCATGTTTTGGATTTCAACACGGTTCAGTTAGATAATGATCTGACTTATGACGTGGAGCCAGTAGCTATTTTGGAGCGTCAGGTTCGAAAGTTGAGGTAAAAAAATATAGCTTCAGTGAAAGTGCAGTGGAGAGGTCGGCTCGTGGAGGAGGCTACCTGGGAGACCAAGCAGGAGAAGTGGAGCAGATATCCTCACCTGTTTGAGGCTTCAGGTATGTTTCTTGACTCGTTCGAGGACGAACGTTTGTTTAAGTTGGGGAGGATGTGACGACCCGGCCAGTCGTCTCATGAGTTACCGCTATGTTTTCCCAATTTCTGCTTCTAAATGCTTTGAATAGTGGTTCTATATGTGATCGGGTTGATTGGTTAGGGTTCAGAAAGGATCTGGTAAGGTTTGAGACACTTAGTCTCTTCTAAGGAAGGTTGAGTGGGAAAAATCCATCGGATGTTGATTTATGTGTTTGAGGGATCAGATATGAGTTTCGATGGTACGGTTAGCTTCGGGAGGTGATTTGGGACTTAAGAGTGTGATCGAAATAGGTTTTAGAGTTTCGGAGTAGGTTTAGGCTTGAATTGGCGAAGTTGAGATTTTGGCGATTTTCGGTTGGTAAGCGAGATTTTGATATAGGGGTTGGAATGGAATTCCTAGAGTTGTAGTAGTTCCGTTGGGTCATTTGGGATATGTGTACAAATTTTCAGGTCATTCGGACGTGGTTTGGTTGGGTTTTTGATCAAAAGCAAAATTTGGAAGATTTTAGAAAGTTTGGCTTGAATCCGATATGTTTTGGGTGATTTGATGTTGTTTGAGGAGATTTGATGATCGAGACAAGTTTGAATAAGGTATTGAGATATGTTTGTGCTTTTGGTTGAGGTCCCAGGGGCCTCGGGGTAATTTCGAATGGTTAACAGAGAAGTTGGATTTTTGTTGTAGCTGCTGAATTTGTTGCTTCTGATATTTTCGCACCTGCAGACTGGGGACCGCAGGTGCGGCGCCGCACGTGCGGGAGAGGAGCCGCAGAAGCGGATATTTGAGAATTTTCTAGGAACCGCAGATGCGGGGTGGTACCGCACCTGCGGAGTCGCAGGTGCGGAAGGCTCAGCGCAAAAGCGACTTGGGATTTTAAGTGAAGACCGAAGAAGCAGAGGTTTGGCCGCATATGCGGTACCGCAGAAGCGGTTAAAGGATCGCATATGCGAAAATACCTTGCCAAAAGCTATATATTGCCTTCTTCGCGAAATCTTGCCAAGTTCGTCATTTTTGAAGATGGGAAAGAGGCTAAGACATAGGATTTCGAGAGGAATCAAAGGATATCAGTTGGGTAAGTTCCCTAAGCTTAATTACTTGGGTTTAAGATCATTTTTCCATTGTTTAATCATGGTTTTAGTGGAGATTAAGGAAGAAAAATTGGAGATTAGGGCTTGAGATTAAGAGACCTTCAAATGAGGATTTCAGGGGTCATTTGGACTCCGATTTCAGTGTTCTTGATATATATAGACTCGTGGGAGGATAATGATTCCATTGATGTAAAAATTATTGAATTCCGAGACGTGGGCCCGGGGGTCGGGTTTTGGTAATTTTGGGATTCTTGGTATTATTTGATTGTTTTCGCTTGGGTTTCGTTCCTTTGGTATATTTTGACGTCCTCGTTCTGATTTTGGTTAGATTCGACGCGAGTGGAGGCCGATTCGAGGGGCAAAGGCATCGCGGAGTAGTATTTTCATCGGTTTGAGGTAAGTAACCATTGTAAATCTAGAGCTGAGGGTACAAACCCCGGTATTTGACTTGTTTTGATAAATATGGTGATGCACATGCTAGGTGACGAGCGTGTGGGCGTGCACTGGTAGGGATTGTGCCTTGGTCCGTCCTGTAGCGACTATTAAGCCGCGTATTTGATTAGGAAATATTATATTATTTCGTATTTTGGATATTTGTACTGTATTATGGGCGGTATGCCATATTTGGAACCTTGTGCCGACCTGTAGAAACCCTTAAGGGCATTTTGACTATTTTTCCTCACTTTACTTGCTAAAAACATATCCTCAGTCATGTTTTACCTGTTTAAATATTTAAAACTGGTTTTATCTTTCCACTTCTAATTGTGGGGACTGTTTGGGCTGAGTTCCCTAATTTCTATTGTTGTGCCCGAGAGGCTGTGAGGTTAATGACTGAGAGAAGTTGAGAAGCTAATAGTGAGGATATGATATGTATAAATTCTGGATCGGGCTGCACGCCGCAACGATACGTATATTGGATTGGGTTGCGCGCCGCAGCGATAAGACGCTTGGGCTGTAGGAGCCCCTCCAGAGTCTGTACACCCCTAATGAGCGTAGTCGACTATAAATTATGGATCGGGCTGCACGCCGCAACGGTTACTATAATTCCTATTATTATGAGATATTAATGAGCCGAGTGCTGAGAGTGAGTACTGAGTGACGAGAGTTGAGTCACAAGTGACTGAAAGGCTGCCCGAGGGGCCATATTCTGAGTGATTCCTTGCCCGAGGGACCCAATTATGAAGTTTTACTGATTACACTCTTCTTTTAAATAAGCCTCTGTTGGATATACCGCTAAGTATTTGATTTCAAATGTTTTAAACTGGAAATGTTGATTTCATGATGAAACTGATTTTAACTGTAAAACTGATCCGTTATTTTGTTGATTATTTAGTTATATGCTTTTTGAACTGCTCGTCACTGCTTTCAGTCCTTATTTACTTTAGTTACTTACTGAGTTGGCGTACTCACGTTACTCCCTGCACCTTGTGTGCAGACCCAGGTGCCCGAGCAGCCGAGTGAGGGTCTTCAGCTGATTCAGTATTTGCCGGAGATTTCGAGGTAGCTGCATGGCATCCGCAACCATGTTTTCTCCCCCCCCATCTTGTTATCTTTCCGCATTTTCTAGTCTATTGATGTAGTAGGTATTCAGACTTATATTAGAGGCTCTAAACTCGTGACACCAGATTATTGGGGCTGTGTACTTTCCTGTTATCCTGACTTCTGCATATTTTCTGTTGCTTTAATGTGTATAATGAAATTGGTATTTAGAACCTGTGTTAGAAAATGGCTATTGTTAAAGGAAAACGGGTTGTGGTTAATTGAGTGGTTGGCTTGCCTAGTAATGTGATAGGCACCATCACGACCGGTATTTGGGGTCGTGACACTACCAATCACTACTAGCTACTAGCATGAACCACCATCATCAACCAAAGCTACTACCAACCACTGTCTCTAGTCGGTATTCACATGTTAGTCATCACCACCACCAACTATCATATTTTAAAAAATCATACTATATTTTTTTGATAGAATATTAGATTAGTTTGAACTCATTTGACTTTTATGTTTATTAATTTTCAAATAATATAAATTTTATACATTCAGATATTAAAAATCAAACAGTCTTAATTTTTAGTATTCAAATCTTAATACACATCTTAATATATTCAGATGTCTTAATCTTAATACACATTTTGATATAGATGTCTTAATCTTAAAAAAAAACCAATGAGGCCTAATTCCTAAAAACTACCGCTACGCTTAAATGGATGAGGAGTAGCATGCGATCAATTCATGTTATCGGTAGTATTTCTTGCAACTTCTCTTCTTCAAAATTCTCCTTCAATTGAGAGACTCTTCTCTCATATTCTCCCTTGAAAAATACATTGTCAAGAAAACAATGCATCTAATTTGTGAAACAAAACTTTGTTTCAAAAGAGATGAAGTGACTTGTCGCAAATTCTTGTTGATTGCAATAATTTTTTACTGTAGTTAACTGGTACATAGTCGTTGTTCATGTTATTAAATTATTCTTAAACGTATCAATTATGATCCTAAAAATTACGAAGAGGTCGACCATACCCTAAGGTATACACTGTTCCATGCTAGTTGAGACTTGAGAGCAAATTTGACCAAAGTTTGAATTTTTGTTTCAGAAGATGCACGTTATCTAACAAAAGACAAACAGTTCACTTTCATATACAAGACATTGACGATGACCATAGACGAGAGTTTAGAACACAACTGCATCGATATCTTTAATCATTATCCAATCCAAAGATATTTATCTCCATACACTTGGAGAAAAGTTAATTAATCCACATATAGAAGTTGCTTGTTGCCAATTTTGGTCTAGAAAAGTAAACTAAACCATCCAAATTCATCATTCTACTAGCTCCACATACAACCAATCAGGTCATAGTTGAAGTTGTAATTGGACATGCATTTTGTTTGAATTTATTTTTTGAAATTTTGTGAGAGGAAGAAAAAATTTCATCCAAAAACTAGTTGAAAAAAAATTCATAATTTTTCAAAATTGATCATGTTCCATGAACAGACAGTGTTTTCAATTTTTTTTATTGAAAAACTGTATCCAAAATTTATAGCCAAACGGGTGCTAAAAGATTGCTGAAGAATGTACATTATCGACCAGGATTTTTTTATTTTTTTTTTGGGGAAGCTTAACTAACCCGAGTTGAGTTTTTTACATGGATGATCTCTTTATAAAAATTATTTTCTTAACTAATAGTATTCTTCGTTTGTTCCAGAAATAGCAAATTTTATTACAAATACAGCATTATAGAAAAATAACTGCAATCCCTTAAATGCCGCACCCAATATTTAAGGAAATTGTTTACAATTTAAAATCTTAAATGCCACACCCAATATCTGAGTAAACAGTTTCCATTTTAAAAGTTAAAAATGGCAGCACCCAATCTTTAAGGAAATCGTTTCCATTCTCACTTATATTTTGTAAAAAGATTATAAATTTTCGCTCTCTTTCAATAAACCATCAATCACCAAAATTCTCAAAGATTTTTTCCTTTATTTCGCTCATTTATGCCATCTTCTTCTACAAGGATATTTTCTTCAACCACACACTAAAGTGAAACTAGAATGATAAAATATAACATTAATTTAATATACTTAAAATAACATTGTAATTTATAAATTATAAAATACCATCATTATACTGTATATATATTAGTATACTAAAATTTTCTTGTAATTTATACACTATTAAATACCATTATTCTATCGTATATATACATATTTATATACTATTATAATACTATGTATATATGTATTCCATGTATATTTTATTATCCACTGTTATTAATATTAATACATAATCAATATATACAATTGTTGAAGAAGTAATAATAAAATCTGACATTAATATGATTTTCACTTGGTATATTATTTGGTTGACTTATACAGTTATACATGTTTACATGGAGTATAATTATCTATTATAATTTGTACATAGTTATATTATAAATTTATACCTTATTTATTCAGCGTATATTTTCGCAACTATAAGGTTATATTCTAACCTTCTATATGTATATTAATTATATATGTTATATTTGAGATTTGTTAATTTTATTTTACTATAAATAAGAACGAACAAATTATGCAATGTGAGAAATAATTAAGTACAAGTCTATTTTGAATATTATAACTTCATTACCTTTTCTTAAGGAAATAAATGCTTTAAATACGTGATTATGGGTGCTTTGAATAAATGTTTAAAGCTTGTTGCTAGAGATTATAATTATTTAGTTGCCATGTAAAATCCTAATTGGTGCTAGGTTCTTGAAATATTTTCTTAAATATTGCCTATTTATATTTTTCTCTCATCAGAATTAGCCATATTTAAAATTGGTATTTAAAAAATAGCCACAGTTTTAAAAGTAATCAAAATTTAGCCATTTTTTTTTATGTAAAGATAAAATCTAAATAAAGACACCCTTAAAGATCCAAAAAATTCCAGCACAATATGCCGGAGTTCAAATTTTTTTATATATATGAAATTCTAACATAATGTGCTGAAATTCCAACATGATATGCTGGAAGTTTATACCCAGGAGAACCATAATCCAGCATATTATGCTGGAACTTTCCGTGTTTTAGCAAAATAGTAGCTATTTTTTAATTACTTTGGAAACACTGAATATTTTTTAATTACTAGTCCGAAAACTGGTTAGCCCGTGCTATTTTCACCCAGAATTGAGTAATTCCAAAGATTGGGTTGTTGGTTAGCAAGCACTGTATTAGGCCCATGTCAATGATCAAATACCTATTGGAGGCAAGCTACAAGGATTCTTTTGGTTTTTGCATAAAAGAATTACGTAAATAGACGTTCACCCAACCGCTTACATTAAAAATAGCTGACAGATGTATAATATACGTATAATTTATGTATAATATCTGTAACCGTACATAATCCATGTATATCGGATAATAAAAGTAAATAATAAATTCATCTGACTATTTGTGTAAAGATCCCATGGATACCCTAATTTATCGTCTTCCTTCTATTTCACTCTTTCTACTTGAAAGGTGGTTTCAAATAACTAGTAGTTTTTGGGGTAAAATTGCACTCATAAGAGGTTCTCTCAATGACTCTTGATTCCCCTATCAGTTCTCCACAAACCACCTCCAATATCCCCCAAAACCACCAGATCCTGTAGCACTAACGTCATCAATGGTGCTCCAAGGGACATCAGTCTACCCAATCTTCAAGAACCCCCCTCCTTTAAAGATAAACTACTCAACAACTCTACTATACACATCACTCCTCTCCTCCTTAAAAACCCAGTAAAACAGTCCTCAGAGCCTATGGATTACACCAAGGAAAACTCTCCGAGTGATATGGACTCTATAGATGAAAGCTATAAAGTTAACCTATCATCTGAGGATATGCATCGTATTTATGATCCTTGGAAATACTCGATAATCACAAAACTCTTAGGGAAGCGAATTATGCACCACTACCTAAGGAAAAGGGTACAAGAACAATGGAGGATATCTAAGAACTTCCCATTAATCGATCTGGGTGCAGATTACTACGTTGCTAAATTCACAAACGAAGAAAACCTAATTAAAGTCCTGCACCAAGGTCCTCGGTTCATCAATGGCCATTTTCTCTCAGTTCAAATATGGGTGCCAAACTTTGTGGCATCAGCTGCAAAGCCTCTCAACACTGCTATATGGGTTCACCTCCCCCACCTTTAGATTGAGTTTTACGATGGTGTGATCCTTAGAAAAATTGGGAACACCATTGGGAGACTGCTAAAAGTTGATGCATGCACATCAGCTACTCTACGTGGCCGCTATGCTAGATTATGTGTGAAAATTCCCATGGAACAACCAGTCAAATCCTTTATATTTATTGGGTCATATAAGCAGTCAATCCAATATGAAGAAGAGAATTTTCTCTGCAAAAATGTGGTAGACTTGGTCATATCAACCCACACTGTCCTCACTCCAAGTCAGCAATAGTTCCAAAAAAAGGAATTGCAGAGTCCCCAGAAGAACCATCAAGATCCATGCAATGAAAGCTGAGAGACAGTTTCGTTCAGCAGGCCCAAAAGCAGAGGCACACGATCTAAACTAAATGATGTTAACGAATCAGATACACCGGGTATTAATGTTAATATCTTCAATGTAGACACAGGTAAGTTTCTTCAAAATCAGAAATTAAAGTTTGTAGAAAAAGATTCTTATGATAAATTCTTAAAATTCAAAGGTATTAACAACCCTTCATCTGCTATTATCAAAGATAACCATATTCCCTTTAACAACAAATTCCACTCATTATCTTTAACGCCCACAGATTCCACCGATAACCAAGATCAAATGGTTTTGGATGGAAAAAATAACCAATGCATGGAGGGTAAGTTATGCCCTACTGTTCCATCTAACTTACACGTGGAAGGAGCTGATATACCTCCCTCCTTCACGCCCCAATCATTAGCTAGGCCTACAATTAGCAATAATCTCCTGGTAGGCAGTAATCTTACCAAAGATCAATCGTCTAATACAATCCACACACAAAACCAACCAATTAACGAGGCTATCCCACATCACTCCACCACTCAATCATACCCATTGGGTGATACAACGTCCAATAAGATGGCAATACCACAACACATGTCCACTCCCTTAGTAGATATTGAACAAAAGGACACTACCCTAATAAACGTGGCCTCTACTAAATCTTCAGATGAATCTGTTACGCTTCCCCATCCCTTTCCCATGCACATAGATCCTAACCCTATAAAGTTATCAAGTGCCTCACATCCTGTCAAGTGTACAAGTAGTATAAACTCCCCTTCTAGTCCCAAACAGTCTCAATATGCCAAGAATTCCACACTCACTGAGAAGGAGAAACAAACTCATCCAAGTTATCCGTCAATTCCCTCGTCCAACTATGAACAACTTGCCCCCCTTCTACCTCAACTTCCAAATCCAACAGTTTACTACACCTCTCCACCACTACCTCCAAACTACTAACCCCTAAACTGGATAGAAGCAGGCTTAATGAGGCATACGATCTCCTTCAATATGGAGATCAATGGTCAGGACACAGTCATAGTGATCCAAAACACCCCTTACCTGGCCCAACTTATATCGGAGGGGGTGAGGTTAGCCATGAATAATTTCATGACACAAACCTGGATCAACAATGTGCTCCAGCCTCTTGCACCATCTACGAATGTCAACCTACTTCAAGCCATGCAAAGCCACTGGAACCTCCACCTCGAGCAAACCCACAGATTCTAATCCCTCACACTCTGGATCTTCCCTTCTTTCTCCCAGAGGAGATCTCTCTACTCGGTCCCATTCTCATTCCATGGGACTCCCATGCAAACCAGGCTCCAGTCAACATGCCAAACCAGATGGAGATCAATCCACCTACCAACAAACAAGGTCAAGGAGAAAATCAAATGGAGGAGGAGGAAGAAGTGGAACCTCTAAATATGGAGCTGAGTGTGGAATTTGCAAACCTAAACGAGGTAATGGTTCTACTCTTCAAGGAAAACATGAGCAAAAAGTTCATATTCAATTGGCCTCCCTCGGTGCACAAATGCTCGATGGACATAAGTCCACCAAGGGACCCAACGGTGAGCTCTCATGCAGTGATCCTAGTTCCATGCAGCAGAACGAACCCCAACCCCCATTTGCAAGCAGTGACCAACCCAAACTACCAAAATCCAATAATGATTAATAGAGCTACTAGCATCATTTTCAGGAACGTGCGTGGAGCAAACAATGAAGACTTTCGCAGGAACTTTAGAGATCTTATGGATACTTACAGACCCGGCTTATTAGCCTTGTTCGAAACTAGGATGTCCTCCCATGCAGGTCTTCTCAACGACTACAACTTCACAGAAATGATTGATGTGCCCGCTGAAAGCCAAGTTAGTGGTTTAGTTGTCCTCTATGACCACAAAGTGGTTACTGTTAACAACTTTACTAGAAGGGGACAGGAAATCCATGCAATGATTGAGTTAATCCCCTACAATTTTTTTTGGCTTCTTAGTACTATTTATGCAAGCACAAATGTCTATATAAGAGAGTATATGCGGAATTATCTAGAATATATTGCGAGTAATTTCAATGGAGCCTAGCTATTAGGAGATGACCTTAATAATATTACTATGGCGTCTGAAAAATTTTGAGGCAGGGTAATAAATCATTCAAGAACCAATAGGATTTGGAACCATATTAATAACTGTAAGCTATTCGACTTAAGGTTCAAAGGATGTAAGTATACTTGGTCTAATCACCGAAAGAGGCACAAAGGCCTTATCATGGAAAGACTGGACAGGTTTTTGGCTAATGAAAATTGGCTAAGTCTCTTCCCAGGCTCCTCAGTAACACACTTACCTAAAACCTATTCGGATCACAACCCCTTGCTCCTTAAGCTTAACTCCTTTAAAGGTTGTCATACTCACAAACCTATTAGGCTTGAAAACATTTGGTGCACTCACCCCGACTTCACTAGATTAGTTTACTCTCACTGGGCCAATAATAATTTTAAAGCGGCCACACACGAATTTGTTATCAATATTACAAACTGGAGTACGTCTACCTTTGGGGATATCTTCAAGAAAAAGAAGGAAATATTAGCTAGACTTAAGGGCATTCAGTGCTCCCCTCACTACGCTAAAAGTAATTTTTTACAAGAGCTTGAACTTTCGTTACAAAAAGATTATAATAGTTTCCTCAAATTAGAAGGGAACTACTGAAAGCTTAGATCAAGAGTTAATTGGCTCAATGATGGCGACACCAATACAAAATTCTTTCATATTAGTGCCACAAATAGAAGAAGGAGAAATCACATAAACTACCTTAAAGACAATTCCGAAAACTGGATTGATAACCCTAATGAAATACTTATTCATGTTCAATTTTTTTTAAGGAAGCCTTTACTACGTCCCATCTTCTCTCAAAAAAACTATAATCTACCAAAAAGTTTTGATCACGTAGATCTATCTAGCCTAGATAGACCACTTTGTGATAGTGAAATTCAAAAAGCCTTATTCTCGTTCAAACCCTATAAAGCCCCGGGGCCGGATGGTTTCCACCCCTTTTTCTACCAAAATTATTGGAAAATAGTTGGCCCCAGTGTTACTACCTATTGCCAAGAAATCTTTGTTGCTCAGCACATTCCATTGGAAAATAATAGCACTTTCATCTGCCTCATTCCTAAAATTCCCAATGCAAACAATCTAATTTTTTTTTAGGTAAATCAGTCTTTGTAATACAATTTATAAAGTGATTACTAAAATCATCACAAATAGACTAAAACCCTTCTTGGAAAAAATCATTAGCCATTTTCAAGCTAGCGTCCTGAAAAATAGACGTGCTAGTGATAATGCTATTTTAATCCAAGAAATTATGAACCATTTCAGGAAAAATAGTAGCAAGAAAGGCAAAATGATTCTTAAGCTTGACTTAGAAAAAGCCTTTGATAAGCTTGAGTGGTCCTTTATCCATAAAACTTTGATTTACTTTAAATTCCCCCCTAAAACTATCACTCTCACCATGTCATGTATTACTGTTAGCACTATGTCTGTGCTAGTCAATGGTACAACCACAAGATGGTTCACCCCAAGTCGTGGTATTAGGCAAGGTGACCCTATGTCACCATACATCTTCATTCTATGTATGAAAATGTTTACTAGATACATAAACCACCAAGTGGACATTAAAATGTGGGATCCTATTAGGCTATCAACGAATGGTTTAGCCCTTTCTCATCTCTTTTTCGCAAACGATCTCACCCTAATGGGTCACATTAATAGTAAGACTTGCAATACTATCCTCTATGATATTAATCAATTTTGCAACATGTCAGGACAATCCATAAACCTTGTTAAATCCAAAATCATTTTTTCAAAAAGTTGTCCTAATAGCTGCATCAATGAAATCTCCCAATTTTTTTGAATTAAAAAATATGATTATTTTAGAAAATATCATGGCTTCCCAATAACCAACTTTAGCCCTAAAGCTAAGGATTTTCAATATATTCTTGATATAATGAGAGCTAGATTAGCCATTTGAAAATCGAGCTGCTTAAATATCGCCGGTAGAACTACGCTTGCTTGCTTTACTCTAGCAAGCATCCCTAGCCACGTTATGCAATACACTCTTCTTCCCGTTAAAATCCTTAACTCAATTGACAAAATTCAAAGGGATTTCATCTGGGGTGTAACGGATTCCAAAAAGAAACTTCATCTAATAAGCTGGGAAACAATTACTACTAACAAGGATAAATGGGGTTTGGATTACGCAAAGCAAAATCCAAAAATTTAGCCCTGCTAACTAGTACAGCTTGGAGGTTCCTTAAATCACCTACTGCCCCTTGGGCCAACATCCTTAATTAGAAATTTGTTAATAATAAAAGAAAATCGAAGCATTCCCATACATGGAATAGCATCTTCAAGGGTTAGCACATTTGTAACAAAAGGAACCTATGGACAATCCATAGTAACTCCCCCCTCTCCATTTGGAGCGCTAGATGGATCCCAAACACTCCCCTTCTAAGAATCTATATAGAAGCTCCCCTAAATATTAAGGATCACGAAATAAAAATTAGTGATCTCATAGTTAATAATACTTGGTCCTTCGATAAGTTATCCTTCACCTTTCCCCCTAACATCTCTAATAACATAACCAACATCTCTATACCCACTAATCGCCTTTATGATCACCTCATCTGAGAACCCAATACTGATGGCTCCTTCTCCACGGCTTCATGCTACTCCCTAATTGAGAATCTTGTACCATCGCCTTGTTACAACTCTAACAAACTCAAATGGGTATGGGATGCTCACTACCCAAACAAAATTAAATTCTTCCTTTGAAAACGTTGCCACAATAGACTCCCCACACGCTCCTTCCTTCATTATATTGGAATGAGTGTAGACAAAACATGCACTTTGTGTAGGTCAGGGAATGAATCCCTTCCCCATATTTTTCTACACTGCGAGGTAGCCACACATCTTTGGAAATCCCTTAATTTTGATACCACTGCTCTAAGCTGCGATAATATCAATTGGCTAGATGCCATCAAACATAGTAACCCTTTGGTCCCCTCCAACATTATCAACTGGAACCACTTGCCCCCATTCCTACTCTGGAACATTTGGATCAACAGAAACTATGATCTGGAAAACAATACTACTAATATTATCTCCTTACCACGTATCATCAACCAAGTTAGTGAGTTCCATTATCTAACGGAAAGGGAAAGTAACCAGGATCTTAGACTCAGCTGCAGTACAAATTGGAGGAAGCCTCCAATAGGTTGGTACAAACTAAATCTTGATGGTGCGCATAATAAAGCTACAAGCGGAATAGGTGGTGTTGTGCGCGGTCACAATGGCCAATGGATACTGGGCTTCAACATGAGAGTTCATGCGGCTTCATACACCTATGCAGAACTATTAGCTTTCGAGCAAAGTCTGAAGTTCGCGATAGAAAGAAACCTACTTCCTCTGGAAATTGAATCTGACTCAATACAAGTATTACAACTCCTACTTTTGACTCTATTGTTCATAACTGCAGGTGGCTATTGTCCGGGAAGGAGAAGGTCATAGTGGTCTGCCATAGCTTCAGAGAAGGAAACAAAGTAGCAGACCGTCTGGCTAAGGAAGCTACCAATCAGACTGTTATCAATAAGTTAGTTTATTTTGATAGACCTCTTAGTTTATTTTGATAGACCTTCCCCATATGCCATGGCCAGGATGCTGGCGGACAGGGATAGAGGCAGTAGTAGGAAACTAGTGCTTAGAAGCACCTGTAGAACCCTAGCATCTTTTGGTAATCTAAATAGCATTAATGCTTTGTGTAATGATCCAGTGGATCAGTGTACTAATGTTCCTTAGTTTGTTTAAATAAAAGTCTCCCTTTTTCAAAAACAAAAGTTCTGTATTTTGTTTTCCAAATAAACAAATAAATATATAATTTAATTACAAGTCAAACACAGGACAAAGAGTTTATTTTTTTTTTATAAAACTGAGAGACAGAGAGAATTTTAAGCAAACTACCGACTATTTATAACATTTCGATCCAATACTTTGAATGTGAGTTAATTGGGAAAAAGAAAATGTCAAGCACATTTGACTCAGCAATATAGGTTAAAGTATTAAACATGCGGAGACTGTCCATTTGAGGAGCATATTTGCATCTGTTTGAATATTTATCGTCTAAATGTTGTGACAAGGTAATGAGGTATGCAATATAAAAGTCAAAAATCAATGATAAACTATATTGATTCCAGATTGTAAATCAAGAACATATGAAACTTGTGCAATTACACAAAGGCTCTCCTATAATGTACTCTACATTCGTGTAGTAAATGAGCTATATATAGTGAACGGAAAACAAAGGAAAATGAAATGAAAACGAAAGGAGCTTCAAATTCAATGAGTACAACGTGAAAGAGAAAGCAAATAATAGGGGGGAAAAGTTCAGATTGTTCGTACATCACCACGTGATACATGCGTGATGAAGGAATAGAATTAATGGAACCAACTGGGCTGCAAGATAATAACCTGAACTAGGCTCTCAATTGTGTAATATTAAGTGCCCGTTTGGACATAAAATTTGATGGAAGATTTTTCCAAAACAATTTTACTTTTTTTCGAAATCAGCGTTTGTTCATAAAATTTTCAATTTTCACTTGAAGATGGATTTTGGAAATTTTCGAAAATTTGAAAAATGACAAAAAGCTATTTTTCAAAATTTTCACTCAAATCACTCACGAAACTTCAAAAACAATCCAAACTGAAATTTATGTCCAAACACAACTCTAAATTTCAAATACCATTTTCACTTGAAATTTTTTTTCACCATTTTTTCGAATTTTACAATTCTTATGTCTGAACGCCTGCGCCCGTTTAAACCTAAGAATTTTTTCCCTTTTTTCCAAAAAAAATTCAATTTTTTCGAAATCAACGTATGTTCATAAATTTTCCATATTTCACTTTTAGATACAAACCGATTTTTCGAATTTTCACTCAAATCACTCACAAAACTTCAAAAACAACCCAAATTATATCCATATCCAAACACAACTCAAAATTTCAAATACCATTTTCACTTGAAATTTTTTTTCACCCTTGTTTAAAATTTTACAATTCTTGTATCCAAACGCCCACTAAATGTTAAAGTGGGTTTAAGTAAAGAAATCAAATTTGCAAAATCTAGCACGTGGATACGAGATTGAGGAATAGTTCACTTGGTAATAAACTCATCTTCAACATGAAAGAACAAGTTGGCCGGACATTAGTTGCATATTTTAATAATGTTAATGTTAAGTAGAAAGAGCTGTGAGGGGAAAAAGTGCACCTACTCGGTAATTTTTCGTATCTTCAGTTCGAACTGTTCACTCATCATCCAAAATAAATTATTCAACGTGGATTAAGTGGGTACAAAAGTACTATACATCATTTCCCTCTCTGTAGAGATTAGTGATTTTGTTGTAAAAGTTAACATTTCACTAATGCAACATGGGCAGTTCTGAATTGGACCTCTGGAATTCGCAAAACGACGTCGGATTTGCAAATTAAACTTTCAGGTCCTTCTGTTTGTTTTTTGTTCTCAAAATAGTATCAACATCCCAAACTCGAACAACTTGGAATCAACTAGTTCGTTCTCAAAATAGTGCGCATGAACAAAAAAAAAAAAGAAGAAATTTTTGAAGAATAGAGGAATTGACTTATCCTTGAAAAAATGGCAGAGGTAAGAAATGAGGTATGTCTTGGGACTAAAACAACATTATTCACAAGTTGACATTGTAGCTCGGTAATAGATCAGTCGGTTGTTAAAAATATATATTGTTAATTGTATTGGTAAAACTCTGACCGTTGCGGTCGATCCAATCGAGATCCCGTCCAAGCGGCGAAACAGTGTAAGACTGACATGGTTTGCTCCAAACCCCGTACTCACAATACCCGCCAAGTCGAAGAACAACACTCAGGGGACGGCGAAAACAGACGCGGTATGAAAGTGTATTAACCTAAGAACATAGTAAGGATTCCATAACTATATATAGGGAAGGAACCTTTCTAGAAAAAAAGGGCTTCTTCTCTTTCTCTTTCTCTTTCCTCTCCTCTGTAATCTTCTTAGCAAAAATAAGACAAATCAATCTTCCATGGAATACGTAAAGCAATCATCTCCATCGATTAGTGAGAAAAGAAATGAAAATCCTCAATAAGATTGATCGCCCCTATTTCGTCTCATGCATTATTTTCTGATTTGCTTATAGATCTGGAGTTTATTATGTTTGATTAAGATTTACCTCTTCATCTTCTTTAATTGATTTAATCAAAAAGGTTTCAATATCTTTTGGGTCAAACAATTTGGCGCCGTTTGTGGGGATTTCTTAGTGAAAATTTCCTAATCTCCTCCAGATCAAAAATCGGAAACACGATCACCCACCGAAACGAACGGTAAGTAAACCTCACACGCCAACCTAGATCATGATGCTATAAACAAGCAGAAGTTGCAACCAACATCCTCTCCCGCACGTTGGCAGCCCATGAACCAGCCAAAACGATCCTAGCCCGCACAAGACAAAGGCACAAAAAAGGAAGGGAAAGAGCTGAATACGGTTACCGAATTCAGAATGCACCACCCCCATCAACCATTGAAATGCCAAGCAAAGCGAGCAATGCCAAAGATCCACCTTCTGCTGTTTTCTCAAACAAGAACACAAGCGCCGCGCGGACGAGCGAGCAAGGAAACATCCCAACTGGAGAATGGGAAATTACTACAAAACGACCAAAATATCATCTACCAGACAAAACTCCTAAGAAATGATACCCCTTAAGCAATACCCCCTCTCCCTCACCAAGAAGGTGTCCCAAGAGGGCCCTCCCAGGAACTTAAAGACCGGGCCGAAGATCGGGAATTCCCCAAGGCCAAAGGGTAATTCATCGCCCCACTCACCAATGACATCTCCAGACCGAAAAGCGAGAAGATTAGACAGGGAAACTCCAATAGGTGCATGAAACGAGTGTGAGCAAAGCAACAACGTTTTCTACTCTCCAACATCACATTCCCCGATGCAAACAAAATCAGGCAAACTAGGACTCACCCAGAAGATACCCACCCTCCGAAAAATCGGGACACGCAACGGGTTAATATTTCGACGAAAGTTCGAAATAACACCCTCAAGGCCAAGGGCCTTCGCCAAAAAGAAGAGTTCGACCGCAATCGAATAACGACAGGTTAATATTTCAACGAAAGTTCGAAATAACACCCTCAAGGCCAAGGGTCTTTGCCAAAAAGAAGAATTCAACCTTGATCGAACAACGACGGGTTAATATTTCGACGAAAGTTTAAAATAACACCCACAAGACCAAGGGACTTCGCCAAAAAGAAGAGTTCGATCTCAATCGAACAACGACAGGTTAATATTTCAATGAAAGTTAAAAATAACACCCTCAAGGCCAAGGGCCTTCACCAAAAAGAAGAGTTCGACCTCGATCGAACAACGACAGGTTAATATTTCGACGAAAGTTCGAAATAACACCCTCAAGGCCAAGGGCCTTCGCCAAAAAGAAGAGTTCGATCTTGATCGAACACCGACGGGTTAATATTTCGATGAAAGTTTGTAATAAAACCCTCAAGGCCAAGGGCCTTCTCCAAAAAGAAGAATTCGACCTCGATCGAACAACAACGGGTTAATATTTCGACGAAAGTTTAAAATAACATCCTCAAGGCCAAGGGCCTTCGCCAGAAAGAAGAGTTTGACCTTGATCGAACAACGACATGTTAATATTTCGATGACAGTTCGATATAACACCCTTAAGGCAAAGGGACTTCAACAAAAAGAAGAGTTCGACCTCGATCGAACAATGACGGGTTAATATTTTGATGAAAGTTCGAAATAACACCCTCAAGGCCAAGGGCCTTCACCAAAAAGAAGAGTTCGACCTCGATCGAACAACGACGGGTTAATATTTAGATGAAAGTTCGAAATAACACCCTTGGAGCCTAGGGCCTTCGCCAAAAAGAAGAGTTCAACCTCGTTCAAACAACGACAAGTTAATATTTCGATGAAAGTTCGAAATAACACCCTCAAGGCCAAGGGTCGTCGCCAAAAAGAAGAGTTCGACCTCGATCGAACAACGAAGGGTTAATATTTCGACGAAAGTTCAAAATAACACCCTCCCTCAAGGCCAAGGGCCTTTGCCAAAAAGAAGAGTTCGATCTCGATCTAACAACGACGGGTTAATATTTCGACGAAAGTTCGAAATAACACCCTCAAGGCCAAGGGCCTTCGCCAAAAAGAAGAGTTCGACCTTGATCGAACAACGACATGTTAATATTTCGACGAAAGTTCGAAATAACACTCTTAGAGATAAGGGCATTCGCCCAAAAGAAGAGTTCGACTTCAAATGCACAACGACTGGTTAATATTTCGACGAAAGTTCGAAATAACACCCTCAGAGCCAAGGGCCTTCGCCAAAAGGAAGAGTTCGATTTCGATCGAACAACGACCGGTTACTATTTCGGTGAAAGTTCAAAATAACACACCTAAGGCCAATGGCCTTCGCCAAAGGATGATTTTGACTTCGATCGAACAACATCGGGTTAATATTTCGACGAAAGTTCGAAATAACGCTCTCAAGGCCAAGGGCCTTCACCAAAAAAGAATTCAATTTCGATTGAACAATGACCAGTTACCATTTCGACGAAAGTTCGAAATAACACACCTAAGGCCAAGGGCCTTTGCCAAAAGGAAGAGTTTGACTTCGATCGAACCACGAGGGGTAAATATTTCGACGAAAGTTTGAAATAATACCCTTAAGGCCAAAGGTCATCGCCGAAGAAAACTGGGACTCACGACGGGGTAATACTGCGATATAAGCTCGAAAGTAACATCCCTGCGACTAAGGTCGCTATTAGAAAAAGAATTTGATACCGTTCGGACTATGATGGGATATCACCTCGACACAAGCCCAAAAGCACCATCCCATCAGCTAAAGCCGTCACCAAGCTCTACTCAACGTGTGACATTAAATTCCCTAAGAGTCGGGAACTCATCACGCGAAAATCTACTTATTTGCACCAAAATTATGAAGAGCAAAACAGGAAAAGAAGGACAGAAGGCATATAACAATGGAAAATTCCTCTTTATACAAAGCTACTGCGCAAATAGCCACAGATAACGTACGGCTAAAACCAGCGGAGTCCAAGAAAAAACAATAAACAACAACCAAAAAAAGAAGAAGAAAAAAACAGACAAAGACAACAATTCTTTCACTCGGCACCATTTCCAGGAAATCCTCCATCATCGTTCGTGCCCTCATCAGTTTCCGGCGTCGTAGAGTCATATCTATAGTTAACACGAGCCTCTCGTGCCCTCGCCCGTGCTCCTTCATATGTGGTCTCGATAACATTGCCCGCCTCCCACAAACTCTTATATATGTCCCACTAGGCTTCAGCATGAACCCAAAGCTCGTGCAAATGACGGGGAACAATGGCGGAGGAAGTTTCGACTTGAGCCAACAATTGCTCCTTTTCGGCCTCAAGAGCAGCGACCTGGTCCCATAAGGTCGATGTTTCCTGGTCGATCTCTCAAATGCATTCCTCGAGCCTTGCCTCCCTTAGCGCGGTCGTCGCCCTCTCCGATTCCTACTCGGATTGGAGGACACAGATAGTGTTCTCTAGAGCCACCGCCCTTGCCGAAGCCGATGACCAGGAAATCTCGATGTTCTCCAACCCGACAACCTTTCTCTCCAACTCAGCCAATTTTCCCATCCACTCCACGCTCATCGCCTCGGCCCTGATAAGATTCTGATCCATCTCAGACTGCATCGACCTCAGCTTTCCCTGAAGATATTCACACTCTGCAGCAACCCCTTTTGCCTAACTCAAGCTCTTCGTCCTTCGCAGGAAGTTTCTCCTCAAGCACGCTACTTCTGCTAATAGCCTCTATCAATTGCTGGTCCTGCTTCTCCAATTCCTCACGGAGAGATCGAACACTAGGGTTCGCCTTCAGCTGCTCGTGCATCTCACGGCACTTATTGTGATAACGCCGATACTTCCCAACATCTTCTGGAAAATCTTGGCCAGAATGTCAGCCCTATGAGCGCTCTCAATTTCCACCATGTACGTCTGAAAAACGAAAAGATGGGTTAAGACCATATCGTCCTGAAAAATAAAAGGAACATGAAAGAAAGGTGATTCGTACCTTCAAGCCCATAGCGGACACTTTATGCATCAAGTCAATATTAGGAACGTTCCGACGGGCCTCGTTCTCAGCAGCAGAACATAAGATGTCGAACTTCAACACCAGGTCCTCTATGCCCCCCAGGAGATCAATATCCGATGAAATCTCAAGAATACAGGACAAGCCTCCCGCATGAACCACCGAACGGGTAAGACCTTCTTCAAACATCCTCACATTATCAGGATCAAGATCAGACTCAGATTTGTAGTCGTCGACCATGACACCATTTCCCCTTCCAGCAGCCGAGGAGGAAGCACGACCAGGCACCAAGGACGAAGGCCCACCCAAAATAGTAACAGCGGCCTTAGAACCCAAAGCTCGTGCAAATAACGGGGAACAGTGGCGGAGGAAGTTTTTATTAGAGCCAACAATTGCTCCTTTTCGGCCTCAAGAGCAGCAACCCGGTCCCCTAAGGTCGATGGTTCCCAGTCGATCTCTCCAATGCATTCCTGGAGCCTCGCCTCCCTTTGCGTGGTTGTCGCCCTAACCGATTCCTACTCGGATTGGAGGATGCAGATAGTGTTCTCTAGAGCCGCCGCCCTTACCAAAGCCGATGACCAGGCACTCTAGATGTTCTCCAACCCGACAACCTTTCTCTCCAACTCGGCCAATTTTTCCATCCACTCCGCGTTCATCGCCTCGACCCTGATAAGATTCTGATCCATCTCAGACTCCATCTACCTTAGTTTCCCCTGAAGATATTCACACTCTGCAACAACCCCTTGGCCCGAATGTCAGCCCTACGAGCGCTCTCAATTTCCACTATGTACGTCTAAAAAACAAAAAGATGGGTTAAGACCATATCGTCCAAAAAAATAAAAGGAACATGAAAGAAAGGCAAAACGTACCCTCAAGCCCATAGCAGCCACTTCATGCATCAAGTCAATATTAGGAACGTTTCGAAGAGCCTCGTTCTCGATAGCAGAACATAAGATGTTGAACTGCGACACTAGGTCCTCCGTGTCCCCCAAGATATTAATATTCGATAAGATCTCAAGAATATGGTACGGGCCCCCACATGAACAACCGAACCGGTAAGACCCTCTTCAAACATCCTGAAATCATCAGGATCAAGGTCAGACTCAGATTCGTAGTCGTCAACCACGATACCCTGTTACACCCCAAGTTTTCATACGTAAGAGTACATCGTAAGTCATTGATGTAAGCTCGGAAATGAGATTCTATTTGGAAGCAAATAAAGTAAGTTAATAATGTTACCTTGGAGGTTACAAATATTTAAGATCATGAATAACGATTACCAAGAGGGTTGGAAATCTTAGAAGCTAAACCAATTGAAGAAAATAAGTTTCGTCGAAAGTCGACAAGTTTCGAATGTTATAACATGTACTTTGGGGTGAGACTAGGGTTATTAACATGATAAGGAGGTTATTCTATGAGTTATTTTAGTCGTATGATATTCATTTTCTACATTTTGAAGGCAAGCAAGTTGTGGAACAAGAGTTGGCAAAGGTCATCACAAGTTACATTCATAAATTTGCTGAAATTTAGGTCAAATGTATCTGAGAATTTCTCCAAATATACTTGGAATAATGGGGTGTTCTACCTACCAAATTGAAGGTCTACGAGTCTAGTTTCTAACGCATTAAACCATTTGTCAATACGACATCGGAGTAGAGAGATATTCGCATTTTCGCGAGACCGCGCAAGCAGCTCCCAATGGGACCCACTTAGGCGGTGGTTGACCTACTTCAATTTATAAACGATTTGGACGCCTATTTTTGCTCATTTTTCAACTAAAGTTCGTCTCCAAACTTCTCCTAACCCTCCTAAACATATATCACAAGGGTTTGAAGTGATTCCAAAGTGATTACACCATATTTCAACATCAAAACTTAGTTCTAGTGAAGAACAACACCTCTTTGAGGTTGTGTTGTCATTGAGGATTGTTGTGGGCTGTATTTGGATGAAATTCCAAGTTGTTGCTGCTGTATAAGGTGAGTATAACAACCTACTAATTGTGCTTAAGCTTGCTTGTATGTTGGTTAAGTTGTTAGGATGATAAACTATAAGATAATACTTGGACTAGCTTAAGTCACTTCTATGGTGTTGTATTGCTATTAAGGGTTGTTGTAAAATGAATATAACTTGGATTTTGACTTGAAGTTACTGTAGGAGGTATGTATATTGTGTTCTTGCTTGTGCCTAAGGTTATCTTGATATTGATTAAGTTAAATGGATGGGCTAGACCTGAACTAGTGAATAAAGTTGCTAGTTGGAGATAGTTGAAGTTGTGGATTATTTTCGTTGTTATAAATATATGGTATAAGGCTGGAATCATTGATTAATGACTTCATTATCAAGTTAATGATACTTTTATGTTGAAGTAAGAAGTCTATAAGGATTGATAAGGGGTATACGGATTCCAATCGGAGTTTGCCGCTCGTCGTAATGTAGTTGTGACTTGTTGTGGTTATATGGTGTCTTGATATTGATAATTATGTATTGATGGATTGCTCTGGTCATTGTTGTTGGTATATGGTATTGGAGGAGGCCCTTGTTACAATGGAGATGCTGCCCAAATTTACGTAAACGAGCTACTAGCTTAAGTTATAGACTTAGCCTTTGCTCAGCACTGATTTTGAATCTCCTTATACTATGATAGATTGAGTTGACTTGTTTGAAGAGTTGCTTGGAAGGGATTAAGGACTCAACGGGTTTAAGGTATGTTAAGGCACTTTCTTCTTTCTTTTGGCATGGTCTAAAATGAAATGAACATAAACGATACGCTATTTCATAATGACTCTACTCCTAGCAACTAAGGTTGTCCATGTTGTTCTTTCCTTATAAAATTATTCTAAACAAGTGTGTATGATCCTTAAATCCTACTAAGGTTCATATTGATGGTAGGGATGTCCATAATGTTCTTAAGTCACTCCAAAAGGTTTAGAAGATGATTCCATGAGTCTAGCATGCATTATATATAGTATCTATTTTACTCTACCGAGCCGCGCTATAGTCGGCCGGGTACGACACCTATTGTGCAACCACTGATCAGTTAGGTTTACCGAGCTCCACGTGGCCGGGTACGATTCTACCGAACCTTATGATGGTCGGGTACGCTTTTACCGAGTCCTCTTTGAGGCCGGGTACGATATGATGATGATGCCCACAGAGGCGAATGTTTTAAAAAGTTTATGTATATATATGTATTATGCATTTCATATCAGTAACCCCCAGAGGCACTCTGATGTTACAGGTTGTATCTCCTTTATCTCTCTCTTTACATTACTGTTCTTGTTTATGCTTTCCTGCCTAACATACTCGGTACTTTATTCGTACTGACGTCCCTTTTGCCTGGGGACGCTGCATTTCATGCCCGCAGGTCCCGATTGATAGGTTGACAGTCCTCCTAGTAGGCTATCAGCTCAGCGAAGGTGTTGGTGCACTCCACTTGCTCCGGAGTTGCCTATTTGGTCAGTATGCTTTGGATATGTATTGATTGATATGGCGGGGCCCTGTCCCGACCTTTATGATTTTATGTACTCTTAGAGGCTTGTAGACATATGTCAGGTGTATGGATAATTGTATGGCCTTGTCGGCCTATGTTTCGAGTTTACTAATGGTCATGTCGGCCTTATAGGCCCGTATGTCACATATATTAGTTTGTATATCATGTTGGGTCTTCATATGTTGACTATTCCCTTATGTTTTATTCTTGTTATCTCAGGACGAGTTTTCTAGCTCATTTACTCATGATAACATGATAAGAAAGATATGTTACGTTGGTACTCGGTTGAGTAAGGCACCGGTGCCTGTCGCGGCCCTTCAGTTTGGGTCGTGACATACCCTTTCCCCTTCCAGCGGCCGAGGAGGAAGCACGACCAGGCACCGAGGACGAAGGCCCGTCCAAAATAGTAACAACAGACTCAGAAATCTGACACCCCATCGCGGTAGGTTGCTGATCAATCATAGCGGCAGGGATCTCCGTCGATGAGGTAGATACAATGGTTGGCTCTGTCTCTACAGACGGAATATTATCAACCCCCGCCTCAGACCCCATCAAGGGAAGCTCTTCCTCCAGATATATCACGGCCGAAGGAGCCATTTCAGACTCCACTCGCCGCCTCTTGGATGGCCTCTCTCCTTCCTCGGTACGGGGAGGATTCACCCGCTAGATAGGCAACATGGGTCGGAATCTCAGTTTAAGGGGTGGCCTCAGTATGTACGATCACAGCCATAGACTCAACTGAAGCGGTCCTCGACGAAGGTCGAACAGTGGACACTAAAGCAGGGCGAGCGGACGATGTACCCTGACGTAAAGCTTGTGGAGGAGCCCTCGCTCTCCGCACTCTCCCTCGCATCAACGAACATCACATAAGAAACCAAGTAAAAAGCGAATGAGGTAGAATAGCGAACAAAAATGATATCACTCACAAGTAAGGGGAATGCATCCATATTTCTCATAGAAGGACGACCATGTACGAATCCCCGCCGTATGAGGAAGGATGGTGCTCACCCACTCGCGGATACCATCAACAGACATAGGGAGTAGTTTCGCGGCTGTAAAAATATACAATTTAGTACTACCCAAAGGAAAGCGGTCGGACATCACTCCAACAAACAGAATAGAAACTTACGTGCGAAGTTCCATTTCTTAGGGAACCCCGTAGGATCCGCCACAAGGTGCTCGGTCCGCACATAAAAGTAATTCTCATAGAAGCGACGGTTGGCCCTGTCATCCATCATCATCACCAGACTCTTCAACCCTCGGTGGCGCATGTGAATCATCGTGCCACGAATGAGTTGAAGGGCGAAGATATAGAGCATATGCCCTAAAGTGATCTCATGGCCGGCAAGCTCCACAAACTTGAGCAGCATGAGGAACAATTTATATAGGTACGTCAAAAGTTGAGCTAGGCACACCTCGTAAAAGCGGAAAAAATCTACCATCAAGAGAGGGAGAGGAAGCTTGTATCCAACAATAAAGGGGTAGGGATAGAACGCGCAATACCCTGGGCGGTCAAAATGGACTATGTCGTTCCCCACCACCGGCAGTATTTCGACGCAGCAAGGGATTCCCCACCTAGACTTCAATTTTGCGATCCACTCTTTATTTATGACAGAGGAAGCAGGTTCCGGCTCTTCCCCGGTGGGACTGTGAAAATCATTCCATTCTTTCCAGGGCGAGGCAAGATCTCAGCCACCGATGGGGCCTCCTCATCCTCTACCACTTCTGCTCCTATAGTGGCCAGAACATCGCTTTCTGGCGCCGGAATTATGGCAAGGAGGTCAGCGCGAGAAAAATCACCGGCCATTTGTATCAATTTGATAAAGCAAAGGGATAAAGAAAACGAAAGACGAAAGTTCCTGGCTAATCGGAGAAAATCAAAAATTCGAAGTGTCAGGAGAAAAGAAGATTCGCAAAGTTCTTTCAAGTAAAGGCAAAGAAGTGTGTCAATCGAATGGTGCATTCCTTCTATTTATAAGAGACATAAATTTCCCAAGCACGAAACCTAAGAGTCGCCAATCGAAGTTGATAGGGTATGAAACGGTTCAATCACTTGGGAACGTGTGTCATAATGGCGGCAACCACGAACAACGTTTCAAGTTAAAAGATGTTTCGGTGCCGAAACGGCCGCAACAGTTCAGAGATATCAAAAGGGCGTCGTTACATTACTTGAATCTAAAGACCATACTCAAGGGTAGGTAGTCAGATTTCTCTTAGATTTGTAAGAATCACAATCCGTCTACCAGGCCCGATAAGATGACCCCGGCAGACGGAGGGACTAATAGTATTGGTCAAAATCTGACCGCTGCGGTCGACCCAACCGAGATCCTGTCCAAGCGGCGAGACAGCGGAAGACGATATGGTTTGATCCAAGCCCCTTACTCACAATACCCACCAAGTCAAATAACAACAATCAAGTCAAAACGAAAGCAGACGTGGTATGAAAGTGTATTGACCTAAGAACATAGTAAGAATTGCATAACAATATATAGGGAGGGTACCTTCCTAGAAAAGGGGGGATTCTTCTCTTTCTCTTTCCTCTCCTCTGTAATCTTCTTAGCAAAAAGAAAACAAAGCAATCTTTCATGGAATATGTAAAGAAGTCATATCCATCGATTAGTGAGAAAAGAAATGAAAAGCCTCAATAAGATTGATCGCCCATATTTCGTCTCATGCATTATTTTCTGATTTGCTTATAGATCGTGAGTTTATTATGTTTGATTAAGATTTACCTCTTCATCTTCTTTAATTAATTTAATCAAAAAGGTTTCAATATCTTGTGGTTCAAACATTAATTAGTTATGAATTATTATATACAAAATCTTTAAAAAATGCTCTCTATTGGGAAATGTGCCAAATCTTCTCCTCTCTCCTCTCCGATCTCCTAGACCACCAACTTTCCCGATGAAGCTCTCTTCTCAGCTTATTGATGGATTGGAGAATATTTTTTATCTCGAGGGACAAGTCCTTCGAGTTAAAAGATATTAGCGAGGGTTATGATAGATGGTTTATTTTCTATGAACACAGCAGAAGATTTACAAGCAACACTAAAATCGATGAAAGTAACTTGCAATGGGTTTGCAAAGCTTTGAAAGAAGCAATGCTTAGCACTGGGAATAGATATAGAAGATGGTGCAGAAGGATACAAGTCTATACATTCAGAGTAATTCAAAATTTCAATATATATGGGAGGTTCTTGCGAATTGAAAGCATTCTAGAGGGGAGGAAATCTGCAATAATAATCCCTGAAAATGACTACAACAGGGGATAGGGGGACATTGCAGATAAAATTTTAAGATCTTTGGGGAAGGCTTCAAATCCAAGGTTCCAGCTAGCGACACATCAATCCAGGACATACATGGAAGCTGTGAAGATCACGCAATGGCCAACCACCCAGGAAACAAAAGGTCCAGCAGATGGGGTGCCTCAAAATGAACACTTTCTCTCAAAATATCATGTCAGATGTTTCAATGATGCCTTCAGTAATAGTCCAAACCCAGTAGTGATCCAAGAATGGTTTGTGAATAGATGGAAGGTTAATGTTGGCCTTAAAATCACCTCCATGAATCACAATCAGTTCCTGTTAGACTTTCTCTTAAGACAAGAAGCTGTCAGAATCAAGGCAGCAGAATGGTTCTGGAATGGTAGAAGATTATCCTTGGACTGGTGGTCCCCGATGGCCGGCGTGCAGCCGGAGAATACATCGTCGGAATATAGATGGGTCAAAGCCTTTGGTATCCCTCTACATGCATGGTCGAAAAGCACTTTTTAGACCATCAGAGGAAAATGTGGTGGATTTTTGGGCATAGACGAGGATACAAAACACAAAGTTCATCTTTCTGGGGACCGTATTTGCGTGAGGAATCAGGATAAACTTCCGGTGAAGGTAGATCTATCTTTGGGAGATTGGAACTTTGAAGTTTCAATTCTTGATGATATTCACGTCAAGCCTAGTCCAACCAGAAAAAGTGACTCCGCCGAGTTGTTGGAAAAAGGGTATGATGGAGTAGGTACATCGAGAGACGTTCTTGCCAACCCTAGTACGCACGTGGGCATGCAGCAAAACAGCTTTAATTGAAAAATTAAAGCACCTGTTAAACCCTTGGTTATTACACGCAAGGCAAATCTTAAATCTGGCCCACAAATTTTGGGCTAAAACTTTGGCCAAAATATGGACAGGAGTTATTATAAGACAGGCCCAAAGAGGAAAACCCTAGTGAAGGAGGCCAAGCTCTTAAAGGAGAAGAAGATCTAGCGGGTCGTTGGGCTGAAACCCAGCCCAATCACTAATAATTTTGATAAATTATCAGTTGAGCCCTGCACTAGTTCAATCGATATTTTACATATTCCAGAACCTAATCACCTCCCAGTTGCTTTCCTAGAACAAGGCACAAGGAACTGCTTTACAGATGCTGGTGACGAAGAAGATCCAACAGAATTTTCTCCTCAATTGCATTGTCAGCCATCGCCATACAGGGAGCTGGCTTTGATGAGTAACTCAGATTTAGAATTTTCCTCTCAATCAATTTCTATAGCTCTTCTATTAACATGGTATGAAGGAGAAACGAGCATGCAGAGGATAGACATGCCAACAGTTGTTGAAACTTCGAAATGGACTAAGATTACAATGGGTAACGCATGCAAGCATTCGGGATCAATGCACAGGGGTTCGAGCATGAATTGTTAGGCTTAGTTCCAAGGATGGAACAGAGAAGGCAATCTCAGCTACAACAACAAAAGTCACCATCTAAGTCGGGGAAGGAGGGTAAATGCAAAGGGGAAGGGGAAAGAAAGAGACTAATATGTGGGTTGAATTACAATCGAAAGAAACAACAGTTAGAAGGGGTTAAGGGCAGGCATTATCGCTCTATTTCTGGGTGAAATTAAAAATTCTAAGCTAGAATGTGCAGGGGCAAATAACAATAGGAAAAATAGTATTATCAAGTCTCTAGTTCGTAAATGGAAGGTTGATGTCATGTGTTTACAAGAAACCAAAATTGAAAACTGGTCAGCAGGTGAAGTTTACAAATTATGGGAAAATAGATGGGCTGAGTCGGTTGAGTTGAAAGCAAGTGGTAACAGGGGTGGGATTATAGTGATATGGGATAGAAGACATTGGAATAACATTGAGAATATGCAAGGTTCCTTCTCCATCTCCTGCATTTTAGAGAGTACTCAGGAGGAGTTCAGATGGTGCTTTACAGGGTATATATAGGCCTCATACCAACCTAGAACGGAAGGTCATGTGGCATGATATTGCAGGTGTAAGGGGTCTATGGGAGGGTCACTTGGTGCTTGGAGGGGGGGGGGGATTTCAACGTTTGCATATTTGAAAGGGAAAGACTCAATTGCACAAGGAGATCCAGGGCTATGAGAGTATTCTCTGAAACCATACAGGACTTGTATTTAATAGATTCACCACTTCAAGGAGCGTGTTACACTTGGACCAGAGGAGAGAACTGTATTCAAGCTTCAAAAATTGATAGGTTCCTCATCTCCCCTGAGTGGAATGAATCCTTCAAAGCAGTAAAGCAACAAATACTTCCTAGAGTGATCTCAGATCAGAAACCTATCATGCTGGAAAGTGGTGATTGAGATGCCAGCCCTTCATATTTCAAATTTGAAAATATGTGGCTGCAATCAGAAGGGTTTATGGAGAAATTAAAAAGGTGGTGGCAAATCTACTCTGTCACTAGTAGTGCAGATTTCATACTCATGCAGAAGCTGAAAACTTTAAAGAAAGATATTACTACCTGGAACAAGGAAAAGTTTAGGAAATTAGAAACCAAAAGGACTAGAGCTTTGACCGAGCTCCTAGCACTTGAACATGAACAAGAGAGGAGGAATCTCACACAATAGGAGATCACTCACATGATGACAAAATTTCAGTAGCTAGCAAATGCAGAAGAGGTCTCTTGGGGGCAAAAATCAAGGTGTCTTTGGCTTAAAGATGGGGATAGGAATACCAAGTACTTCCAAAAGATTGCAAATTCCAATATGAGGTACAACAGTATTGACAAACTTCAGGTGGGAGAAGAAATTATTGAGGACAAAGAGCAGATTAAAAAGGAGATACTGGATTTCTATAAGGGGCTTTACACCAAGCATGTGTACTGGAGACCTACTTTAACCTTTAAAGGCATGGTCAGTATCACAGAAGAAGAAAGTCTCAACCTAGAGACAATCTTTGAAGAGGAAGAAGTTCTAGCAGCTATACAGTCATGTTCTCCCGACAAGGCACTGGCCCTGATGGATACACAATGGCATTTTATCACAAATCATGGGATTTTATTAATGTAGGCATCATGGGAACACTAAATTATTATGATGATCATTGTTGGATGGTGAGGTCATGCAATGCTTCCTTTATTGCTATGATCCCTAAGAAAAAAGGAGTCATGGAACTCAAAGACTACAGACCAATTAGCCTCATTAGAAGTATCTATAAAATTATAGCAAAAATTCTAGCAGAAAGGCTCAAGTCAGTGATGGAGAAGCTAGTATCAAATCAGAAAAATGCATTCATAAAGAATAGGCAGATCACTGATGCCTCTTTGATAGCTAATTAAGTCCTGGACTGGCAACTAAAGAGGGGAGGATCAGGCATTCTATGTGAGTTGGACATAGAGAAAGCCTCTGATCAATTAAATTGGGTTTATCTTATCTCAATACTGAGACAGATGGGGTTTAGCAGTAGGTGGATCAAGTGGATCAAATTTAATATCTCCACGGTCAAGCATTCGGTCCTAGTCAATAGACGTCCAGTTGGTTTCTTCTTACCACAAAGAGGTTTGAGGCAGGGAGATCCCCTCTCTCCCTTCTTATTCATTCTTGCTATGGAAGGGTTAAGCAGAATGTTAGACACGACCAAATGACTACAATTGATAAGATGATTTGATGTGGGAGTTTAGAGCAATATCAACATCTCTCATTTACTATATGATGATGACACTATGATTTTCTGTGGTGCAGACAGAGATCAGGTGCTTCATCTAAATCTAACTTTTCTTCTTTTTGAAGCACTTTCAGGTTTACATATCAATATGCTCAAGAGTGTGATCTATCCTGTCAATGAAGTTCATAATTTGGAGGAGCTAGCAGGAATTCTGGGTTGTAATATTGGCACACTTCCCACCACGTACCTGGGCCTACCATTGGAAGCAAAGCACAACTCTTCAATAATATGGAACGGGGTCATTGAGAAATTTGAGAGAAGATTAGCCTCCTGGCAGATGCAATACCTTTCTATGGGCGGTAGATTCACATTGATCAATAGTTTCCTAGATAGCATTTCCACATACTACATGTCATTACATCATACGCCCAACAAAGTGTTAAATCAGTTGGACAAGATAAGGAGAAATTTCCTTTGGGAAGGGAATAACATTGAGCATAAGTTTCACTTGGCGAAGTAGAAAAAGGTCATCCTCCCAAAACACCAAGGAGGATTGGGAATCAAGGACCTGGCAATTCACAACAAATGCCTACTGATGAAGTGGCTTTGGAGGGACACACAAAAGGAGCAACTTTTGTGGAAGATGGTGGTCAATGCTAAGAACAGAACTCAAGGCAATTGGTGCACTAAGCTCACAAGAGCATCCATGGGGTGGGAGTGTGGAAGTGCATACGCAGATTGTGGGAGGAATTCTCGGAACACCACCACCTTACATTTGGGAATGGACAACAAATCAAAATTTAGAAGGATAAATGGTTGAGGAATTTAGCCCTAAGGATTGACTTTCCTAACCTATTTCAGATTGCACGTGATCCCGACTCTACAATCATTCAAAATAAGGATGGCCCCATTTGGAATGTTACTCTAAGAAGGAATTTGCAGGACTTGGAGGTTTTTGATTATGTTCGACTGCTATAGGTACTACATGGCATCACACTAAATGAGCACATCATAGATAAGTTCAGATGGGGAGGAACAAGTGATGGTAGGTATTTTGTGAAGGCAGGGTAGGGTATAGGCTAATAGTGGCTAGAAATGAAATTACTGATCTTTGGCCATGGAAATTAATATGGAGAACCAGACTACCACCCAAGGTTATCTACTTCAGATGGACTGCACTTTATGAGGCATGTTTGACTCAGGAGAACCTTGTTAAAAGGAACTTCCAGTTAGTTAATAGATGTTACATGTGTCAAAGGGATGCAGAAACCAACAACCACCTATTCCTACATTGTAGAGTTGCAGCAGATATTTGGAGCATGTTTTGCTCTATTTTTGGTATTAGCTGGGTTATGCCTTACAACATGAAGGAGGCATTTCAGAGCTGGGGCAGCTGGAAAGTTGATAAGACCATCAAAAATATCTGGAGAATGATATCTGCTTGTATTTGTTGGAGCATATGGAATGAGTAACTCAGATTTTGAATTTTCCTCTCAATCAATTTCTATAGCTCTTTTATTAACATGGTATGAAGGAGAAACGGGCATGCAGAGGATAGACAGGCCAACAGTTGTTGAAACTTCGAAATGGACTAAGATTACAATGGGTAACGCATGCAAGCATTCGGGATCAATGCACAGGGGTTCGAGCATGAATTGTTGGGCCTAGTTCTAAGGATGGAACAGAGAAGGCAATCTCAACTACAACAACAAAAGTCACCATCTAAGTCGGGGAAGGAGGGTAAATACAAAGGGGAAGGGGAAAGAAATAGACTAATATATAGGTTGAATTACGATCGAAAGAAACAACAGTTAGAAGGGGTTAAGGGCAGGCATTATCGCTCTATTTCTGGGTGAAATTAAAAATTCTAAGCTGGAATGTGGAGGGGGCAAATAACAATAGGAAAAATAGTACTATCAAGTCTCTGGTTTGTAAATGGAAGGTTGATGTCATGTGTTTACAAGAAACCAAAATTGAAGACTGGCCAGCTGGTGAAGTTTACAAATTATGGGAAAATAGATGGGCTGAGTTGAAAGCAAGCGGTAACAGGGGTGGGATTATAGTGATATGGGATAGAAGACATTGGAATAATATTGAGAATATGCAAGGTTCCTTCTCCATCTCTTGCATTTTAGAGAGTACTCAGGAGGAGTTAAGATGGTGCTTTACAGGGTATATATAGGCCTCATACCAACCTAGAACGGAAGGTCATGTGGCATGAAATTGCAGGTGTAAGGGGTCTATGGGAGGGTCACTGGGTGCTTGGAGGGGGGATTTCAACGTTTGCATATTTGAAAGGGAAAGACTCAATTGCACAAGGAGATCCAGGGCTATGAGAGTATTCTCTGAAACCATACAGGACTTGTGTCTAATAGATTCACCACTTCAAGGAGCCTGTTACACTTGGACCAGAGGAGAGAACTGCATTCAAGCTTCAAGAATTGATAGGTTCCTTATCTCCCCTGAGTGGAATGAATCCTTCAAAGCAGTGAAGCAACAAATACTTCCTAGAATGATCTCAGATCAGAAACCTATCATGCTGGAAAGTGGTGATTGGGATGCCAACCCTTCATATTTCAAATTTAAAAATATATGGCTACAATCAGAAGGGTTTATGGAGAAATTGAAAAGGTGGTGGCAAAGCTACTCTTTCACTGGTAGTGCAGATTTCATACTCATGCAAAAGCTGAAAACCTTAAAGAAAGATATTACTACCTGGAACAAGGAAGAGTTTAGGAAATTGGAAACCAAAAGGACTAGAGCTTTGACCGAGCTCCTAGCACTTGAACATGAACAAGAGAGGAGGAATCTCACATAATAGGAGATCACTCACATGATGACTTTGAAAACAAAATTGCAGCAGCTAGCAAATGCAGAAGAGGTCTCTTGGAGGCAAAAATCAAGGTGTCTTTGGCTTAAAGATGGGGATAGGAATACCAAGTACTTCCAAAAGATTGCAAATTCCAATAGGAGGTACAACAGTATTGACAAACTTCAGGTGGGAGAAGAAATTATTGAGGACAAAGAGCAGATTAAAAAGGAGATACTGGATTTCTATGAGGGGCTTTACACTGAGCATGGGGACTGGAAACCTACTTTCACCTTTAAAGGCATGGTCAGTATCACAGAAGAAGAAAGTCTCAACCTAGAGACAATCTTTGAAGAGGAAGAAGTTCTAGCAGTTATACAGTCATGTTCTCCCGACAAGGCACAGGCCCTGATGGATACACAATGGCATTTTATCACAAATCATGGGATTTTATTAAGGCAGGCATCATGGGAGCACTAAATTATTATGATGATCATTGTTAGATGGTGAGGTCATGCAATGCTTCCTTTATTGCTATGATCCCTAAGAAAAAAAGAGTCATGGAACTCAAAGACTACAAACCAATTAGCCTCATTAGAAGTATCTATAAAATTGTAGCAAAAATTCTAGCAGAAAGGCTCAAGTCAGTGATGGAGAAGCTAGTATCAAATCAGCAAAATGCATTAATAAAGAATAGGCAGATCACTGATGCCTCTTTGATTGCTAATGAAGTCCTGGACTGGCAACTAAAGAGGGGAGGATCAGGCATTCTATGTAAGTTGGACATAGAGAAATCCTTTGATCAATTAAATTGGATTTATCTTATCTCAATACTCAGACAAATGGGGTTTGGCAGCAGGTAGATCAAGTGGATCAAATTTAATATCTCCACGGTCAAGTATTCGGTCCTAGTCAACAGAAGTCCAGTTGGTTTCTTCTTACCACAAAGAGATTTGAGGCAGGGAGATCCTCTCTCTCCCTTCCTATTCATTCTTGTTATGGAAGGGTTAAATAGAATGTTAGACACGACCAAATGACTACAATGGATAAGATGATTTGATGTGGAAGTTTAGAGCAATATCAATATCTCTCATCTGCTATATGATGATGACATTCTGATTTTCTGTGGTGTAGACAGAGATCAGGTGCTTCATCTAAATCTAACTTTTCTTCTTTTTGAAGCACTTTCAGATTTACATATCAATATGCTCAAGAGTGTGATCTATCCTGTCAATGAAGTTCATAATTTGGAGGAGCTAGCAGGAATTCTGGGTTGTAATATTGGCACACTTCCCACCACGTACCTGGGCCTACCATTGGGAGCAAAGCACAACTCTTCAACAATATGGAACAGGGTCATTGAGAAATTTGATAGAAGATTAGCCTCCTGGTAGATGCAATACCTTTCTATGGGCGGTAGACACACATTAATCAATAGTTTCCTAGATAGCATTTCCATATACTACATGTCATTACATCATACGCCCAGCAAAGTTTTAAATCAGTTGGACAAGATAATGAGAAATTTACTTTGGGAAGGGAATAACAATGAGTATAAGTTTCACTTGGCGAAGTAGAAAAAGGTCATCCTCCCAAAACACCAAGGAGGATTGGGAATCAAGGACCTGGCAATTCACAACAAATGCCTACTGATGAAGTGGCTTTGGAGGGACACACAAAAGGAGCAACTTTTGTGGAAGATGGTGGTCAATGCTAAGAACAGAACTCAAGGCAATTGGTGCACTAAGCTCACAAGAGCATCCATGGGGTGGGAGTGTGGAAGTGCATACGCAGATTGTGGGAGGAATTCTCGGAACACCACCACCTTACATTTGGGAATGGACAACAAATCAAATTTTTGAAGGATAAATGGTTTGGGAATTCAACCCTAAGGATTGACTTTCCTAATCTGTTTCAGATTGCACGTGATCCCGATTCTACAATCATTCAAAATAAGGATGGCCCCATTTGGAATGTTACTCTAAGAAGGAATTTGCAGGACTGGAAGGTTTTTGATTATGTTCGACTGCTAGAGGTACTACATGGCGTCACACTAAATGATCACATCACAGATAAGTTCAGATGGGGAGAAGCAAGTGATGGTAGGTATTTTGTGAAGGCAGGGTATAGGCTAATAATGGCTAGAAATGGAATTACTGATCTTTGGCCATGGAAATTAATATGGAGAACCAAACTACCACCCAAGGTTATCTGCTTCAGATGGACTGCACTTTATGAGGCATGTTTGACTCAAGAGAACCTTGTTAAAAAGAACTTCCAGTTAGTTAATAGATGTTACATGTGTCAAAGGGATGCAGAAACCAACAACCACCTATTCCTACATTGTAGAGTTGCAGCAGATATTTGGAGCATGTTTTGCTCTGTTTTTTGTATTATCTGGGTTATGCCTTACAACATGAAGGAGGCATTTCAGAGCTGAGGCAGCTGGAAAGTTGATAAGACCATCAAAAATATCTGGAGAATGATACCTGCTTGTATTTGTTGGAGCATATGGAATGAAAGAAATAGAAGATGCTTTGATGGACTTTCAACTCCTAACCACACCCTAAAAGCTAAATGCCTTTTGTTTTTATTTAGCTGGGCAAATATTTCCCCTATAGATTCCCCTGAAATATTTGTGAACTTTGTTATCTCTTTGTATCTAAGTTAGCATATATGTAGTAAGCTAACATGTGGTCTTTTTTAAAATTTTGAAGCTTTTATGCTGCTGCTTCTTGTAATATTTTTCATCTTCTTGATGGCATCAATGAAGCCAATTATTTCATCAAAAAAAAATAATTATGAATTATTAGAAAACATATTCTATAGGCTCCATGTATTCCACTTGATGTGGCACCAATTCTTTATTATTCCATATAGATAAGGGCATCTCCAACCTTTACCCCTTTTTTGGTCCCCAAAATAAGGATTTTTCCATTTTGGGAACAACTTACTCCAATCATTCCCCCATTTTTTTTCCCAAACTTTTTATATTCTTCTCTCTCTTCTATATTATATTATTATCTTTCATTTCAATTTTATTTTTTAATTTCCATTAAACAAATTTCATCTTTTATTTTTATTAATTTGTAATTTCCATAATTAAAACAATTCCATAAAATTTTAAATAATATAATTTGTAAGCAATTATTATAGATTAACTAATAATTCAAATAAAAGTGAAATCATTGTGATACAAGATTAATTAAATACATATTACATAACGATAAAATTCATTCGAAATACTAGATAAATATTCAACTTCAACCTCTAGTATTCTCCCATAAATGATCTATTAATGCATTACGAAGTGCAAAATGAGCATCTTTGTCCTTAATTCTTCTATGTCGAAATAAAAATTCTTGAAATCGTTGATTTTCATCTACTGCCATTTCTACATAAAAATAATAAATGCACGAAAATTAATTTATCAAAATTATACACCAAAGTTAAGATATAATATTAATATTATAAATACATTACATAAACATAATTAGATATATATAAAAAGATAAATTAAAAGATTAAATAATAAAATAACAATAAAAAAATAATGAATAGTAATGGGGGAGATGAATAGTGTATCCCCATATTTGAGGGAACACTATTCATCCCCCATTTTGGGGACAAAAATGGGGGAGGGTTAGAGCTAAATTCCCCCAAATATTTTCCCCATTATGGGGGATGGGGGCAAGGTTGGAGATGGCCTAATAAAGACATTTTTTTTATATTTGAAATCAAATTTGAAATTTTGCGTTTTGTCATTTTTTTATATTTATATAATTGTTATAAGACACAAATTCTTATACTCTTTAAAATTTCTTAAATTTTACGTAGGATCATCAAACACCCCCATGAAATGAAAACTGTATTTATTAATCTATGAAAATAGTAGGTGTAAGTACATTTTAGCCGTATCTTTTTACGGTAATGTTGCTGGTGATAGAGAGTCGCTCAGATATTAAGAGTTCACCAACCCCCGGTGAAGGCCCACATCGACCGTTGGTATTTGAGATTGCAATTATTTCGTGTATAATAGCCTGATAAATTAAGTTTTTTAGGGGTTAAAAGTATTTTTTTTAGCTAAAAATATATTTTTCAAAGCTAAGGTGTTTGGTCAAGCTTTTAGAAGAAAAAAAATACTTGAGAATATAAGCAAATACAGCTTTTGAGAAGCAGAAAATAACAATCTTCCCAAAAGTACATTTTTGAAAAGTAGTTTTGAGAAAAATATAAATTTAGAAACACTTTAAAAAATCTTGGCCAAAACACTAATTGTTGTTCAAGTGTGCCTTTTAAATTGATTAGCCAAACACAAACGGCTTCCCACCAAAAGTAAGTATACTTTTCAAAATATGCTGATTTTAGAAACTTGGTAATTCAGGCTATAAAGAACGTAATTATTTTTTTATTTATGGCATGAGTAATCTGGTTCCTTATTCAATCATTTACTATGATATTAAAGACATAGTTGGTAATAGTTTAGATGCAAACTAAATTTGTTGCAAAATATGTAACGTTTTAGAAAAATAAGAAGTTATATAGTACTCCTATCATATTTCCTAAATTTGACCTACTCCAATTAGTGGAGCATTTATTAAATGAAACGTATAAGGAAGATTAATCAACAAGTAATATAGAAAGATTCTATTATTACCATTAGTAAATGTTTTTCTAAATGTATGCTGCTAAAATCGGAGAGTCTGATTTTGTGAACATTATGGCACTTCACAGCCCGTCTTCAGAAGTCTCGAAGCACAGTTCGAGGTTTGACCCCGAGGATTCCCAATACTCGACCTCGGGACAATACAAATCGGTGGCTATCTTAGACAAGCGAAAAATTCCCAAAAGGCACGTGGCTAAAGCTAACCAAGTCCACGAGAATAGTACAAGTTCGTACCGTGACATTAAATAGCTGTACCAGCTGCATATCTTTGTAATACTGCATATGTACTATGTTGGGATTCCCCCTCCTATATAATGAGAACCCTTGTCATTTTGTAAAGGGACATGATATTCAATACAAGAACAAAAACATTCTATATTCTCTAACTTAAACATTATTCATTGTCTTTCCTTTGATTTATTGCTTACATTTATTGTGATCATTGATTGTTCCTCATTTATTATTCATCATTGATCATAAAGAGCCATTATTGAGGCCCTTGGAACTGTTAGTCCTTCGGTCAACTCCAGTCAAGCACTTTAGCTCGACCTCGAGGCCCAGCGTAGGCCAGCTCGAAACCCCGATTCAGGGCCATTCCGTTTGCATAACATACTATATTCAAGCTCTTATCTCATTTTCTTGACTCACAATTAGCATCCATCGCTTAGCAACTAAGATTAAAATAAATCACATATTCTTAGAGCCACAAAATCAAATCTAATTGTAATTACCATTTTCAAGGTAAACACTAAAAAGTGTATTAAAACTTAAAATACACGTATGAATTGAGGGGAATATGAATATCGTCGTATTTTTAATAGAGAAATTTTCATAAAGCACTATCTTTTAGTGGTAATTAGCTATCTATAGATATCATTTGCTATATTACGGATTGTAGATACGTTTTCTGTTGTTATAAGATGTATTTAAGCTACTGTATTCATGAATACAGTAGCAAAAAATAAGCGTGAATCAGGGAAGTCCAGCTAATCAGTTATTGTATTCGACTATATTCATTGTGTGAAACATGGGATTACAGCTGGACAGATTATTGTATTCGACTGTATTCATGGCGTGAAACAGGGGATTACACTGTTTTTAAACGGAAAGTGAATCAATTAACATAATAGACTCCTAATATAACTCAACAAACTCAATTATAACACACAAAATTTGTATTTCCAGTTATAAAAGATTCTCAACCGAAAAACACTCAAAAAACATAGCAATCTTGAGAGAAATTATATAATACATCTGAATACATAAATTATATTAATTAAAAAAACATATGAATACATTCATGGAATATAGCGAGACAGTGAATACAATGAAATACATAGAATACAACGGGATATATTGAAATACAATGAAAAAAAAGACAATGAATACATTGAAATACATAGAATACAACGAGATACATTGAAATACAATGAAAAAAGGACAATGAATACAATGAAATACAAGGAAATACAGCGAGATACATTCAAAATTATTAACAGAAAATTCAAGTTGCTCAGCCCCCAACTCAGTCGTCTTTGTTCAAGAACAACCCTAATGTCGTCTCGTTGAAGCAACATCAGTATCCAGTCCTCACTCGCCGTCACCGTTGCCTCCGGTTGCCAGCGATTAACATAAAATTACCAGCGAAATAACGAAGGTTTTTATTGATCTGATATATTGCGTCAGATAATGTGGCACGCCACTACGGTGCTAACGCCGCCCAATTTCTCCTTATTGAAGGCGGCAGCTCGGGTCCATTCAAAAATGGTGAAGAAAATGTTAGAGATAAATATGGTAGAAGCAATGAGAAGAAGAAGGGTATGTGGGGGCTGATTAAGGCATTGAGTTGCAGCGGTGGTGCCTCCCACAATCAGTTGTCAAGTCCTCCATTGGTTGCATTTCACTTGTCTAATATGAAAAAAAGACCGTTCAAGATTAATTTCATTTGCAATATCAAATACAACCCAACTTTTGATCTATACATAATCATCTAGCATTAGTCGGGAGAAAGAGAGGTAGAATAGATATGGGCAGGGGATAGGAGAAATTTGAGGGGATACAACAACAACAACAACAACGACCCAGTATAATCCCACAAGTGGGGTCCGGGGAGGGTAATATGTACGCAGACCTTACCCCTACCCCGAAGGGTAGAGAGGCTGTTTGAGGGAATATGAGAGAAAAATAATACAAAGCTTATTTTATGGCTTAAGGATATGGATAACCATAAATAAATATTTGGCTATAAAAAATTAAAAAATAGCTATAGAATATAATTTTTTAAAAGAATACTTATTTAAAATAAATAAGGTATCTTTCTTTTTAATATTACTATCTAATAATGGGCGAAGAAAAGTTGGGGTAGATTAGTCATATCGAACAGGCGCGGTAGGTGAAGTCAAATTTCGAGCCCCAATAGACCAAATCCTACCTCCCCCATACTATATATATGAAACTTTGTGTATTCATCATTTCTGGGAGGTTTTGTATTATATTTCTCAACCCACTCCCAACCATAAAGGAAGAAAAGCTCAACTCCGTTTTTTTATTTACAAGGTAATTTAGTTAACTCGATACCATTTTTCCATTTATATTATGTGTACAATTTCATTTTATGAGGCCGAGAAAAGCTAGAATAAATGTTAATGATAGGTATTTGATACGGAAAGTAGGTGGCCGATCATATTCGTAGTGGATAATTGAAAATGAATTTCTATCTAATAATATATCCATAAGTTCGTAATCTCGATCAGTTATTATAGAGAAGTTTTTGGAATTCATTTCAGGGAATTGAACCGGTTGATCAACGATGAAGATCGAGGTGAAAGAATCGACGATGGTGAAGCCGGCGACGGAGACGCCGCAACAGAGGCTGTGGAACTCAAATGTGGATTTAGTGGTGCCGAATTTCCACACGCCGAGTGTTTACTTCTACAGGCCAACGGGATCCCCAAATTTCTTCGACGGAAAAGTGCTAAAGGAGGCACTTAGCAAAGCGCTTGTGCCGTTTTATCCTATGGCTGGGAGACTGTGTAGGGACGAAGACGGTCGTATTGAGATTGACTGTAAAGGTCAGGGAGTGCTTTTTGTGGAAGCTGAGTCGGATGGAGTGGTGGATGATTTTGATGATTTTGCGCCGACGTTGGAACTCCGTCAACTCATCCCCGCCGTTGATTACTCACAAGGAATTCAATCGTATGCTCTCCTGGTTTTGCAGGTACGTTTTTGGTTATCATGATTTCTTAATTTTTAAATATATGTGTGTGTATCATAATTGGCTAAATGCTAAACCCCATACGTTTCTATTAGAAACAATATGGCTATCTGTTGCTTCGAATAGTTGAATATGAACACAGGCACGCAAATAAATTATTTTGTCCCCCTTTTTCTGTTCTAGAAAGGTCAAAACTCAAAAGCAATTGGCGAAACAGCCCGAAGAAATACTTTCTTCCGTTTCAATTTTTTTTCTTATTTTCTTTTAATTTGTTTCATAATAAATGTTACCTTTTACTTTCGTTAGATCCACTTTAAATGATTTTTTTTTGGCTCTTTTCACACATATTAATAAATTCGTCTTTTAACATTAATTAACAATGAAATTGACCATATTAACCTTACATCTTGTTTGGATGGTTGTTACCCATTGTATTGTATCGTATTGTTACGTCAAATACTATATTTGTTTTGATTGTTTCTTAAATTTTATTGTATCATATCGTTAAATCCGTCGTTATTTAACGACGAAATGTGCCACTTTATGTAACGACCGATTTGGTATAGTCGCGTCCTTACCTTATCTTTTTATGTCAATCTCACCCTTCATTATTATTAAATAATTTTATTTTATCATTTACCATACATTTTTATATAATAGTTTTATCCTGTATCATAATTTTTCTTTATAATATTGCAAGTTTATTCATCATATTGCTGGTGCGTGGTATCATGAACCGATGACAAACGACACAATCTATCAACATTGTATTTATCAAATGATACAGTACAATACAAATACAATACGATACGATACATTATGAAACGATACGTAACAACCATCCAAACAAGCTGTTAATTTGCTCATTGAAAATATAACAAACTACTCCTAAGCTCTTTACTCCAAGGGTAACTTTGGAAAGAAAAAGTTAATTCCTTCTTAATATCTGAAAAATCAAATATTATAGACCGCATAAAAAAATATTAAATAGTCAAAATGGAACGGAGGGAGTAATAGTTAGAAAGAATTTAATTTTAATATTCTCATTGTACTGTCTTAAAATAAATAACATGAATATGTTTAAGACCACAAGATCAATCGAGATTCAAAAGTCTTAAATATATTTTTAAATTACATACTATATATGAAATGAAACAAACAGAATATATAGTTTAGATCTACAAGCATAGGAAATGATGATCAAGTTTATTAACCAAAGACTCCATTTTCGGCTGACTAATGGTGTTTGATTAATGCATATTGCTTCCATTGGGAAAATAAAATAAAAAATCAGGGACTAGTTGACTACATTTCGAAATAAGAAAAGTTGTTAAACGCCAGGGTTAACTTTGGCTACCAGTTTTAATTCGATAAAAAAATCTCTCTAATGGCCAAGGGCATAAGGATGCCATATTAGCGGTCAAACTCTCTTCAATTTATTCTGTGCCAATTTTTTAATTACATTTTAAAAATAATATATTTTTATATTTAAAAATAATTTAACTTTAAATTAATCTTAATGATATGCTTTTATAGCAAGAAAAATTTCATAAAGTATTTAAAATTACAAGTTCTAAAAGTTTTTTTTCTTTTCTTAAATAAAGTTCTCAGTCAACTATGCCACATAATTGAGACGGAGGGAGTATTTGGGCTCGTCCACCCCTCCCTCGCACAATTTAAAAAAAAACATTTGAAAAAAATGGATAAACTCAACTTTATCATGGTCCTTTGATTTAATATTTGATAAACATATGAAGCGAAAAAAGTTCAGGAGTGGCTAAATTTGGAAGTCAATATTGGACGAATTTAGGTGGCTTTACGTTTTCATTCGTTTCTCTTTCCCCTCTCCACCTAACCCTGCTGCCACCAACCATTTTTTATTTACTTCTATATTTTTCTTCTGGGTCTTACTTCTATATACCTGTGTATGCGATTTTGTATTTTGTGATCCTTAATTTCGTTGGCTATTCTTGATTTCTTATCACATTCATTGCTTATAGCACTATTTAGTATCAATGTTTAATACTCCCCGTTTCATATTAAATGAGGTACTTTTCTTTTTAGTCTGTTCTAAAACAAATGATATATTTCTAAATTTGGAAATAATTCAACTTTAAACTTCATTTTACCCATTTACCCTTAATGAGAAGCTTTTATAGCCACACAAATGTCATGACCCCACAAACTTTTTACCCCTTAAGCTTTTAAGACCACAAATTTTAAAAGTCTTTCTTCTTTTTTCTTAAACTCCGTGTCAAGTCAAACTACCTCATATAATATGAAACAGAGGAAGTACACAAAAGAGCTATTAAATAATCGAATTTAAAGTAGGGGAGGGAAAAGGAGCCCTTCTACTATTGTTATTCTTATATTATTTACACCTACAAGGGGAGAATTGATTTTGTAGTCCTTTACAAATTTGTACAATTACTGTGTTACCAATTTTTATTCCAATCAAAACATGAAAATGATTAAAAAAAGAAAGAGATAAAGATATTTTCATGAATAACTTCCTAGTACAAAACACACCCTAAGTGTTACGCCATGCTTTTATTATCAAACTGTGTATAGCAATAGTATATTAGTTTGGATTAAAGTAAATAATTACATTATACATTTATATTGAAGACAAGTTACCACTAATTTAATTGCGACCCTTGTCCAACCAATACTCATGTTTAGATCAATGCATTGTTCGCACAATCCCACCTTATCTTGTTTGATCGGACTCTAGTTTTTCCTCTTTTCTGCTTTGACTTGGATATTTTCTGTAATTTTCGGATGATCACTTAATTGATATTTCGATCTGTTGAACAGATAACACATTTCAAATGTGGGGGAGTTTCCCTTGGTGTGGGCATGCAACATCACGCAGCAGATGGAGCTTCTGGTCTTCACTTCATCAACACATGGTCCGATATGGCTCGTGGTCTGGACCTCACCATCCCACCTTTCATAGACCGGACCCTCCTCCGTGCTCGTGATCCACCTCAGCCTCAGTTTCCCCACGTCGAGTACCAGCCACCTCCCACTCTCAAAGTAACTCCAGAAAACACCACCAACCCTGAAGTTGTTCCTGAAACCAGTGTGTCCATCTTCAAACTAACCCGTGATCAAATCAATACCCTCAAAGCCAAGTCCAAGGAAGATGGAAATACCGTTAACTACAGCTCCTACGAGATGTTGGCAGGACATGTGTGGCGCTCCACGTGCATGGCACGAGGACTTGCTCATGATCAAGAAACCAAATTGTACATAGCAACTGATGGACGTTCCAGGCTTCGGCCCTCTCTCCCACCAGGCTATTTCGGTAATGTGATATTTACTACTACTCCTATTGCAGTGGCTGGTGATATCCAATCAAAACCTATTTGGTATGCTGCCAGTAAATTACATGATGCACTGGCTAGAATGGACAATGACTATTTAAGATCAGCTCTTGATTATTTGGAGTTGCAGCCTGACTTAAAGGCTCTTGTTCGTGGTGCACATACATTTAAGTGCCCGAATTTAGGAATAACTAGTTGGTCTAGGCTGCCAATCCATGATGCTGATTTTGGCTGGGGTAGGCCTATATTTATGGGACCTGGTGGTATTGCTTATGAAGGTTTAAGCTTTATATTGCCAAGTCCTACAAATGATGGCAGTCAATCAGTTGCCATCTCGCTGCAAGCAGAACACATGAAACTTTTCGAGAAGTTCTTGTATGACTTTTGAAAGAAACCAAATCTTTCTGCTGCTTCTTTTGGAGTTTATATTGATGGACATGTAAAAGAGACTTCTTTTGTTTTTTTCATTGGAGGCTGTTCTTTCTTCTTCTTTTTTTTCCTCAGTGGAACTTCGGTCATGTTCATAATAGACATCAGTTCTATTTCTGCTTATATGCTGCATGGATTAATTTCTTATAGCTGAACTCTTAGTGTTTTGTGCCTGTGAGAGACCTCAAGTTATTTTCACTTCCCTAGATTGTAGCAACATATTTAGGACATGTTGAGCGGTAAAAGCCATTCTGGGAAAAGAACTTGAGTGCATCTGGTTACTATGAAGAACTAGAGATATCATACTGCATATGCTGAACTTAAGCAGAATAGTTATAATATGCTCAACTTGTTTAAAACAGCTACTCACAATCTCCCTGTTGAATATTACATAAAAATAGGAGTCAGATTCACCAAGGACGGGTTCACTATTTCCATCAGCTTTAACCTTGACGCCATAAACATATTCATTGCTTCTTCCCTTGACATAGAGAAAACCTAAAAGCATTCTCCATAAACTTGTCTAAGACATTGGTCCCAAAATTTCCAATCTGTAACATTTTATCAGGGTTAGTAAAAGAGTTCTTCGCACTGATTAATTCATGTTCTGTGTACATGACTGCGTGATCATATTTTTGCTGTAAATACACACTGATGAAAGACTTATATGATGCATCACCAATCTTACCATGTTACATACACGTCTGTTTATTAATAGACATACAACTTTACTAAAACAAACCAACAGAATCTTACTCACAGAGTCACAAACACAATGAGGATAACTGAAAAAAGAAAGAAAAACGTTTGATCTGTCTTTCGAACACCTTAGGGAATGACAAAGGGCAAAACCAGGAAAAGAAGCAAGCTAGACATGAAATCAGTAGTTGACATGGAGATGGAGGGCCGCTTAAGAGTTACAGCTGAATTTCTAATAGTACGTGGCTGACGAGCAATACTTCCACCCCCATTTGATCCCTTTCCTCTCTGATTTTTCTCAACATCTGGTATAAAATTCTTGGTTGCTAACTCAACCTTGCTGTTGTCACTTATGTTTGCAACAGCGCTCTCACTGTTTCTTTCTGGTGCACCGGCAAGATGTTCCGAGACATGGACATCTCTGTTTTTTGATGTATGAGAAATTTCAGAAGCCCTGTTTGTTACTGCTACAGCGAATAACAGGATACAGAAACAAGGCAAGAAAGGAATTCTCATTTTTCTTTGGATCTAAATGTCTTTATGGGTCTCACTAGTCTTTCCTTTTGGTATAACCTGTAGAAAAAGGATAAAATTAAAAGAGCAGAAGTACAGAATTAGGGTATGGTGAGTGAATCGGTGGTGAACTTATTAGCTTTGGACCAAAGCTAGGGCTAATCTTGATGAGCATAACAGGTTTATATAGGATCTTCTTCTTCTAGGTGGTGTTATGTTATTGTTTCTTTATCTCAATTTTGGTTCCTTTGCCCTTTTCCTTTAATCTTCATTCACTTTTTAATATCATATGCCTCAACCACATTGATGGGACCAAAATGTATTTGGTCTTTGAGACTTGCCCTTTTGTATTCTATGGGAAAGTTCCTCTTTAGCTTGTGCATATGAACAACCTAGCTGTAGTACATTTGAAGAACAAAGTTAACCATCTTATGCTCATTAGCATTTGAATTCTTAACAAAAATAACCAAATTTAAGATGCAATCCATCATTAATTGATCATCCATGAGTGACACATTTTATTTCATGCTAAATAGGACTTTGAATGCTTAACAAACTTGAAAGAGTGTGTTGTCTGGTAGTTCAAGTGTTTGGAATCTTAGAGCCCGTTTGGACATAAGAAATTTTCCCTTTTTTTCGAAAAAATTTCACTTTTTTTCGAAATCAGCGTTTGGTCATAAAATTTTCAATTTTCACTTGAAGATGCATTTTGAAATTTTTCGAAAATTTGAAAAACTCCAAAAAGCTATTTTTCAAAATTTTTACTCATATTACTCACAAAACTTAAAAAACAACCCAAAATCATATTCATGTCCAAACACAACTCTAATTTTCAAATATCATTTTCACTTGAAAAATTTTTTCACTTTTTTTTGGAATTTTACAATTCTTATGTCCAAACGCCCTCTTAGTATTTAATGTTGGTGCAGTTGTGGGCCTGTCTTTTAAAGATATGATAATATGGTTGCACACAAGGTGGCTTATAGTATACTCCAGAATAGCTTATCAGATCAGGTCAAAGTGGTTCCTTTATATTATTTGTGGCAACACAGAATGATAATGTTATGCTTTGATGCTTCTGAAAGCTGACATTTGACACATTCTTGACAGCTGATGGTGTCCCTTGTGAGAATAAAGGGTTAAATTCCAACATTTTCTAAACGTTCTGTTATTTAATCTTTCCACCAACTCAAGAGAATATGATACTCTCCTTTTTTCTTTTAACCAAAGTGTTAAAAGAGTCTAACTGAAGTTTTCTCATAGAGGCTTCACTGCCTCAGCCATGTTTGTAGGGCCTCAAAAGTAATGCATTCTTGGTTATGCAACTTTCCTAATTTAGAGGGAAAAAAGTGATCACCTCTTGAGCTCAGCTAAATTCAACCTCTGCATATTTGTTCCCATCAAGCCAGTCAATTGTCTCGTCCACAGCCTTTTCAATCTTCTGTTTGTCCTAAGGATACAATTTACCAAAGCATCTCTCATTCCTCGCTGTATTCCTCATCTTGTAGGCATAGTTCTTGAATGCGTTTTGTGCCTCTGAGCTTCACCATTCTCTCAGCTTCTTCATTTGTGATCGCGTTCTTGTTCTTCAGGGCAGCATTCTTGTCCTTGGCTGTCGGCTGACACATTCAGTATGCTGTTAGCAAAAATGTCAAAGCAGATATTTCATATTGATCTGTCACTCCCTTGATGCTGGTGTGGGATACCCTTAGAGCTCAAAATTTCATAAGATGATTATTATGCTTGGTCATCGGCCTCTCCTTCACACACGAGAAGATTTGCTCTTTTTTGTATTTACACCCTACTCAATCGTTATTTTTCCTAAGCCGAGGGTCTTCCGGAAATAGCCTTAGGGGCAAGATCTGCGTACATTTTACCTTCCCCAAACCCCTTATTTTTCCTAAGCCGAGGGTCTTCCGGAAATAGCCTCTCTTTCTTCTTGAAGGTAGGGGCAAGATATGCGTACATTTACCTTCCCCAAACCCCACTTGTGGGATTACACTAGGTTTGTTGTTGTATACCCTACTCAATCTCGGATACTATATGTTTACTTTGTGTTGTATTATATCTTAGGAACAATTACAGAAGCCAACATACCAAGTTTACTGCTACACATAACTCTTGGTTACCTCCACAAATAGTTAAAGTTTAATGTTGTAATTTTCATGGTTATTGGTAATTTCTATGTCCTACTTTTGAAACGTTATTTGCATTGTGCTACATCAGTCAATCAAGGTAATGGAAGGAATTGCAGATAGGAAGCAAATAAATCACATAACCAACCTCAAAAGTTGGAAAAGAACTAAGATGAAAAATGAATTTTATTTAGAAAAAACATAGAGGTCTACATAGTTCATAGTAATTGTCTCTCTCACACAAAAACTGGACACTCAACAACTTCCTGCAACTCAAAGTAATGACCAACTAGTACACAAGTAGATAACTAAAACAAAAATATTTACTAGAGTAACATATCATCTTTAATCCACTTCTTCAATTTTAGGCCCTGCACCATTATTTGTTGATCCAGCTTTCCCATAACCAGCTCCAGTGTCAGCACTGCCTCCCATGGGCACATCTCCACCTGCACCACCTTGGTACATTTTCGCGATAATTGGGTTGCACAAGTTCTCTAAGTCCTTCAGTTTATCCTCAAACTCATCTACTTCAGCCAATTGGTTCCCGTCCAACCAATCAATTGTCTCGTCCACAGCCTTTTCAATCTTCTGCTTATCAGAAGGATCCAATTTCCCTGAGAATTTCTCATCCCTCACTGTATTCCTCATGTTGTAGGCATAATTCTCCAATGCATTCTTCGCCTCGACTTTTTTCTTCATCGACTCATCCTCTGCCTTATACCTCTCAGCTTCTTGAACCAACCTCTCAATTTCTTCCTTGCTTAACCTTCCTTTATCATTTGTGATTGTGATTTTGTTCTTCACACCAGCAGTCTTGTCCTCAGCCGACACGTTGAGAATACCATTAGCATCAATGTCAAAACAAACATTGATCTGAGGCACTCCTCTTGGTGCTGGTGGAATACCCTTGAGCTCAAATTTCCCAAGAAGATTGTTGTCTTTAGTCATAGGCCTTTCTCCTTCATACACCTGAATGAGCACACCTGGTTGATTGTCCGAATAAGTCGAAAAGATCTGCTCTTTCTTTGTTGGAATGGTTGTATTTCTTGGAATCAAAACAGTCATCACACCACCAGCAGTTTCAAGACCAAGACTGAGAGGTGTGACATCAAGAAGAAGCAAATCTTGAACTTTTTGGTCACCTTCTCCACTCAAAATTGTAGCTTGAACAGCAGCACCATAAGCCACAGCCTCATCAGGATTAATACTCTTACAAAGCTCCTTACCATTAAAAAAATCTTGCAACAATTGCTGTACTTTCGGAATCCTAGTCGAACCACCAACAAGAACCACATCATGAACATGACTCTTGTCTATCTTTGCATCCCTTAAACATTTCTCCACAGGTTCCATACACTTTCTGAACAAATCCATGTTCATCTCTTCAAATCTTGCCCTTGTAATAGTTGCATAGAAATCAATTCCCTCGTACAGAGAATCAATCTCAATCGTTGTCTGAGCAGTCGAGGAGAGAGTCCTTTTTGCCCTTTCGCAAGCAGTCCTTAACCTCCTCAGAGCCCTAGCATTGCCACTAATATCCTTCTTGTGTTTCCTTTTGAAATCCTGCACAAAGTGATTAACAAGTCTATTGTCAAAATCTTCACCACCCAAATGCGTATCACCAGCCGTCGCCTTAACTTCAAAAATCCCTTCCTCAATAGTCAATAGCGAAACATCAAAAGTTCCACCCCCAAGATCAAATATCAACACATTCTTTTCGCCACTTCTCGACGCCTTTTTATCCAAACCATAAGCAATTGCTGCAGCTGTAGGCTCGTTAATAATCCTCATAACATTAAGCCCCGAAATAGCCCCTGCATCTTTAGTAGCCTGTCTTTGAGAATCATTAAAATATGCAGGTACTGTAACCACAGCGTTCTTTACAGTTTGTCCCAAAAAGGCTTCAGCTACTTCCTTCATCTTCGTCAAAACCATAGACGAAATCTCCTCAGGAGCAAACTGTTTCTCTTCACCTTTGTATTGAACAACGATCATGGGCTTGTCGCCTGGACCGGAAACAACCTTAAACGGCCAGTGCTTCATGTCACTCTGGACAGTAGGGTCAGAGAATCGACGACCGATTAAACGTTTAGCGTCGAAGACGGTGTTTTGTGGGTTCATAGCCACCTGATTCTTGGCTGCGTCGCCGATAAGCCGCTCTGTATCTGTGAATGCAACGTAGGATGGTGTTGTCCTATTGCCTTGATCATTTGGGATGATTTCTACACGATCATTTTGCCATACCCCAACACAGCTGTAAGTTGTGCCGAGATCAATACCAATAGCTTTTCCTTCAGCTTTCGCCATTATAGAACTGTGAGTATTTCAAGAAACAAAGGTTGGTTTTTTCAGAAAGGAGATTGGAGAGCTATTCGGAGAGTGTTTACGGAGATTTTTCTTTGTTCTTTGGTTTTCGTTGTAGCAAAAGTCGTGGCAATGTGGGTATATATAGGGTTCGGAGGGTTGGGGTCGAACAAATTCTACTGGGTTCGGGAAGAGGTACACGTTGTGGCGGCGAGAAGGAACGGGATTGCACCAGAGAATTCTGAGTTTCGAAAGTTGGTTGTGAGTCAGAAGAGTAACCAGAAAATTCTGGAGAGAGCGGAAAGTGATGAGGTGTTTGCAATCTGGACTTGCAGGATTGAGCTGTGGGCCAACATTCAGCCGCTAGGACTTTGGGCCTCCAGTTGATCAAAGTTGTTAATGGCACAATGCTTTCGTGGTAAAAATTGCACGGGCGCCCTATTTGGTCGTTCCCATTTAACGGAAGAAATTGAAAAATAGCTAAATTTGTAAGTGATCATTCAAAAATAACCATCATTTCAAAAGTAATTGAAATTTAGCCATTTTTTATGTAAAGATAAATTTAAATAAAAACATTGTTCAAAATTCGAAAGAATACTCCAGTATAATATACCGGAGTTCTAGTATACTTATGCTGGAACTCCAGTATAATATACTAGAGCTCTGGTATAATATATCGGTCCAGCATAATATACTGGAGTTTGGAGCACCGGTGCTCCAATCTCTAGTATATTATACTGGAACTTTCTGCGTGTTGGAGTTCCAACATAATATGTTGTAAGTTCATACACAGGTGCATCGATCTCCAGTATATTATACTGGAACTTTTTGTGTTGCAGCAAAATAATGGTTATTTTTCAATGGCTTTGCAAAACTTAGCTATTTTTGAATGACCGGTCCGAAAACTGGCTAACCCGTGCAATTTTACCCATTTAACCTATATCCATTTTTTTTAAAAAGTTTTAATTTGTACCCACTTTTTAAACAACTTCAACCCCTTTTCTCCTTCTTCTGTTGGTGCTGCTATGAAACTTCAATTCTGGGGATGATTGACATAAGTATGTTTATCAGATTATTTAAAAACAAATTATAAATAACTTTCTAAAGTAAGTTTTGAAGAAGATGATAGTAACTTGTTGGATTCAGCTTTGTACATTATCACTGCATTTTAACCTGTTGTGCTAAATCATTTATCTAGTTTTTTAAGTTACTAATTCTACTTATGATAAACTTATTATTTGTACAAAAAATCAATTACATGATAGCATAAAACATGCTGAAGTTCAGCAAATATAAAACAAAACTTCAGCTAAAACATGCTGAAGCTTAACAAATAGAGAACAAAAATTCAGCTACTAGAATGCTTAAGTTCAGCAATTACAAACAAAAACTTCATCCAACACTAAGTTTACGTGAAAAACTTCAGCTAAAACATGCTAAAGTTCAGCAATTACAAACAAAAAATTTAGCAAATAGTGAACAAAACTTCAGCTATTAGAATGCTTAAGTTCAGCAATTACAAACAAAAACTTCAGCACACTTGGTTTAGCAGTTTTTGCTACTTCAGGCCCGTATGCTGAAGTTACGCGAAAAAGTGGATACGCTTGCAATTTTTTTTGCAAAGCGGGTATAAGTTAAAACGTGACCCATAAAACAGGTATAGTGCAAATGCTCCTGCTTTCGTGTTTGTATCAACTTAAAAACTAAAGGGATTTTTCTTAGGAAATCTTACATCGTATAACAAACTACTATTATACCATATTTATTATAAATTAAACTAATTTCAAAATATTATTGTTTATAGCTAATTTTTTATTTTATAGAAAAATAAATCTTTATTTTATGCCCTACCCTTGAGGCATGAAATACGCCACTTATGTTCTTTCTTTCTCTTCCTTCTCTCTCTTTCTATCAGCAAGATTCTTAATCATTTCTCTTCTCCCTCAAATCTCTCTCCCTTTTTTATCAAGGCAACCATCGTAGCAGCCATTTTTGGTGGCGATGGTGGACTTTCTGAAGCGAATATAATAGATCTAAAATGAAGAGGGAGTAGGTAAACAGATCTGGCCATGGCTACAAATTGAGCTTTTGGAAATTTGAAGCAGAGTCGCCGAAGAAGATTTGAGGGCCGAATTTTTGTCCGTCTCCATTTTTAGTTTTAATACAATGTATACAGTATTTTGCTTGGGCGGAAAACGCCATCTCCGGCGAACTTACTTATCTTATTTGCTATTGAGTCACACACAATGATACAAATACATTATATTATGTACAAATACATCCAAATATATTGTGTTTTTATATAAATATATTTATATTTTCGCTTATATTTATGTATTCCGTAGGTCTCTATTTTTTAATACAGTCAAATATCACTAGTTTTGTGATTTTTTGTTGTTTGAATACAGTCGAATTGAATACGGTGAATTGAATACAATGTATAATAGTGAATAATGAATATCTGTGAATTGAATAGAACAATATACACCCTATTTCTTGATTTTTGTTGTTTGAATACAACTGAATTCAATATACTGAAATTGAATACAATTAAATATTGCGCTTTCCATTATTAAATACCCGTAATCACTATTTTTTTAGACGGATTACCTCACTATATTTATAAATACATTCGCGCAAATACATGAAATGCAGAATTAAACAGTTTAATCCTTATTTTTTAGGCAGATTACCTCACTGTATTTATAAATACAGTCGCACGAATACATGAAATATATCACAGTAGCAACGAAATTTTGTAGAATTATTTTATTGAGTTAAATTAGGAGTGACGTATGCTAAATGATCCTTTTTCCTTTATTAAACAGTTGGGCTCCCTACTTATTAGGTGAATTCCGCAATGGTATTCATGAATACAATAGCGCGAATATAATGAATATAGTCCGGTATCGACAAAATATTATCCATAGAAAATAAATATGTATACGATAGCCACTAATGAATATATTCTTTGTATGAAAATTGAAGGTGGACATAAATTTGCGATATTTGAAAAAAGTAGTATTTAAAGTTAAATGAAAAGAGGTATTTGAAAATCATTTATACATTTTTAAGTTGTTTCCTAAAAAAAGTTTGAAGGTTATAGACGGACTGAAATACTGTTATGAGCAATGTTAACACAAATTTTTTACTATATAGAATTAGCTAAACAAAATTGACATTCTTTACTTTAAGGAACTTAAACTATTTTTAATTAATTTTATTTATAATTGATGATACTTTTTAAATAATATTTATTGGATTTTAAAAGGTTTGCATTTATGACATCGGATGCATGCTTTGCGAAATATCATTTGTCTTTTTTGCTCTTTTAAAATAAGATTTTCATTGGATAAAATAATCATTACCGTCTTATTATTTTTGTAATATTTAAGACCTTTAAATTAATTAATTTTAACTATTAAATTTTCTTATTTGAATTATGTAAAAACAACTAATATTGCTCTGATCTTCTTAACATACTGTAGAAGAAGAAATCATAAGTGAGCATTCATGAATTCTTTAGAAGTCTTTGTTTCAATTAAAAAAGAATTATTTCAAATAGATATATAAATAAATTATATTATTTTATTTTCTTATTATAAAATTAAAATTGGACAGTTAAATTGAGATGAAAAAATAATAAATACTCTCTAGTATTATAAAAAAAATAAAATAAAAATTGGCTACCAATGGGCCGGGCCGGGACAATGCGTTAGTGGCCCGAGAGCTAAGCTAGCACTTGGGCCGATCTAGCTAGCCCCCACGGTCCCAACACAAGCCGTTCCGATCTGACCACAGGCCAACCCACCCTACCAATTGTGTAAAAATTGTGTGAGGTAACCACTTTTTAAAGTGATATTTATTTTTTATCCAGCATTTTTAATGCTTGGCAATAGTAGCCACTAGTCTATTAAAATTAATATGAAAAGACAGTGTTACCCTTCTAAGTTTTTATGATCGGCGGGATTTTCCTTACTTTTGGGCTTGCTATCGTCTTCATTGTCATCGCTGTGATTCGCATAACACAAATTTGGCCTCCAAATGAGATTCCTCCAAAGAAAACGTTGCTATTGTTTTTCTTTCTCAAGAAGCTATTATGCTTCTGCCATTTCTTTTGTGACAGAATCAGTGTGCTGATTATTTTTCTTTCTAGTGAGTCTAATGTAATAGGGTTTATTTGCTCTTAGCTCCTTGAATTTATTTTTAGATCTAAAAGTTGTGAAAATAAGAAAAAAAGTGATGAGTAAACAGGAAATGCAATTCCTTCCCAGAAGTTAAAGACATGTAGTCCTGAAGTTCTAAAGTTAAATTCAAAAGTTAAGGACATAGTCCAGAACTTAGAGTTTCAAGTTCAAAAGTTAAGGAAATGTAGTCTTGAAGTCCTAAAGTTAAGTTCAATAGTTAAAGACACAAGTTCAAAAGTTAAGGACAGACAGTCCTTAACTTACAGTTACATGTTTTAAAGTTAAAGACAGACAGTCCTTAACTTACAGTTACAAGTTCAAAAGTTAAGGATAATAGATCCTTAACTTTGATTTCCAAGTTCAAAAGTTAAGGACAGACAGTCCTTAACTTACAGTTACACGTTCAAAGGTTAATGACAAGCAGTCCTTAACTTACAGTTACAAGTTCAAAAGTTAAGGACCATAGGTCCTTAACTTTGACTTACAAGTTCAAAAGTTAAGGACACTTGGTCTTGAAGTTTGAGTTCCAAGTTCAAAAGTTAAGGACATGTAGCCTTGAAGTCCTGAACTTAGAGTTTCAAGTTCAAAAGTTAAGGACATGTAGTCTTAAAATCCTAAACTTAGAATTACAGGTTCAAAAGTTAAGGACATGTAGTCCTGAAGTCCTGAACTTAGAGTTCCATATTCAAAAGTTAAGGACATGTAGTCCTGAAGTTAAGTACAAAAGTTAAGGACATGAGCAGAAGGGTATTTTCGTCCGGGCAGTTAAAGTTTATTAAAGCAGTGACTAAAGATTAAAGACATTTTAAACGGTGGCTTAAAAGTAAATACATGTGTTATTAGTGGCCAACAGTGCACTTCCCCCACCAATTGTCCCGTCAGTCACTATTCCACAATCATCACTTTAACCCACCCTGCAAAATTATCACCATTCACGATCGCACAATCACTGTTATCAACTATCTTTACCAGTCACGATTATCATCAATAACTACTTCACAACCATCGCTAATAGTCGCCAGCACTGACTAAGAGCCCGTTTGGCTTAGCTGATTTAGAGTAGCCGATAAGTATTAAAGCACTTTTAAGTGCTGAAGCTGATTTAAAAAATAAGCAGTTACGTGTTTGGATAAAAGTGCTGAAATTAATAATAAGCAGCTGAAGAACTAGATATACGAAGAGTTTTATTTTAAAAATAAGTATTTTAGGATATAATAGTAAATATTTTGGTCAAACCTAAAGTGCTTATAAGTTGAAATTTGATAAGTTGGGGGAGACCAACTTATGGCTTTTGGCTTATTTTTGGCTTATAAGCACTTACTTATAAGCACTTTAATTTTACCAAACACGTAGATAAGCCAAAAAGTGCGTATAATCCCGTTTGACCAGCTTATAAGCTTAGCCAAACACCCTCTAAGTGTATTTTATCGAAAAAACAATGTTTAAAATATCTGTTAACTTTAAAAAAGTTTCTAATACGCTGTGAATATATTATTCAACTCCTAACATTAAGTATTTTTCTAAGCAATTAGATACAGACATAAGATCAAGGAAAAATGAAACTGTATAGCCGCTATAAAAATAATAACCGAAAAAATGCATAAAATTTGTATATTTATATATATATATATATATATATATATATATATTATGTATCTAATATACAAAAATTATACAAATTTTATAGACTTTTCGGTTACCAGATGTAAATAATTTCTGGCGCACGCTAAAAGTGATAATACCCCTAAGATCAACTTTGATGACCCAAAAGATCCTCACTTGTTTTAAAAGTCAATTCTGTGTTCCGAGACCTTAAAAATCTCCTTTTATCTCACCTCAATTTGCGTTCGCGGTCCGTGCGTATATCCGGAAAACCTTTATGTGAAAATTTGAGGAAAATGCTAATTTTGCCTTTAAAATTAAATTTAAGTTGACTTCGGTCAATATTTTGGGTAAACGGTCCCGGACCCGTGATTTGACCGTCCCGAAGGTCCATAAAGAAATATGGGACTTAGGCGTATGCCCGGAACTGAATTCCGAGGTCCCTAGCCCGAGAAATGAAATTTTGAAAGAAATTATTTAACTGAAAATATAAGAGTTTTTGAAAATTTAAACGTGTTTGAATTTGATGGTATCGGGCCCGTATTTTGGTTCTGGAGCCCGGTACAGGTTTAATATGATATTTAAGTTGTGCCTGTAACATTTGGTAAGAAACGGAGTTCAAATGTCGTGAATCGGACCCTCGGTTGTGAAATTTGAAACTTAGGAGTTCTTGAGATTTTTCTTTGATTTTGATGTTAAACTCGTTGTTTAAGATGTTATTTTAGCGATTTGATGGGACGAACAAGTCTATATGATTATTTTAGAGTTGTGTGCATGTTTGGTTTGGAGTACTGAGGGCTCGGGTGAGTTTCGGATAGGCCACGGGGTGATTTACACTTAGGAAAATCTGGTATGATTGCTGCTTCTGGTGTCTGTCGCACCATGCACCGCGATCGCATAGTAACTCTCGCGATCGCGGAAGGGAAACTTGGCTGGGAATGGGATTGTTCTATGCGAACGCATAGACAGGGTCACGAACGCGGAGCATTGGGGGCTGCTTTACGCGAACGCGACCTATGTCACGCGAACGCGTATAGTAAAATGGGGGTGGGCTGGGAATCAACCCTTTCTTCTATGCGAACGCGTACAGCGGTTCGCGAACGCGAAGGCCAGGAGGGGTCTACCCTTCGCGAACGCATGGAGGATCTCGCGATCGCGTAAGTCTTTAGGAGGCTGCACTTCGCGATCCTGACAGTGTTCACGCGATCGCGATGAACACTGTCGCCCAACACTTAAAACAGTAGCAGAACGGGAAATTAGCCCACAACTTTATATTTTCAAAACTAGAGAGCATTAAGGCAATTTTCAATAGACAAGTTCTTCTCCAAAGTATTGGTGTATGATTCTAAACTTTTTCTTTCAATTTTCCTTTGCATTTCATCAATCTTCATCCAAAAATCTAGAGTTTTTCAAGAGAAGTCCAGTTGGTTCTTCTTACCACAAAGAGGTTTGAGGCAAGGAGATCCCCTATCTCCCTTCCTATTCATTCTTGCTATAGAAGGGTTAAGCAGAATGTTAGACATGGCCAAACGACTACAATGGATAAGAGGATTTGATGTGAGAGTTTAGAGCAATATCAACTTCTCTCATCTGCTATATGCTGATGACACTCTGATTTTATGTGGTGCAGACAGAGATCGGGTGCTTCATCTAAATCTAACTCTTCTTCTTTTTGAAGCACTTTGAGGTTTACATATCAATATGCTCAAAAGTGTGATCTATCATGTCAATGAAGTTCATAATTTGGAGGAGCTAGCAGGAATTCTGGGTTGTAATATTGGCACACTTCCCACCACGTACATGGGCCTACCATTGGGAGCAAAGCACAACTCTTCAACAATATGGAACAGGGTCATTGAGAAATTTGAGAGAAGATTAGCCTCCTGGCAAATGCAATACCTTTCTATGGGTGGTAGACTCACATTAATCAATAGTGTCCTAGATAGCATTCCCATATACTACCTGTCACTACATCATACGCCCAACAAAGTGTTAAATCAGTTGGACTGGATAAGGAGAAATTTTCTTTGGGAAGGGAATAGCACTGAGCATAAGTTTTACTAGGCGAAGTGGAAAAAGGTCATCCTCCCAAAACACCAAGGAGGATTGGGAATCAAGGACCTGACAATTCACAACAAATGCCTATTGATGAAGTGGCTTTGGAGGTACACACAAGAGGAGCAACCTTTATGGAAGATGGTGGTCAATGCTAAGCACAGAACTCAAGGCAATTGGTGTACTAAACTCACAAGAGCGCCCCATGGGGTGGGAGTGTGGAAGTGCATACGCAGATTGTGGGAGGAATTCTCTGAACACCACCACCTTACATTTGGGAATGGACAACAAATCAAATTTTGGAAGGATAAATGGTTTGGGAATTCAGCCCTAAGGACTGACTTTCCTAACCTGTTTCAGATTGCACGTGATCCCGACTCTACAATCATATAAAATAAGGATGGCCCTATTTGGAATGTTACTCTAAGAAGGAATTTGCAGGACTGGGAGGTTTCTAATTATGTTCGACTGCTAGAGGTACTACATGTCGTCACACTAAATGAGCACATCACAGATAAGTTCAGATGGGGAGGAGCAAGTGATGGTAGGTATTTTGTGAAGGCAGGGTATGAGCACGTGATTTTTGCTTCACGAAAACTACTCCCAAAGAAATCGAAAAATAAAGCAAATTGCGTTTGGGTACAATTTTGAGAACTTTGCGTGACATTTTGGATAACTATATTTGTCTAAGAATGTTTAGTTTGTTTTAATTAATTAAATTACAAAAAATATATGTTGCGTGAACATTTAAGATTTAATTGTGCACTTAGGAATTAATTGAATCATGTTTTGTTTTTAAGAGAAAGAAAATCACAAAATAACGTATTTTTTGCATTTTTAGCATTTCATGTCCAAGTTATGTGATTTTATTTGATTGTGTGTGTTAATTGTTATTAAAAAGTTAGTAGTACTTTTGTAAATTAATCTAGTCCTATAAGCTAATTTAGGATTTTTGGAATTTTTATTTTTATTAGTTTAAGAAAAGAAAGACAAAATAAAGGAGTGTTAAGTCATATTTGGGCCAAATCAATTTAAAGTCCAAACAATTTTTCTTCCCCTTTGAAATTGAAACCCGGATACCCATCCCATACCCCATACCCGACCTGGTCTGCCCCATAGCCCAAACAACCAACCCCCCCTTTTTCCCATTTTCATTTTTCATTTTCTAAACCCCTAACCAAAAAAAAACCCTAAACACCCGCCCCCTCTTCTTCTCCTTCTCCAAACAACCCCTCCAGCTCCAAACGACCCCCCCATGGCTGCCCCTTCCTCCTTCATCTTCTTCGAACCCACCACCCCCCATGGTTGCCCTTCTTAATCTTCAAACGACCGCCCCCATGGCTGCCTTCTTCTTCGTCTTCGTCCAAACGACCACCCCCCATGGCAGCCTCTCCATCGACGTCCCACGACCACGTTCAGCAGCCTAAACACGACCAAACTCACCGGAAAAGAGACCAGCGCCCATATCCTCCTCTCATCAAGCAAACGACCACCCATCGCCGCCTCTCCGTCAACCAGCCTCCCGCACAGCAACAAGTTAGGCGACAAAACCAATAGCTTTTCACCTCTGGCCCTTCCAAAAACCAAGGAAGAACAACCAGCTTCACGCCAGCTTTACTACCAACGCCCATTGCCACACGACCACCTCCCGTCAACAACCCACAGCCCAACCACCCTCTAGTCCAGAACGAGACCAGCCACCCTCCAGTCCAAAAAGATACCAACCATCCGAGGTCGTGCTCAGTCGTACGTCGAGGTTCCCTCCAATCCGTGTTTGTTAGTCAAGCGTCGAAACAATGTTGTGAACAAAGCTGTGTTTCATCGGAAGTTCAACATTGTTCGACGTCGGATCGTTAGCATAAAGGTCAGCCATAGCTCGTTCACAGATTTTTTTTTGCCTTTTCTTTAGAGTTTCATTTTTCACTGTGCATAACGGAGCACGAAAGTGCAGTAGTAAAGGTCATATCTCTTACCTCGAATCTATGCTATTCACGGACCTATTTGTGGTTTCGTTTTTAATGTGGGTTCATTTTGATAAAATCTGCGCATGAAGTATCCTACTGCATATTCGTTGAAATTATATGTGTATGCGTTTTTCCTACTGTTTTGAGGTCAATTGATGATTGTGTTTAGTGATTTGGATATACTTGTTTGTTCTGTTAAGTTTGTTCTGATATGAATTTGGCCTTGTTGAATTGTCTTAATGTTGTTGATTGGGAGTTAGTTTCATGTGTTTTAATTAGTCAATTGTTAGGATTTCTCACTTAAGATTGGTTATAGCTGCTATAGTTTGGTTAATTGATTTAGGAGGATTGGATATAGCTGATGGGGTAGAATGGTAATTTCAATAGTTTCAAGGGTATTTTGGGATTTAAAGTTTTTAATTTGAGTGCTCTGTCCACTAAGCACTAATAATATTAAAATAAGTCATTGTTTAATACATAGTGGGGGACAAGACATTTGCTAGTGGGGAACAAGACATTTGCTAGTGGGGAACAAGACATGCAAGAGTGGGGAACAAACCATAATGGTATGAAAAGCTTAAAAAAGATTGATTAAAATATGTGGCCCATACTTGTTTTTAGGGTATAAATAGGGTCATTTCAAGACAGAAAAGGGGCTGATTTTTGGAAGGAAAAATCAGTTCTCTTTCAGTCTTTTTTTCAGAGAGTTTAGGCTGGATTTTTAACATTTAAAAAGTTCAGTAATTTGAGAGTAAAAAAACATGTTGGTTTTTAATCCTAAAAGATTCAGTGTTTGGAGAGCTAAGAAACGGAAAAGTGAGTCTTTTCTTTTACTGCTGAATATCAGAACTAGTGATGTTGTTGTTTCATTGGTATTGTTGTTTGGTATTTCTGGGGTTTTAATTGGTTCTTCCTGAGTTTGCTATTGGTTATTGGCTACTGTTTTCATTGGGTGTTGCTGGAACTCTGCTGGTTCCTTCCTTTTTAATCTGTCACTGGGTTTTTCTGTCACTGCGTTGCTGTGTTATTACTGTTGTTGACTGCTCCTTCATCTTCTTGTATTTTTGTTATCCAGGTATACGTTCTAAAGCTCTCAAATTTAAAGGAAAAGAAGTAAAGAGGTGTTGGAATGGATTTCTGAATTTCCCTTGTTTCTTTGTGTTTAATTTAATGTATAAGCAGTAGTTCACTTGATATTTCATAGTATGTATTGGAATGACTTTGGAATGCATAAGCTGGATTGATTGAATCTATTTCTACAAACATGGAATATCAATTGTACTTAGTCTTAATTGGTGATTACTAGTGTAAGCACGTGATTTTTGCTTCACGGACGATCGCTCCAAAAGAAAATAAAAAATAGTGACAAATGGCTTCGCTGCACAATTTTTCGATCTTTCCGTAACATGTGTTGTTGGTCATTTGTGTGTCTGTCCATTTTTGCATCCAGTCACTATCAAACAAAAATACAAAACTATGTGTCGGTAAAAGAAAATTCAAAAATATATATATGTGTGCATCGTTCGTTCTAGGCTTTTAGTTAACTTACTTAAATATCTTTGTGATAATTGTGTTAAAATGTTACATTGTTGTTTAGTTTTAATTTCATTGTTTTATTATCTATTATTTTTATTTTTGTTTTAAAAGAAAAATGAAAAAAAAAAGAAGAAAGAAAGCAAAAGAGTGAAAGAAAACCGGTTTGGGCCAAAGAAGAAATGAAACAAAGCAGGCCCAAACCAGCACCAAAACCCAGTCCAAATCAGGCTGCCCCAACAGGACCCCCAAACGACGTCGCATCAATACCCCTGATTAGAACCATTGATCTGACTCAAACGAATGGTCCCGATCAGGCCACTCGTTCGACCCCAAACGACGTCGTCTTAGGAAGGTGATCTGAGCCGTCCAACCCCTTGATCCAACGGACCTAGGCCATTCCCCTAAACCCGCCCAGTTTTGACCCGATCCAACCTTACCCGGTCTCACCCACTACCAAAACCCAAACGACACCGTTTTCCCTAAGTGAATAGATCCTGGCCATAGGTCTCGTTTGATCCAACGGCCAGGATCTAAACCCCTAGATCGTATATAAACCTGACCCCTTACCCCCACGCCCCAAACCAAACCCCCCTAGCCCCACTGTTCACCTTCGTCCCCGAACCCCCTCCTCTCAAAACCTAAGAAACCTTAGGTTCCTCCTCTGTAACCCCAGCCACTCGGATTCTGATGACCACCAAAATAACATCCCCGATGCACCCAGCCACCCTGAACACAAATCCGTTAACCGCTCACCTCGAATCAACCCGTAGCCTCTCGAATCTTCAAACGAAGATTCGAGCAAAAACTAGATCTACACCGATTGACCCCAAACTCACACCACAGCCCCTCCTGACCTCCCTCACCCCCTGAAGTGGCTTTGGTTCCGTTCGAATCTGACTAGAATTGAACGGTTCCCAAATCGAACCTCAAGAGCCCTAGGATTCAGATCTATGGGTTTTGTTCGAATCAGTGGCAGGATCAGGGTCTAGCAGACTTTTACCAAAGTGTTCTCAGTTGAGAACACTTCGGTTAAATTCCATTAGACCCCAAATAACCTGGTCCAAGTTCGAGCTTGTGTCGATCTTAGTTTCATTCCCCTGAGGTATTTTTCCTTTTTCTTTTTGTCCTCCTAAAATCTATCTGTCGTTCATGTTCTGGTTTGTTTTGTTTTGTGACTCATCTGTCCCTGTTTGTGTCCGTTTTAAGTTAATGATAAGTTTGTTTGTTGGTTTTATTGGTTGTTTGCTGTATATTATAGTTTGTGTAGTCATCTAAATAAGTGTCGTCAACTGAATTCACTTGAAATATTGAAAAATCAGGAGTATACATTTCAGTACGATTACTGTGCCTGTTTCTTTTATTTTATGATGTTTGTAAGCTTGATATAGTAGCACGACGATTATAGTGTACACCCTTGACTACATATTGGATCAATTGGTTGTGAGTTGGTCAGGCTTGGCTCTCAATATGGCCAACTCATACCATTTGATTGGCACCCCTGTTTGCTTAAAGTTTGAATCGTTGTTTGAACTCAGGCAGAGAATTGGCAATTAGCTTTAGGGATCTAACAAATCAGCCTGAAAGCAGTTTGAGTTTAATTAGCTAGTATTCAGGTTTTGGCTGAAATCAGAGAGGTTTATATACTAACTATTAAGAGTTAGGGTAATACAGTAATATGCAAGGTATAAGGGTAATCTTGGCATAAGACAGGGTCTGATTAGGGGATAATTTCAGAATATGTCAAGTGGTAATTAAAATATGATTAACCTAGTGACAATGGGGAACAAGACACAAGGGTATGGGGCTTAAAATGAATAATAAAATGAGCCCATCACTCTTGATTAAACAAAGCCAGGCGTGGGGAACCAAAGGGGCTGGCACCAAAAGATGCTTAGGCATGGGCTTTAACAGGGTATGGGCAGGCTGCAAGTTGCAGATGGGGGGGGGGGCAGCTTAGCTGCACTTGGTCACTATGGCTTATAAATAGGCCATTTGAGAACTGAAAGAGGGCTGGACTTTTAGTCTTCAGAAAAAAGAGAGAAAAGGCTGGAATTTTTAGTCTTAAAGCTGAAACTTTTAGTCTAAAGAAAGGTTTACTGAGTTTAAAGAAAGCTGAAAAACATAAGTTAGCTTCCAAATAGATTGTAACCAAACACCATCTGAAAGTTGAATAAGAATTCATATTGGTCAAGCTGCCTTGGCCAAGTTCTGTCGTCTACATTGACTGAGCTGTGTGTTGGTTGCTGAACTGTTGGTATTTGCTGCATTGAACACTCTTTTACTTCTGGTGTTTCATTACTCTTCGTCTGGAATTACTGGTTTGGCATTCGACTATTTGCTGGTTTCTTTTGTTCTGGGAACTATTGTTGGTTGTTCGTGGATTGTGGAAAACATTTGGTTGTTGGTTTGTTGCTGTGCTGTTGCTGTGTACCTGTTGTTGCTGTGTTTACTGCATACTGCCCAGCTGATCACTCCTTTCTTCTTTGTCCTCTACACCAGGTACACAATTAATACCACCAATGTAACTACAAGTTTGAGCATGAATGCAAAAGAAAGGACCTGCAGATTGCTTTTATGTATACATGAACTGTTACATTAAATGTCATGAAACAGTTACATTTTCGTTTGGATAATAGAAGTAGCCTACATACTCAGTATATCAATGTAGGTTAATGAATGCTAGTCATGTATGTGTGCTGTTAGGTGAAAACATTCCCAGTGTAATAAGTTGTATTTTTAGACTTAGTCTGAGGGTGTAGTATATTCTCTAATGTAGGCCAAATAGGAAAACTATCCACTTTAGTTAAAGTTCTTTCTCCTTTTGCCAGATTGTCCCATATAAATTGATAAACTCATTTCACAGAACAAAGAATCAGTTCTAGGCCTCAACCTCATGAAGGCCGAGCCCAAATTGAAACAAATTAGTTAGGCCCATATCGAAAAACAGGGGCCCAAGTCTGGCCATCTCGCATGAGCTAGGTTTGGGCCCATAATTTTCGACTAGTTGTGCATAATCGCAGTCACGTTTTATTATTCTGTAAAAGCATTTTAAATCCTGTTATAAGTAAGCTCGCAAGCATGTAATCGATTAAGGCTATTTACTGTTTTCAATTAGTAGAGACAAACACCACAAGAAACGTAGTTGCTATAGGATATCCTTTTAAAATAAGGACGAGACGAGCCTCGATGAAAATAAACAAAACGCGCAGGTGCGGGGCCCTCGTTAAATGTATATTATTGAAGCATTTAGTTTCCAGGACGGGTTGCTTAGCAAATCTCACAACCCTCCTAAAATAACAACACGTTAGTCTTTTTAGGATACGCTTTAATAAACCTTACCTTCTTAAACTCGGGTGCACATTTATGTGACCCAAATCCAAATCTCAACCGAGTCAAGATATATCAATAACCACGGGTGCATTCATGTAACGTGGTTCGAGATATGTTTTCACGACGTTGCAAGTCCTATAAAAATAACAGTGAATGATAAAAGCGGTTTAAAAGATAAAATTGGCACATAAGTTCATACTTGTATAAAATCAGATAATCAAGCCGAATATAACAATTGAGCGACCGTGCTAGAACCACGGAACTCGGGAATGCCTAACACCTTCTCCCGGGTTAACAGAATTCCTTATCCGGATTTCTGGTACGCAGACTGTAATATAGAGTCATTCTTTTCCTCGATTCGGGATTAAAATTGGTGACTTGGGACACCTTAAATCTCCCAAGTGGCGACTCTGAAATAACTAAACCAATCCCGTTTCGATTGTCCTTTAATTGGAAAAACTCCCCTGCACCCCTCGGGCGCGGAAAAAGGAGGTGTGACAGCTCTGGCGACTCTGCTGGGGACCGGTAACCCAGAACCACTGGTTCAGGGTTAAGAATTCGAGCTGGAAATAATTGTTATTATTTTTGTTTTATTTATTATCTGGTTTTTTTTACGTGTTTGAGCCTAATGTGCTAAATGCTGCTTTTACTGCTTTGATATTATTTGGACTGTATATATAAACTGTGCCGAAACCCTTCTCTTCTCTCTTGAGGAGCGCACGCTGGTCGTGGCTTCTTTCTGTTAGTGTCATATGCCAAAATAGAACGAGGATTCGGAGGAGTTGCAAAATCGGATGGCCTTTTGGTTACCGGTACACAGCTCCCATCCTTGGCTCGAGTTGTCCGCTCGGGTAAGCCAGGTCTAGAACAAACACCCAGGTTCTGAACTTAGTATAACAAAGCCACATGCCAGGATCCCTAGTAGGAACGTTTATTTGCATCATGTGCATTTGACTTAGGGGACTCAACACAGGGGTTGGGTCCGTCTAGGACTAGCAACCTGATATGAAAAGACCATCCTGCTGCATCCTGCTTGCTTTATGCATTTACTTGTTTCAAGGCTTGCATGCTGACCGGTTTCGGAATAACGGATAAGGAGATAATTATTTTTGAGAGATCGATATCCAGAAAATGGCTAGGACTCTGCCAGAATTTTGAAAAAAAAGAAAAAAAAAGAAAAAAAAAAGAAAAAAAACAAAAAAAAAACAAATAGTGTGTCTTATTAATTTATTTTAGCAAGGGTCTTTGATTCATCTCTAAGAGAAAAATAGTGTGTCTCCAAATTTCGGCTTATGCCTGAACTACGCCAGTTCAATTCTCGCAGGGTGCAAGATACATAGGCAACCCCCATCGGGCTCAACTCGTTTTTCAAAACATAGGTACAAACCAAATAACGAAAGTTTTAAGGTAACATCGTACTTTTCAGAAACAACCAAAATTTCGTTTTTCTAGAAAAATAGTGTGTCAATTTGTGTATTCGAGTCCAATGAGTCTGGATCTTTGCCTAATCACCCCAATAAACATGCAGAATGAGCATGAGTCCAAGTTTGCCGGTAACAGTTAGAAGCAAAATCCCCCTGGAAGTGCGATTATGGTGGGAGGATTTGGAAAAGTCAGAGCAAGACAAGGTCAAACTGCACCTGGGAGGTTTGGTTGATTTGTTAAAAGTCAGGCCTCGGTGCGACATCATAAAGGCTTTGGTTACATTTTGGGATCCGGCCCACAACGTGTTCCGTTTCTCAGATTTTGAACTCACCCCAACCTTAGAAGAAATGGCGGGTTACATGGACGTCACTGAAGGTCTGAGACACAAATACCTGATCGCTCCAAGGGCTGTGATTTCACACAAATTCATGGATCTGTTGAAGATAAGCAAAGGAGTCCCATACGCTGAACTGGATAGAGGTTTTTCTACCCTACAATTCATATACCAGAGGTATGGGAGCATAGGAGGATTCAATGAGCCAGAAAGTGGTGTTTGCAGCAGGGGAAATCTGGTAAAATGGAATGAGCATAGGCGGTTCGCTTTTATGGTGGCATTTTTGGGCCTTGTGGTGTTTCCCCGAAAAGATAGAAATATCGACCTAAAGGTGGCTGGAATCGTCAAAATCCTGATTACCAACGATAAAAGCATCCTTGCTCCCATGATAATGTCAGAAATATACCGAGCCCTCACGGCTTGTAAGGCTGGAGCAGACTTCTTCGAAGGGTGCAACTTGTTGTTACAGATGTGGATGATCGAACACTTGTGTCACCACCCTCAGTATATGCGCTACATGTCTACAAATGGGGGCTGCATCGAGGGTTATAGCCTAAGGGTTTCAGGTTTCCGATCACCGGGAGGGTTTGAAGAGTGGATATCCTATCTCCGGATCATCACCGCAGACCAAATAAACTGGACTTTGGGTTGGCTCTCTGTGGAAGAAATCATATACATGCCCGCCACTGGTCCTCACTTCCTCTTGATGGGACTCAGGGGTATTCAACCTTATGCCCCTTATAGGGTAATGAGACAGTTGGGAAGATGTCAAGTACTACACCCGGACGAAGATCTCAGCACTTATGCAGTCGAGGTCAGCAGTGACGGCCAATTTCCTGAAAAGACAGTTCGTTGCATATGGAGTGAATGCCAGTACTTGACGGCAAATACCCGGGTAAATGATGTGTCTAGGGGTGAAGTCTCGCCGGCCTATCTCACTTGGCAGAACAAGAAGAGCATCGTGAAACGGCCAACCAAACGGCCTCACCTCCGAAGTTTTGTTGAGTCATTGCAAGAACAATGGGACTGGCTCGCAAAAGAGGAAGGTTACCTGGTTGAAATTAGGAAGTTGAAGCGAAAAATTGAAAGGATGGTATTCGAAAACAACGTGCAAGTCGCCCAAGAGCAGGCTGAAAAAGACAAGTTAGCCCAAGAGAACCAAACCCTGAGGGCCCGCCTTCGCCAAGCCAGTAAGAATAACATCGACCAACAGAAGCGCTGCTCCGACGAAAGATTGATAGCCAGTTTGAGAAATCAGGTCATCCAGAGCCAAGATGAATTAGACCAATCAGAAGCTTGCATAGCAAGGATGAGGGTCAAATGGGCAGAAGGTACAATGGCCCGGAGGAAACGCCTACAGCAGGTCATGAGGAATTGTGAACTGAGCGTCAAAACAGCAAAGGAAACAAATGCTGCTCTGCAAGAGCGGATCTTCAAGCAAACACAAGATGCCCAAGCCGACCGAAGACGCTATTACAATGCAATGACAAGGATGGAAAGGCAAATGGATATGTTCCAGGATCAGCTCGCCACCAATGCACAAACGCTAGGATTGAAAAGCCGACAGATAAGGCAATTGTTCGCAGAAAGGGACAACATTCGAGCAAGAATTGACGAAATCGGGCATTACATCTACCTAAAATGTTTGGCATGCGAGCAAACACCTCGGGAAACCCTCATTGCTTCCATCATGGGCTGCGTCCACCGGATTATGAACGAGTTGAAGAGCTTGCAAAGAGGCCTTACACCTAGGGCCGCGAAAGGGCCGAAAGATGCCTCGTGGGTCCCTAAGTTGGAAAATTAGTTAACCGAGTCCTGGTCGTTTTGTTTGTTGTTTCCCCATATGTTGTTTTCTTTTCCTCAAACCAAGTTTAAAACCGAGGAGTCTGTACTGTTGCTATTTTGTTTGAAGTAATGTGTAATAGCAAATTTTGATAATGAAATTAAGTGACTCCGGAAGAATTTCTATGTGTCTTTACTTTGAGGCAGAACTACGCCTGGTCTGATTCACGCGGGGACGTGATACGTAGGCAATCCCCATAAGATTCGACCGCTTTTAATAAATAAAGAAAAGAAAATGTAAATAAAATAAAACGCAGGGTTTCGCAAAATACTTTAAAGAGACGAATGAGCAAACCGGGATGACGCATGTTGTTTGAAGCAAAGCATGTAGAAACGGTTAACTGCCTAGGTGCATTGCATCCTCTATGTGTTATGATCAAATCTGTTAAGCTCTAACACTAACAAAGTTTGTTGTTGTCTGATACCAGACAGTTAGTTGTTAAAGAATTCTGGCAACACATTCATACCAAACCAGATCCAAAGGACCGATAGCATCAAGCATGACTACTTCGGAGAATAGCAATGAAGAAGAAAGGCCGATGAGCCAGTTGTTAAAAGAAGCGATGGAAAAGATTGAAAGGATGGGACTAGAAATGAATGCAATGCAACTAGCCCTAGCCAAAACACAAAAGAGTCCTGAAACACTGGGACACATGCCGGAGTACCCTCACTCTGGCCCTTCCACAAGCCGCCCAAATCCCCTCTATCATCAAGAAAGAAGCCCTCATGATTCCCAAGCTCCACCACCCCATCAACCTCTCCCAACACCCAATATTCCCATTTTTGTGGGACCTGCATCAGCCCCTTTGCAGCGAACGACCAGTGAGCCATTGTTTCAGGCTCACGATACACAATACTATCCCCTGAGCCTACATTCCATGCACCCGAACCACAGGCTTACAATCCCCATTTGGAAGTACCGGCAGAGGTTGAGAAGCCGGTTAAGGCCCCTGAACAGGATGAAGTGTTGAGAAAGTTCAAAAGCCTGGAGCAATCCTTCAGGAACTTACACGGGCTGGGCAATCAAGTCAGCGTGGCATACAAAGATCTGTGCCCTTTCCCAGATGTCCAACTCCCGGCTGGGTTCAAGATGCCCAAGTTTGATTTATATGAAGGGCACGGTGATCCCATGGCACATTTGCGGGGATTCTGTAGCAAAATGAGAGGGGCAGGAGGCAAGGATGAGCTTTTGATAGCTTATTTCGGCCAAAGTCTGAGCGGATCTGCACTGGAATGGTATACCAGGCAGGATTTCAGCAGGTGGTACACGTGGGATGACCTGGCGCAGGCTTTTGCAGGTCATTTCCAATACAATCTGGAGATAGTCCCTGACCGTCTCACGTTATTGAGAACTGGGAAGAAACCCGGGGAAAGTTTTCGCGAGTTCGGGTTCCGCTGGAGAGAACAAGCAGCTAGGGTCGATCCTCCCATGAGAGAGGGAGAGATGGTAGACTATTTTTTGCAGACATTGGATCCAACCTACTTTGGTCACTTGGTGACAACGGTTGGAAAATCTTTCAACGAGGTGGTCAAAATAGGGGTCATGATAGAAGAAGGTTTGAGGTCGGACAAGATCTTAAACTATTCGGCACTTAAGGCCACAACCCAGGCTATTCAAAGCGGCACGGGAGGTGCGCTAAGAAGAAAGAAAGAAGAGGTTGCCACGATCGAGGCAGGCAGTTGGTCCAGGGCTGGCAGGCCGCACTACAACCAACCCAGGCCTCACAGGTCAAACTACCCATACAACCCACCACAAAATTTCTATCCACCTCGAGAACCACATTGTTCCGTACACCAAGCCCAGGTATACACTCAGCCTCCGGTTCGCCCACAATGGCGCGCACCGGCTCCCCAGAACATATATGCACCACCACAAAACACCTACCCTCCACCAAGGGCATATAGAAATCCTTCAGGGGCAGGTTTCCGGGGAAATCCAGATGCCAGGAATGACAGGTTGCGGAAGCAAAGAACCTTCACCGAACTGGGAGAAACCTACACCGCTGTGTTCCACAAGCTGCGGCAATTGGGTTTGGTTAGTCCTGTCCATACTCGGGAACCAAATCCCCCGCCTCAGAATTTGGATCGTTCAATCAGTTGTGAATACTGTTCAGGGATGCTCGGGCACGATACCGAGAAGTGCTGGAAGTTAAGGCATGCCATACAGGATCTTATTGACACCAATAAGATCGAGGTCCAGACACCGGAGGCTCCTAACATCAACCAAAACCCACTGCCAGCGCACCACGAAGCTCACATGATTGAGTTGGTATGTGAGGGAGGAGAATTAAGAAAACCCTCACAAACAGTGATGATGATCCAAGCCGCCCCGAAAGAAGTCTTAACCAGTGGAGGAACAAGTGTACAGTCGCAGGGAGAAGGCGTCAAGCCGGTAGTGATATTGGGGAAGAGCCCGTCCATCATAGCAAGCAAACCCGAGCCAAGCAAGTTGGTAATACCAGGGATCCTGCCCACACCGGCAGTCATGTTGAAAGGGGTATGTAGAGAACGGGTGACCATAAAGCCGGTGGTCCAACTGCCGATGATTGACAGCAGGGCTGTGCCCTGGAAATATGAAAAGGCAGTGGTGACGTACCAAGGAAAACAGGTGGAAGAAGTCAGTTGTGAAGCGCAAGGGCTGACTCGATCAGGTCGATGTTTTGCTCCGGTGGAGTTAAGAAAAACCAACCCAGTGGCAACCAAGAAGCCAGTGTCAGAAGAAGAGGCTGAAGAATTCCTGAGGAAGATGAAAGTACAAGACTATTCTGTGGTTGAGCAGCTGAGAAAAACACCTGCCCAGATCTCACTATTGTCATTACTCCTCCATTCCGAGGAACATCGTCGGGCCCTGTTAAAGATATTGAACGAGGCCCATGTACCCAGTGAGATTTCTGTAAACCACCTGGAAACCATTGCCAGCAAGATTTTCGAGGTGAACAGAGTGACATTCTCAGATGATGACCTGCCGGTGGAAGGAACGGAGCACAATAAAGCTCTATACCTAGCTGTCAAATGTGAAGACTCGGTGGTAACCCGAGTATTGGTGGATAACGGCTCAAGCGCCAATATTTGTCCATTATCCACCCTGGACCAGTTAAAGATTGACCGTGGAAGAATCCGGGAGAATAGCATCTGTGTCCGGGGGTTTGACGGAAACGGAACAGCCACTGTGGGGGATGTTGTACTTGAACTGACCATTGGTCCGGTCCTGTTTACCATGGAATTCCAGGTATTGGACGCCACGGTATCTTACAACTTGCTGTTAGGACGACCCTGGATTCATGCAGCTAAAGCGGTGCCTTCCACCCTACATCAGACAGTGAAGTTCGAGTGGGAAAGACAAGAGGTCGTGTTGCACGGCGAGGATACAACATGCACCATGGGCGGAACCATTGTGCCTTTCATAGAGACCACTGATGACAAGGGTCCCTGGGTCTACCAGATTCTCGATACAGGGTCGGCCAACAAAATTTCTGAAGGAGAAATCATCCCGCACCCTAGGGTAGCTGCCGCAACAGTCATGATGGTATCAGAAATGCTGGGTAATGGGTTTGTGCCGGGAAAAGGCCTGGGAGTTGAACTTCAAGGGATAGTCCAACCTGTCTCACTTCCTAAGAATCTGGAAACTTTCGGGTTGGGGTTCAAACCAACCGCAGCAGACAGGAAGCAAGCGCGAAAAATGAAGAAGAGGGTCTGGTTTCTGCCTAAACCAGTGCCATGCCTCTCAAGGTCTTTTGTTAAAGCAAGTGCCCAGGGGTCAGCGATCCCAAAGATTCGAGGACCTTTGATCGGTATAAATGAAGACCTGAATCAGAGTTTTGAGAGGCTGTTCGCGGATGTCAGTATGGTGGAAGCTGGAGAAGGTTCCAGCAGAGCAGAGATACAATTTGTGGGGCCTGAGGCCAAGACCAACAATTGGACGGTTACTCCTCTTCCTGTCCGAGGGGAGTCTTGGTAGTAGGCTTTGATTAATGTTTTGTTTGTTTGTTTGTTTGATCGGATTATTCAAGGGTGTAATCCAAATTTTACTTTCGTTTTGTAAAAGTGTGAACCCTTTTTATCCCGCAAATTTAATAAAGTTCTTTTCTTTTGTCTCATTTTAATTTTTGTCTTGTTCTTTTTCTTTCTGAACAGTTCTCTTTTTACTGGTTCTAATGACATGGCATGCACAGCGGATCTTCGACCTAGTCTAATAAATCAATCTGAAACCGACTCAATGATGCAAAAGGTCGTTTGTGACGATGAATCTGAATGTGACGAAGGTGAAGCCTTCGAAGAAATAAACAGAGAACTGTGCCAATTTGAAGAGAAACCCAAGCCTAACTTAAATGACACCGAGGCTGTGAATCTAGGAGACGCTGATAACGTCCAAGAGACCAAAATTAGCATCCACATTGAGCCAAATGTCAGAGCAGAATTGATCAAAACTCTCAGGGAATTCAAAGATGTTTTTGCATGGTCATATGATGATATGCCTGGATTAAGCACCAATTTAGTGGTTCACAAACTACCCACTGACCCGGCATACCCTCCGGTCAAGCAAAAACTAAGGAAATTTAAAACAGAAATGAGTGTAAAGATCAAAGAAGAAGTGATTAAGCAGTTGCAATCGAAGGTCATTCGGGTCACTCGATATCCCGAGTGGTTGGCCAATGTGGTACCAGTCCCAAAGAAGGATGGAAAAATCAGGGTGTGCGTCGACTACCGCAACCTCAACAAAGCAAGTCCCAAGGACAATTTTCCGTTACCCAACATTCATATCCTGATCGATAATTGCGCTGGGCGCGAGATCGGATCCTTTGTGGATTGCTATGCGGGTTATCATCAGATCCTAATGGACGAAGAGGATGCTGAGAAGACAGCGTTTATTACGCCATGGGGAACCTACTGCTATCGGGTAATGCCGTTCGGGTTAAAGAACGCTGGGGCAACGTACATGCGAGCAATGACTGCTGTGTTTCATGACATGATACACAAGGAAATCGAGGTGTACGTCGATGATGTGATCATCAAATCTTGGCATCAGAAGGACCATGTAGCAGACCTAAGGAGATTTTTCCAAAGACTCCGGAGGTATGATATCAAGCTTAACCCGGCCAAATGCGCATTCGGGGTTCCATCAGGAAAGTTGCTAGGATTCATCGTCAGTCGACGGGGGATTGAGTTAGACCCATCCAAAATTGAATCCATCCGAGATTTGCCACCGCCAAGGAACAAAACAGAGGTAATGAGTTTGCTGGGCAGACTCAATTACATCAGCAGGTTCATCGCTCAACTCACAGCAACTTGCGAGCCCATATTTCGGTTGCTGAGAAAGGATGCTGCGGTAGGTTGGACAGCAGAGTGTCAGGAGGCCTTCGACCAAATCAAAGGGTATCTGTCTAATCCACCCGTATTGGTCCCGCCTAAGCCCGGGAAACCCCTAATCCTTTACCTGACGGTCTTGGAAAATTCATTTGGTTGTGTACTGGGGCAACATGATGACACAGGAAGGAAGGAGCAGGCCATCTACTATCTCAGTAAGAAATTTACAGTGCATGAGGTCAAGTACACTCAACTCGAGAAAACATGCTGCGCCCTAACTTGGGTAGCTCAGAAAATTGAAGCACTACCTGTCTTCATATACTACGTATCTCATATCCCGTTTGGACCCATTGAAATATATATTTCAGAAACCTATGCCCACGGGAAGGTTGGCAAAATGGCAAATTCTGCTCACCGAGTTTGATATCGTCTATGTGACGAGGACAGCCATGAAAGCCCAGGCACTGGCAGACCATTTGGCAGAGAATCCCGTTGATGAAAAATACGAGCCCTTAAGAACGTATTTTCCTGACGAAGAGGTGATGCATACGAATGAGTTGGAATTACCCGAGGAACCGGGTTGGAAGCTTTTCTTCGATGGAGCTGCAAACGCAAAAGGGGTTGGAATAGGAGCAGTACTCATTTCTGAAATAGGACGGCATTATCCTGTTACGGCTCAACTACGCTTCTATTGCACCAACAATATGGCCGAGTATGAGGCTTGCATTCTGGGTCTGCGCCTGGCTGCTGACATGGATGTCCAAGACGTCTTGGTCTTGGGAGACTCGGACCTCTTGATACATCAAATTCAGGGAGAATGGGAAACACGAGATCTAAAACTCGTACCATACCGACAATGCTTGCATGATCTGAGCAAGCAATTTCGATCGGTAAAGTTCAAACACATCCCGAGAGTTCACAATGAGGTTGCGGATGCCTTAGCCACCTTAGCATCAATGCTGCACCACCCTGACAAAATGTATGTTGATCCTCTGCACATCCAAGTCCGTGATCAGCACGCCTACTGCAATACCATAGAAGAAGAAGCGGATGGCGAACCCTGGTTTCATGATATCAAGTAATACCTCAGGATGGGGATATATCCAGAACATGCCTCTGGAGACCAAAAAGAGCCCTTCGGCGTTTGTCGAATGGTTTCTTCCTCAGTGGGGGAATATTGTACAAAAGAACCCCGGATCTGGGATTGTTGAGATGCATAGATGCCAAGCAGGCAACAACGGTTATGGCAGAAGTACATGCTGGAGTTTGTGGGCCACACATGAGTGGATATGTATTGGCAAGAAAAATCCTTCGAACAGGGTGTTATTGGCTCACCATGGAACACGACTGTATCACTTTCGTGAGGAAATGCCATCAGTGCCAGATACATGGAGACTTGATTCATTCTCCGCCAACAGAGTTACATACGATGTCAGCACCCTGGCCGTTTGTAGCATGGGGCATGGATGTCATTGGGCCCATCGAGCCAGCAGCGTCCAACGGTCATAGGTTCATTCTAGTGACCATTGATTACTTCACCAAATGGGTTGAGGCTAAAACCTTCAAATCGGTAACCAAGAAGGCAGTGGTGGACTTTGTTCACTCCCATATCATCTGCAGATTTGGGATCCCAAAAGTGATCATCACGGATAACGGTGCGAATCTTAATAGCAGCCTGATGAAAGAGGTATGCCAACAATTCAAGATTACACACCGCAATTCCACCCCATATCGTCCCAAGGCGAATGGAGCAGTCGAAGCAGCCAATAAGAATATCAAGAAGATACTGCGAAAAATGGCGGAAGGGTCCAGACAATGGCACGAGAAATTACCCTTTGCCTTGTTGGGTTACCGCACTACCGTCCGAACTTCCACAGGCACAACTCCTTATTTGTTGGTGTATGGAACTGAGGCCGTGATACCAGCGGAGGTTGAAATTCCGTCCCTCCGAATTATCGCTGAAGTCGGGATTGATGATGATGAATGGGTCAAAGCTCGATTGGAACAGTTGAGCCTGATAGATGAGAAAAGATTGGCAGTAGTGTGCCATGGTCAGCTGTACCAGAAGAGAATGGCAAGAGCGTATAATAAGAAGGTGCGCCCCAGGAAGTTTGAAGTAGGGCAGCTGGTATTAAAGAAGATCCTCCCACATCAGGTCGAGGCAAAAGGCAAATTCGCCCCAAATTGGCAAGGGCCTTATATCGTGACCAGAGTATTGTCCAACGGCGCTTTGTGTTTGACAGATGTCGAGGGTAGATGTATCGACATGGCTATCAATTCAGATGCAGTCAAGAGATATTATGCGTAATTTCTTTAATTATGGCAATTTTTGGTTTATTTGTTTGTATTTGGAATTTGTTGGATAATGAGATGACGGAGGCAATTCTTTCTTCTATCCAAACACTGTTTAACCCTTGCTTCCCCCTTTGAGCCTTAAGTTATTCTTTCATACCCCTCCTTTGGAATCACTAATGGGAAAGATATGAAAAAAAAAGAGAAAAGAAAAGAAAAAGAAAAAGAAAAGAAAAAGACATGAAAATAAGGAAAAGAAAAAAAGAAGAAGATAAAATCACAAGAAATACAAAACCGATGGGAACTACGTTTGACCTGATTCCTCAAAGAGGATACGTAGGCGCCTCACGGCTCGATCATAGTATGCATCATAGTAAATATAGGATGCATAATGTACATAGTGTGCATAATAGGCACAGCGTGCGTAACACACATAGCACAACATAAGAGTAAAAAATAAATTCCCCAAGCAAGAAAACTGGGGCAGAAGTTATGTTTTAAAATTCCAACAAAGGTTTGATTCCAAAAGTTGTAGCACATCACCCATCAAATTATTTTCATTTTTCATAGCCTTTCTTTAACTCCACACCAAAACCAACATCAACGTCCCAAAGACCTCCCGATCAATGTTCAAGAGATGTCAAGTCAGGCAAATAAGACCGAGAATAATACACCAATCCCCAGCAAAGAAGAGGATCGTAAGACTGGAAATGAATTGATAGTCGAAGGAATCTCCAGAAGAGAGGGTCGTATCTACAACGCCCCGATTCCTCGAAAGAAATAAAATGAGAGAGTCTCATCGGTGAAAACCTTCGCAGGCACCGAGAGGCGATGTAAGATGAGGGATATGAAATGAGAGAGTCTTATTGGTGAAAACCCTCACAGGCACCATAAGGCGCCGGGAGATGAGAGAAAAGAGAGAGTCTCATTAGTGAAAACCCCTCGAAGGGCACTATGAGGCGACGAGACAGATCAGCGAAACTACCACATTCGAAACGAAAGGAACACTCCTTTATCATCCCCAGCAAGTCAAACCATCGGGCAAATCAATTGATACAAATAGACTGGGTCGGGAATCTATGGTGCACGCCATGATCACAGGGACCAGTTGTGTCCTCCAGATAAGTTCTTTTGATTGTCTCCTCCCACAAAAAATATTGGTTCAGAAAGATTTTCTCCTTTCCATATCTTTTATTTCTTTTCCTAAAATGTGTCTTGAAAGGATTTTTCAAAGCTTACTACCAGGAACCAAAGGGGAATTCATCCAATGCAGGATAATACAAACAGTCTTAAAGTCCGGTCCCGGGCAATGCAGTGATTGTGCCCGGAAATTTTTGAAGAAGTAAGCTCCAAAAGGGAGTGGTTTCGGGAGTTAGAAGCAGACTCCCACATCATGTGTTTAAAGAGAAAGCAGAAAAGGGGATAAATTGAAAACCAATCCCCAGCAGGCTAGAGACCCCCAACAGGCAACTTTGCCCGCCAACCAATTATGGGAACAAAGAGCAAGAAAAGGGGACGAAAGGAAAATCATCCGCCAGAAAGGCACCCTCTACCACCACGATGAAAACTAATTAAATCCTTTTGTCTGCTGTAGGAAAACAAAGGATTGATGATGACAGCGAGATGCAACGCCAGGGAAGTCACCGAAAACCGGGGCAGAAAATTTTCTGCCAATTGTCGAAATTTTCTCGGAAGAACGGGGAAGCAATTTTAATACATTAAGTTCTAGGTCGCCCACCAGTATAATGCGGGAATACATTTAAGTTCTAGGTCGCCCACCAGTATAATGCGGGAATACATTTAAGTTCTAGGTCGCCCACCAGTATAATGCGGGAATACATTTAAGTTCTAGGTCGCCCACCAGTATAATGCGGGAATACATTTAAGTTCTAGGTCGCCCACCAGTATAATGCGGGAATACATTTAAGTTCTAGGTTGCCCACCAGTATAATGCGGGAATACCTTAAGTTCTAGGTCGCCCACCAGTATAATGCGGGAATACATTTAAGTTCTAGGTCGTCCACCAGTATAATGCGGGAATACATTAAGTTCTAGGTCGCCCACCAGTATAATGCGGGAATACATTTAAGTTCTAGGTCGCCCACCAGTATAATGCGGGAATACATTTAAGTTCTAGGTCGCCCACCAGTATAATGCGGGAATACATTAAGTTCTAGGTCGCCCACCAGTATAATGCGGGAACACATTTAAGTTCTAGGTCGCCCACCAGTATAATGCGGGAATACATTTAAGTTCTAGGTCGCCCACCAGTATAATGCGGGAATACTTCTAGCTCTAGATTTTGGAATCAGTCACCCCACCTGAAGACGGAAGGGTACAACAGAGATCCCCAAACGGGAAACAATAAAATCCCCAGCACCAAGAAGCAGACAACTGCAGAGGCAAGCGCGCAATTCAAAAGAAAAAAGGAACGCGTCTCAAAATAAGCAGTTTGGGAACGTTGTAGCATGCCCAGTATAACAATTCTGATGAAAAGCCATACCGCTGAAGAAACCATTGAAAGATTTAAGGAAGAAGGCCATGTTCCCAGCAAATCAAGCAAAGTGATGAGAACTGACATTCAGAAAAGGTGAAGGACCAGCATCATCTCCAAGTTCACAAAATAAAGGCATCGGAGGAAAGCGTTAGCCGGCAAGAAAGCAAGGCAACAAGAACAAGTTGAAGATGGATGAGATTTCAGGATCCTCAGTTTAGCTTAGCTTCTTGTTTTCCTTTTAGAGCAATGTAATAGGGAGATCGGTTGAGCAGTAGCATCCTACAGCAGCATACAACAGCGCACAACAACAGCAAACACTACAGTCACACGGTAGTCCCAGCTACCAAAATTTCCCGAACTACATTGACCTGATTCCTGTTCAGCCCAGGATATGTAGGAAACCTCTGAAGCAAAGGTTCGGTCAAATCTTTTTCAAAAAAAAAAAAAATGCTTCACCCGGAGTATTCGGACGGGCAAAAATCGCTCGCTTTATCTTTGCGCGAAAACCCTTCGTGTCTTCGTGCAAAGAGGGGTAGCTGTAAGCACGTGATTTTTGCTTCACGGACGATCGCTCCAAAAGAAAATAAAAAATAGTGACAAATGGCTTCGCTGCACAATTTTTCGATCTTTCCGTAACATGTGTTGTTGGTCATTTGTGTGTCTGTCCATTTTTGCATCCAGTCACTATCAAACAAAAATACAAAACTATGTGTCGGTAAAAGAAAATTCAAAAATATATATATGTGTGCATCGTTCGTTCTAGGCTTTTAGTTAACTTACTTAAATATCTTTGTGATAATTGTGTTAAAATGTTACATTGTTGTTTAGTTTTAATTTCATTGTTTTATTATCTATTATTTTTATTTTTGTTTTAAAAGAAAAATGAAAAAAAAAAGAAAGCAAAAGAGTGAAAGAAAACCGGTTTGGGCCAAAGAAGAAATGAAACAAAGCAGGCCCAAACCAGCACCAAAACCCAGTCCAAATCAGGCTGCCCCAACAGGACCCCCAAACGACGTCGCATCAGTACCCCTGATTAGAACCATTGATCTGACTCAAACGAACGGTCCCGATCAGGCCACTCGTTCGACCCCAAACGACGTCGTCTTAGGAAGGTGATCTGAGCCGTCCAACCCCTTGATCCAACGGACCTAGGCCATTCCCCTAAACCCGCCTAGTTTTGACCTGATCCAACCTTACCCGGTCTCACCCACTACCAAAACCCAAACGACACTGTTTTCCCTAAGTGAATAGATCCTGGCCATAGGTCTCGTTTGATCCAACGGCCAGGATCTAAACCCCTAGATCGTATATAAACCTGACCCCTTACCCCCACAACCCAAACCAAACCCCCTAGCCCCACTGTTCACCTTCGTCCCCGAACCCCCTCCTCTCAAAACCTAAGAAACCTTAGGTTCCTCCTCTGTAACCCCGGCCACTCGGATTCCGATGACCACCAAAATAACATCCCCGATGCACCCAGCCACCCTGAACACAAATCCGTTAACCGCTCACCTCGAATCAACCCGTAGCCTCTCGAATCTTCAAACGAAGATTCGAGCAAAAACTAGATCTACACCGATTGACCCCAAACTCACACCACAGCCCCTCCTGACCTCCCTCACCCCCTGAAGTGGCTTTGGTTCCGTTCGAATCTGACTAGAATTGAACGGTTCCCAAATCGAACCTCAAGAGCCCTAGGATTCAGATCTATGGGTTTTGTTCGAATCAGTGGCAGGATCAGGGTCTAGCAGACTTTTACCAAAGTGTTCTCAGTTGAGAACACTTCGGTTAAATTCCATTAGACCCCAAATAACCTGGTCCAAGTTCGAGCTTGTGTCGATCTTAGTTTCATTCCCCTGAGGTATTTTTCCTTTTTCTTTTTGTCCTCCTAAAATCTATCTGTCGTTCATGTTCTGGTTTGTTTTGTTTTGTGACTCATCTGTCCCTGTTTGTGTCCGTTTTAAGTTAATGATAAGTTTGTTTGTTGGTTTTATTGGTTGTTTGCTGTATATTATAGTTTGTGTAGTCATCTAAATAAGTGTCGTCAACTGAATTCACTTGAAATATTGAAAAATCAGGAGTATACATTTCAGTACGATTACTGTGCCTGTTTCTTTTATTTTATGATGTTTGTAAGCTTGATATAGTAGCACGACGATTATAGTGTACACCCTTGACTGCATATTGGATCAATTGGTTGTGAGTTGGTCAGGCTTGGCTCCCAATGTGGCCAACTCATACCATTTGATTGGCACCCCTGTTTCCTTAAAGTTTGAATCGTTGTTTGAACTCAGGCAGAGTATTGGCAATTAGCTTTAGGGATCTAACAAATCAGCCTGAAAGCAGTTTGAGTTTAATTAGCTAGTATTCAGATTTTGGCTGAAATCAGAGAGGTTTATATACTAACTATTAAGAGTTAGGGTAATACAGTAATATGCAAGGTATAAGGGTAATCTTGGCATAAGACAGGGTCTGATTAGGGGATAATTTCAGAATATGTCAAGTGGTAATTAAAATATGATTAACCTAGTGACAATGGGGAACAAGACACAAGGGTATGGGGCTTAAAATGAATAATAAAATGAGCTCATCACTCTTGATTAAACAAAGTCAGGCGTGGGGAACCAAAGGGGCTGGCACCAAAAGATGCTTAGGCATGGGCTTTAACAGGGTATGGGCAGGCTGCAAGTTGCAGATGGGGGGCAGCTTAGCTGCACTTGGTCACTATGGCTTATAAATAGGCCATTTGAGAACTGAAAGAGGGCTGGACTTTTAGTCTTCAGAAAAAAAAGAGAAAAGGCTGGAATTTTTAGTCTTAAAGCTGAAACTTTTAGTCTAAAGAAAGGTTTACTGAGTTTAAAGAAAGCTGAAAAACATAAGTTAGCTTCCAAATAGATTGTAACCAAACACCATCTGAAAGTTGAATAAGAATTCATATTGGTCAAGCTGCCTTGGCCAAGTTCTGTCGTCTGCATTGACTGAGTTGTGTGTTGGTTGCTGAACTGTTGGTATTTGCTGCATTGAACACTCTTTTACTTCTGGTGTTTCATTACTCTTCGTCTGGAATTACTGGTTTGGCATTCGACTATTTGCTGGTTTCTTTTGTTCTGGGAACTATTGTTGGTTGTTCGTGGATTATGGAAAACATTTGGTTGTTAGTTTGTTGCTGTGCTGTTGTTGTGTACCTGTTGTTGCTGTGTTTACTGCATACTGCCCAGCTGATCACTCCTTTCTTCTTTGTCCTCTACACCAGGTACACAATTAATACCACCAATGTAACTGCAAGTTTGAGCATGAATGCAAAAGAAAGGACCTGCAGATTGCTTTTATGTATACATGAACTGTTACATTAAATGTCATGAAATAGTTACATTTTCGTTTGGATAATAGAAGTAGCCTACATACTCAGTATATCAATGTAGGTTAATGAATGCTAGTCATGTATGTGTGCTGTTAGGTGAAAAACATTCCCAGTGTAATAAGTTGTACTTTTAGACTTAGTCTGAGGGTGTAGTATATTCTCTAATGTAGGCCAAATAGGAAAACTATCCACTTTAGTTAAAGTTCTTTCTCCTTTTGCCAGATTGTCCCATATAAATTGATAAACTCATTTCACAGAACAAAGAATCAGTTCTAGGCCTCAACCTCATGAAGGCCGAGCCCAAATCGAAACAAATCAGTTAGGCCCATATCGAAAAACAGGGGCCCAAGTCTGGCCATCTCGCATGAGCTAGGTTTGGGCCCATAATTTTTCACTAGTTGTCCATAATCGCAGTCACGTTTTATTATTTTGTAAAAGCATTTTAAATCTTGTTATAAGTAAGTCGAAATATGTCTTTAGTCACGGGCGCATTGATTGTGGCGTGGCCCGAGATGCATTTCCATGACGTTGTAAATTCCTTTTAATAATAAATGAGACGAGCCTCGACAAACAAAAATGTAGAAGCTGCGGGGCCCTCTAAATGCATATATATTAAAAATACTTAGAATTCGGGACATGCCGTTTAGCAAATTTTACGGCCTTCCCCAAAACAACCATACGTTAGTTGCTTTAGGCGCGTCTTAAATAATTTATTTTTCTTAATTCGGGTGCACATTTATGTGACCCAAATCCAAATCTCAACCGAGTCGAGATATATCAATAACCACGGGTGCATTGATGTAACGTGGTTCGAGATATGTTTTCACGACGTTGCAAGTCCTATAAAAATAACAGTGAATGATAAAAGCGGTTTAAAAGATAAAATTGGCACATAAGTTCATACTTGTATAAAATCAGATAATCAAGCCGAATATAACAATTGAGCGACCGTGCTAGAACCACGGAACTCGGGAATGCCTAACACCTTCTCCCGGGTTAACAGAATTCCTTATCCGGATTTCTGGTACGCAGACTGTAATATAGAGTCATTCTTTTCCTCGATTCGGGATTAAAATTGGTGACTTGGGACACCTTAAATCTCCCAAGTGGCGACTCTGAAATAACTAAACCAATCCCGTTTCGATTGTCCTTTAATTGGAAAAACTCCCCCTGCACCCCTCGGGCGCGGAAAAAGGAGGTGTGACAACTAGTTATAAAATATATTGTATTTAATTCTTTTTCAGTGGTAGTGAAATAGTTTCAAGTAGTTTATGTCACCAAACGGGTTCAAATAGTTTATGGAAATCAGCATGTTGGTTTAATAAGTCTAATTCGGAAATTGCGAGTTCACTTGAGTAAATAACATCATTTTAAATAGCAATGTAAATAATGTTGGTAACTAATGTTAGTTCTCAAATGTTAGTGATTAATGTTAGCTTGATGTCAGTTTTTAAGCATTGATGCATTTTTCAACAAATCGTAAAAAGAGTTCAAAAATGGCTTTGTATTCCACATAGTTAATTCCAATAGTCCAATTCATATAATAAAGCTAAAGTTGAACTGAATCGAAATGGTAGCTGGTTTGTTAATATTTACAACGGCAGGCGGCGGATCTTAAGTTAGGCAGCGGGTTCAAACTAGAAGGTGTTTCCTTTTGTTGGGACCCGGAGTTGAACTTGAAGCCCGAACTTTTAATGCTAATTGATTAGGATTTTCTTTATTCTTAGAGACAAACAAATAGAAAATCATAGTCGCTTTAGGATATCCTTGGAAAAAAAATGAGATGAGCCTCGCCGAATAAAAAAAAATACAAAATTTCGGGGCCCTCAATAACTATTTGTTTTAAAATACTTAGATTTAGGGACGGGCCGTTTAGCGAATTTCACGGCATTCCCCAAAAGATAATAACGCGCAAGTCCTTTCCGGCGTGCTTTAATATTTATGTGACCCAAATCTAAATCTCAACAGAGTTGAAATGTGTCAATAACTACGGGTGCATTGATGTGACGTGGTTCGAGGTGTATTTTCACGATGTTGCCATTATCGTTAAAAATAATAATAATAAAAACGGTAAACAGTTAAAATTAGCACATAGGTTCAACATGTATTAACACCAGATAAATAAGCCGAATATGTCAGTTGAGCGACCGTGCTAGAACCACGAAACTCGGGAATGCCTAACACCTTCTCCCGGGTTAACAGAATTCCTTACTCGGATTTCTGGTTCGCGGACTGTAATACAGAGTCAATCTTTTCCTCGATTCGGGATTCAACCGGTGACTTGGGACACCATAAATCTCCCAAGTGGCGACTCAGAATTAAATAATAAATCCCGTTTCGATTGTCCTTTAATTGGAAAAACTCCCCCTGTGCCTTGCGGGCGCGGGTGAAAAAGGAGGTGTGACAGCTCTAGCGACTTTGCTGGGGACCGAACCCAGAATATCTGGTTCAGGGTTCAGAATTCGATCTTAGATAAATTGTTATATTTGGCTTTATCTGATGTTGTTACATATTTGGGCCTAATGTGCTAAATATTGCTTTTACTGCTTTGATATTATCTGAACTGTATATAAAATGTGCCAAAACCCTTCTCTTCTTACCTCCGGGGATGAGCTAGCTGGTCGAGACTCCCTATTCTGTTAGTGTCAATACCTGAAATAAGAAAGAGGTCGGACAAGTTACTAAGCCAGATGGCCTTTTGGTTCCTGGTACGTAGCCCCCTCCTCGACTCGAGTTGTCCGCTCGGGTACATAGTCTAGAACAAATACCCAGGTTATGAACCTAGAATAACTCAGCTTCATGCCGGATCCCTAGTAGGAACGTTTGTTTGCATCACATGAATTTGACTTTGGAGGCTCAACACAGGGGTTGGGTCTGTCTAGGACAGGTGTACCAAAAATGAAAATGACCATTCTGATGCATCTTACTTGCTTCTACTTGTGCATTTATTTGCTTCGGACTTACATGCTGACCGACTTTTGAGGAAAGGGAAATAGCAGTGTAAGGGTTAAAGAGAGTTGATCGCCTGTTTTGAAAAGGAAAAAAAAACAATGTCCAAATAGTGTCGAAACTCTGCCGAATTTTTGAAAAGGAAAATATATAAGTTTTATTTGCCAACGAAAAGAGTCTGGTTTTCAAAAAGAAGTTTGTTTTATCGACCCGAACTACGTCGGTTTGATTCTCACCGGATGTGAGATACGTAGGCAACCCTCATCGGGTCCAACTTCTCCTTTTTGCAAAATACCCAGAAAATGTCAAAAATTTTAAGTTTCGTCATAAATAAGTCGGGTGACGTCGTTTTTGTCAAAATAGCCGAATGTTCCCGAAAGGGACGCCGGAAGGCTGACTTTGCATAAACGGCCGCTTTAGTCATTTTTGGATTTTGACCGGTTGACTCATCCAGCTTTAAAATCTTCATTCCCAAAGTGCTGAAAAGCCGTGTGCGGAGCCGGATCTTTCTTTTAATCTGTGAAGAATTAAAAAAAATAGCCAATTGGTTGAGTCAAATAAATTTTATTTTTTGCTCAAATCACCTTAATAAATGTGCAGGATGAGCACGATGCAAAATGAACCTTTTTTAATAATGATTAAAATCCCTTTCAAGTTGCGACTATGGTGAGATGATTTAGGTAGTGAAGGGCAAGATGAGGTCAAGAAATATCTAAAAGGTCTTACGGGTTTACTGGAAATCCAGCCTCGGGAGGATGTCATAAGAGCTTTGGTTACCTGCTGGGACCCAGCATACAATGTCTTCCACTTCTCCGATTATGAGCTCACTCCGACTTTGGAGGAAATAGCCGGGTACATCGGAAATGCTGAAGTTCCGTTGAGGCAAAAATACCTGGTTGCTCCAAGAGCTGTCACTGTGCATCGGTTTTTAGATTCGTTAAAGATACCCAGGACGGTCCATAACCCAGACTTAGCCGCAGGTGTTTGTAATCCGCGCTTCATATACGACAGATACGGTCACGTCGGAGGATTTAACAACCCGGGTAACAAGTTATGCAGCAAAAGTAACCGTCAGAAATGGGACGAGCATAAACGAGTGGCTTTTATGATAACCTTTTTGGGCCTTTTGGTATTTCCAAGGAAAGACAGAAACATTGATCTGAAAATATCTGGGGTCGTCAGTACCTTGCTCACGCAAGATAAAAGCACTTTTGCGCCTATGATAGTATCTGATATCTTCCGAGCTCTCAGAGCCTGCAAAGCCGGAGGGGACCTTTTTCGAGGGGTGTAACTTGTTGCTACAAATATGGATGACTGAGCATCTCTGCCACCGTTCCTAGCTCTTGAGTTATGGTTCCTCGAAGAAAACTTGTATAGAAGAGTTCTACACAAGAATCAAGGGGGTCAATCTACCCGAGGGAGTTACGGCGTGGACATCATTCTTTCAGACCCTCACCGCCGGCCAAATACAGTGGACACTAGGATGGTTGCTTGTGGATGAAATCATATATATGCCAGCCACTGGACCCCATTTCCATTTGATGGGACTCCGGAGTATTCAGCCCTATGCCCCGTATCGAGTCTTGAGACAGTTGGGGAGATTCCAAATAGTTCTGAAAGATGAAGATCTTAGTGGCAAAGTAGTCGAGATCGGGCCCAACGGACAGTTTCCTGAAGCAACAGTACGACAAATTTGGAGCAAGTGTCAATACTTAACAGCCAATACATGTATATGCGATCGGTCCAAGGGTGAAGTTTCGCCAGGATACCTTGCTTGGTTTAGGAAAGAAATCGAGTTTGGGAGACCGGCCAAAAGGCCCCATCTCCAGGAGTTCGTCCAGGCGTCGCAAGAACAGTGGGATTGGTTGGCTAAAGAGGAGAGTTACAGGGCGGAAATAGGCAAGCTAAGGCAACAGATTAGAGATCTGAAATTTGAAAATAGTCTGCAAGTTGATGCCGACCGAGGAGAAAAGAGCAAATTGGCCCAAGAAAACGAGGCGCTGGAAGCCCAAATCTGACAAATAAGGAGAGATGATGACAAACAACAAAGGAGTCGGTCGGATGAGCGGTTAATAAAAGGGTTAAAAAGGGAAATCGGTGAGTGTCGGGATGATTTGAAGAAATCTGAGGATACCATAGCACAACTCCAGGCACAATGGGCAAAGAGAACAAAAGAGCACACACGGTACTTATAGCAGGCAAGGAAAGACCATGAAAAGACCATTGTCAGTTTAAAAAGGAAGATGACCACCCTAGAGAGCGAAGCGGCTAAACAAGCCAAGGCTACCGAAACAACATCTGCATGATTCTCGGGTTTTGAAGGCTAGAGGGGATCAGATAGGACCCCTACTCCTAGGGAAAGACCGAACAAGGAACAAGATTCTGACTATTGCTAGCGCTATTACCAGGAAATGTTGGGAGTGTGAAAACATGACCCGTACCACCTTATTCTCGGCAGTGATGATATTTGTGAAGCAAATCATGTATGAATTGGAGCAGTTGGAAAGGAACCTTACACCAAAGCCCGCGGCGAGGCCGAACGACGCCCCGCAGGCGCCAAAATTCAAAACTCTGAAACATTCATAGTTTGAGTCTGTATTTTCCTTGTCTTCAGAGTCTGTTGTCCGCCGGAAATTATATTTCCCTTTTTTTGGCATAAAGTCTGTAGTCTGTATCAAGTCTGTCAATTTCCTTTCAAAAATGTTTTGCCTTGTAATAAAACGTTTTGCTGGTAAAGGTTGGAAAATCCAAAAAAAATGGTGTCTTTATTTTTCGCACTTGTGGCAGAACTACGCCCGGTCTGATTCATGCGGGGACATGATACGTAGGCAATCCACATAAGATTCGACCACCACTAAAAAGAAAAAGAAAAAGAAAAAAAAAAGCAAAGTGAATAAAAGAAAGGAAAAGAAATAAATAAAAAGAGAGATAAAGAAAGTTTCAGAAACACTTGAACTAGGCACAAACAAAGTAAGCCGGAATGATGCATGCGGTCGAAGCAAAGACATGCTAGAAATGGTTAAACTGCCTAGGAACATTGCATCCCCCAACGTGAAATAGCAATATGTGTTCGACTCTAACGCTAACAAGTTTGTTGTTTATCCAGATATTTCGAACCAGTTAGTTTGTTAGAACGTTCTGGCAGATTACCATTACCAAACAAGATCCAAAGGTCCCGTACTAAAAAGCATGACTAGTTCAGACCAAAGTATCGAGGATGAAAGGACAGAGAATGAAATGCTGAAGGAGGAAATGGATAAGATGAGACAGGAGATAAAAGAAATGCAGCTGGCCTTAGCCAGGGTACAAAAAGTGCCTAACCCTCCCTTATTCTCACTCTCCCACCAGGACGCACGCCTGAATACCCTCCCCCCGGCCCTTCGACAAGCTTCCCCAGTCACCAATACTATCAGGGAAGAAGTGCTTATGATCCCCAAGCTTCACAACCCAATCAGAACCCTCCTTCACCAAATGTTCCTGTTTTCGTGGCACCCCCACCAGCCACGCTGCAAAGATCATCCAGCGAGACGTTGTTTCAGGCTCATGATAACCAATATTACCCCCTGAACCAACCTTCAGAGCACCCGAGCCTCATACTTATAATACTTACTTCTAGATCCCGGTAGAGACTGAAAAGCCGGCTAAGAGCCCGGAGCAAGACGAAGTGCTTCGAAAGTTCAAAAGCCTGGAGCAGTCCTTCAGGAATATCCATGGGTTAGGCAACCAAGTCAGTACGGCCTACAAAGATCTATGTCCTTTCCCTTATGTTCGATTACCGGCAGGATTCAAAATGCCAAAGTTTGATCTATACGAGGGGCACGGTGATCCAATGGCACATCTGCATGGTTTTTGCAGCAAGATGAGAGGAGAAAGTGGTAAAGATGAGTTGCTAATAGCTTACTTTGGTCAAAGTCTAAGTGGGTCTGCACTGGAATGGTACACAAGATAGGATCCGAGCAGGTGGTACACCTGGGACGATTTAGCACAAGCATTTGCAGGTCACTTCCAGTACAACCTTGAGATCGTCTCTGACCGTCTCACATTGCTGAAACTTGAGAAGAAGCCCGGGGAAAGCTTCTGAGAATTTGGATTCCGCTGGAGAGAACAGGCAGCAAGAGTTGATCCTCCGATGAGAGAGGGGGAAATGGTGGACTACTTTCTACAAACTCTAGAGCCAACTTACTTTGGTCACCTGGTGACGTCAGTTGGCAAATCTTTCAACGAAGTAGTGAAAATGGGTGGCATGATTGAAGAGGGACTTAAGTCTAACAAAATCCTGAGCTATTCGGCGATTAAAGCAACCACTCAGGCCATCCAGAGCGGCATGGGAGGTGCGCTCGGAAAGAAGAAAAGGGAAGATGTCGCAACAGCCGAGGCAGGTACTTGGTCCAGATCCAGAGGTCCCCCCCTCACTACCAACCTAGACCCCATCACTCAAATTACCCGCACATTCCATACGACCCTCCATAGCCCTACTACCCACCACAAGAGCCACATTTCTCTGTCCATCACGCCCAAACTTACACCCAGCCTCTGGCTCGCCCGCAATGGCGTGCGCCGGCTCCCCAGAATACATACCCGCCCCCACAAAACACATATCCACCTCCACAAAACACATATCCACCACCAAGGGCCTACAGGAATCCTTCGGGACCAGGTTTCCGTGGGAATCAGACTTTCAGGAATGACAGGGGGCAGAGGCCGAGAACATTCACTCCGATGGGAGAAACCTATACTACTCTGTTCCACAAATTGAGGCAGTTAGGCCTATTGAGTCCTGTGGAGCCCAAATTGCCAAATCTCCTTCCCAAAAATCTGGATCACTCGATAAGCTGTGAATATTGATCGGGGGCTCCCAGGCATGATACCGAGAAATGTTGGAAGTTGAAGACTGCCATACAAGATCTTATTGACACAAATAGGATCGAGGTCCAGGAGCCAGAGGCACATAACATCAATCAGAACTCGTTGTCGGCACACCATGAAGCCCACATAATCGAACTAGTGCACGAAGGAGGGAAGCTCAAGAAGCCCTCACAAATGGTAATGATGATCTGTTCCAGTCCGAAAGAAAAGTTGATCAGTGGAAAAGCGGTAGTATAGTCGGAAGGGGTAGAAGGCAAGCCAGTGGTGGTGATAGGGAAGAGTTCTTCTGATGTTGCCAAGAATCCAGAGCCGGTCAAAGTAACGGTGCAAGGGATATCAAGCAAGCCAATAGCCGGGAAGGGGGCATGCATAGGACCAGTTGTTATCAGGCCAGTAATGCAGTTGCCGATAATCAGCGAGAAAGCTGTGCCATGGAGCTACAGTCAAGTAATGGTAATGCATAAGGGGAAGGAAGTTGTGGAAGAAATATGTGAGGCACAGGGGTTAACTCGTTCGGGAAGGTGTTTTGCTCCCGCAGAGTTAAGAAGGGCCAATCCAGTAGCGACAAAAAATCCAGTTACCGAGGAAGAGGCAGAAGAGTTTTTAAAGAAAATGAAGGCGCAAGATTACTCCATTATGGAGCAGTTAAGGAAGACCCTGGCACAGATCTCATTGTTATCATTGTTGATCCATTCAGACGAGCACCGTCGGGTATTGATAAAAATTCTAAATGAAGCCCATGTTCCGGATAAGATCTCTATGAACTATCTAGATAAAATAGCAAACAAGATTTTTGAGGTCAACAAGGTCACTTTTTCAGAATATGAATTGCCCGTGGAGGGTACAGAACATAATAGAGCCCTTTATTTGACTGTGAAGTGTGAAGACTCGGTAGTTACTCGAGTATTAATTGATAATGGGTCTAGTGCCAATATCTGTCCTTTGGCCACATTGAACAAACTGAAGGTCGATGGTGACAGGATTCACAAGAACAACATCTATGTTCGAGGGTTTGATGGCGGTGGTACAGACACAGTGGGGGACATCATACTTGAATTAACAATTGGTCCAGTCAAGTTCGCCATGGAGTTTCAAGTGTTAGATGTGGCAGTGTCATATAATCTTCTGTTGGGGCGACCCTGGATCCACGCTGCCAAAGCAGTGCCTTCTACATTACATCAGATGGTCAAATTCGAGTGGGATAGGCAAGATATCATAGTACATGGGGAAGACAATGCAAGCGCCGTAAGCGATGCCATCGTGCCCTTCATAAAGACTGATGATGATAAAGGACCGTGGGTTTACCAGGTTTTCGATGCGGTTTCAGTGGATAAAATTTCTGAAGGCGAGGACCTTCCACTTCCCAGGATCGTAGCTGCGACTGTCATGGTAGCCTCGGAGATGTTGAAGAACGGGTTTGTGCCAAGCAAAGGTTTAGGGGCTGATCTTCAGGGTATTGTTCAGCCGGTTTCTTTGTCCAAAAATCTGGACACCTTTGGGTTGGGGTTCAAGCCTACAGCGGCGGATGTGAGGCGGGCCCACAAGTTGAAGAAAAGAGTTTGGGTTCTTCCCAAGCCAGTTCCATGTCTATCCAAATCATTTGTCGGAGCAGGTATCAGAAAGTTGTCAGTCCCGAAAGTTCTCGAACCACTGGTTGGGCCAGATGGAGATTTGAATGAAGGCTTTGAAAGGTTGTTCGCTGATGTCAACATGATAGAAGCTGGAGAAGGTTCCAGTGAGGCAGACATATAGTTTGTGGGGCCTAGGGCCAATATCAACAATTGGATGGCTACTCCTCTTCCTACCCGGAGGGAGTCTTGGTAGTGGGCTCTGATTTTTCTTTCTTGTCTTTTTGGATTATTTCAGGGTTGTAATCCAGTTTTGTTTTGTATTCGGCAAAGTGTGAAACTCTGTTATCCCGTATTTTAGTAAAGTAAAAGCTTTTTTTTCTTCTTCTTATTTTGTTCTAATTTTGTTTTCTTCGTTTCTCTTTCTGAACAGTTCCCTTTATATTGGTTCTAATGACATGGCATGCACAACGGATCTTCAACCCAGTCTAAAAAATCAATCCGATTCCGAACTAATTGTACAAAAGGTCGATTATGATGATGAATCGGAATACGATGAGGATGGAGCCTTCGAAGAGATAAACAGAGAGTTAATCCAGTTTGAGGAGAAATCCAAACCCAACTTAAATGACACAGAAGCCATCAATTTAGGGGATGCAGATAATGTCAGGGAAACCAAAATAAGCATCCACATTGCACCAAATATCAGGGAAGAACTAATCAAAGCACTTATTGTGTTCAAAGATGTTTTTGCATGGTCGTATGATGATATGCCGAGGTTAAGCACAGATTTAGTGGTTCACAAATTGCCCACTGACCCGGCATGCCCTCTCGTCAAGCAGAAATTGAGGAAGTTCAAGATAGATATGAGTGTGAAAATTAAAGAAGAAGTAACCAAGCAGCTACAGGCAAAGGTTATTCGGGTCACGCAATATCCTGATTAGTTGGCTAATGTGGTGTTAGTGCTGAAGAAAGATGGGAAGATCAGGGTGTGTGTCGACTACCGCAATCTGAATAGGGAAATCCCAAAGGATAACTTTCCATTACCCAACATCCATATCTTGATCGATAATTGCGCCGGACGTGAGATCGGGTCTTTTGTGGATTGTTATGCTGAGTATCATCAAATTCTGATGGATGAAAAAGATGCGGAAAAGACGGCTTTCATTATGTCATGGGGGACTTATTGCTACCAGGTAATGCCATTTGGTTTGAAGAATGCTGGGGCAACGTACATGAGAGCAATGACCACTGTGTTTCATGACATGATACACAAAGAGATTGAGGTATACGTGGACGATGTGATCATAAAATCCAAGCATCAGGAGGACCACGTAGCAGACCTAAGGAAGTTTTTCCAAAGACTTCGAAGGTACGATATTAAGCTCAACCCAGCCAAATGTGCATTTGGTGTTCTATCTGGAAAGCTGTTGGGATTCATCGTCAGTAGGCGAGGCATTGAGTTGGACCCGTCAAAGATCAAATCCATCCAAGATTTGCCACCGCCGAAGAACAAGACAGAAGTAATGAGTCTGTTGGGGAGGTTGAATTATATCAGCAGGTTTATTGCTCAACTCACAGCAACTTGTGAACCTATTTTTTGGCTACTAAAGAAAGATGCTACGGTAGAATGGACGACAGAATGTTAGGAAGCATTTGACCAAATTAAAGGATATTTATCAAATCCACCTGTGTTGGTTCCACCTGAGCCGGGAAGACCGTTAATTCTTTATCTAACGGTCCTGGAGAATTTGTTTGGCTGCGTACTGGGGCAACACGACATTACAGGAAGAAAGGAGAAATCCATCTATTCTCAGCAAGAAGTTTACAGGCTATGAGGTTAAGTACACTCAACTCGAGAAGACATGTTGCGCCCTAACTTGGGTGGCCCAGAAATTGAAGCATTATCTGTCATCATATACTACTTATCTCATTTCACGTTTGGATCCACTGAAGTATATTTTTCAGAAGCCTATGCCCACAAGGAGATTGGCGAAATGGCAGATATTACTCACAGAATTTGACATCGTCTATGTAACGAGGACGGCCATGAAGGCCCAAGCATTGGCTGATCACTTGGTCGAGAATCCTGTTGATGAAGAATACGAGCCCTTGAGGATGTATTTTCCTGATGAAGAAGTAATGCATGTAGATGAGTTGGAATTATCTGAGGAACCAGGTTGGAAGCTCTTCTTTGATGGAGCCGCGAATGCGAAAGGAGTTGGAATAGGAGCGTTACTTATTTCTAAAACAGGACATCATTATCCTGTTACGGCACAACTACATTTCTATTGTATCAATAACATGGCTGAATATGAGGCATGCATTTTGGGCTTACATTAGCTGCAGACATGGACGTCCAGGATGTCTTGGTCTTGGGAGACTCGGACCTCCTGGTGCATCAGATTCAGGGTGGATGGGAAACAAGGGATTTGAAGCTCATACCATATCGACAATGTTTGCACGATCTGAGCAAGCTATTTCGATAAGTGGAGTTCAGACACATCCCAAGAGTTCACAATGAGGTTGCCGATACTTTGGCCACTTTAGCATCGATGTTGCACCACCCAAACAAAATTCATGTTGACCCGTGTCATATCCAGGTTCGTGATCAGCATGCTTATTGCAACATGATAGAGGAAGAAATGGATGGCGAGCCATGGTTTTATGATGTCAAGGAATACCTCAGGATGGGGATATACCCGGAGCAGGCCACCGGAGATCAAAGAGAGCCATTTGGCGATTGGCAAATGGATTTTTCCTAAATGGAGGAGTGTTGTACAAAAGAACCCCAGATTTGGGATTGCTGAGATGTATAGATACTGGTCAAGCTATGACAGTGATGACAGAGGTACATGTGGGAGTTTGTGGGCCACATATGAGCGGATATGTATTGGCGAAGAAGATTCTTCGAGTAGGGTATTATTGGCTCACTACCGAGCGTGATTGTATCAATTTCGTGCGAAAATGTCATCAGTGTCAGATACACGAAGATTTGATTCATTCTCCGCCAACAGAATTGCATACAATGTCAGCACCATAACCATTTGTTGCATGGGGCATGGATGTCATTGGACCGATTGAGCCGGCAGCTTCTAACGGTCATAGGTTCATTCTGGTCACCATTGATTATTTCACCAAGTGGATTGAGGCTAAAACTTTTAAGTCGGTAACCAAGAAAGCAGTGGTAGAGTTCGTTCATTCCCATATCATCTGTAGATTTGGGATCCCCAAAGTGATCATCACGAACAATGGCGCTAATCTTAACAGCAGTTTGATGAAAGAAGTATGTCAATAGTTTAAGATTATACACCGTAATTCCACCCCATATCGTCCCAAGGCGAATGGAGCCGTTGAGGCAGCCAACAAGAACATAAAGAAGATACTGAGTAAAATGGTTGAAGGGTCTAGGCAATGGCATGAAAAGCTACCATTTGCATTGTTGGGATATCGCACTACTATGCGTACTTCGGTAGGGGCAACTCCTTATTTGTTGGTATATGGAACTGAAACAGTAATACCGGCGGAAGTTGAAATTCCATCCCTTAGCTGAGGCTGGAATTGATGATGACGAGTTGGTCAAAGCCCAATTGGAGCAGTTGAGCCTGATTGATGAAAAGAGATTGGTAGCAGTATGTCATGGCCAGTTGTATCAGAAGAGGATGGCAAGAGCATATAATAAGAAGGTGCATCCCAAGAAATTTGAAGTAGGAGAGCAGGTGCTGAAACGAATCTTGCCACATCAGGCCGAGGCAAAGGGCAAGTTCGCCCCGAATTGGCGAGGGCCTTTTATTGTAACCAGAGTGTTGTCCAATGACGCTTTATGTTTAATAGATATCGAAGGGAAATGCGTTGACATGGCTATCAATTCGGACGCAGTTAAGAGATATTGTGTATGATTTCTTTTGATTGTAATTGATGTTTGTTTGTACTTGGCATTTATCGGAGAATGAAATGACGGAGGCAATTCTTTCTTCCATCCAAACACTTTAACCTTTGCTTCCCCTTTTGAGCCTTATTTATTCTTTCATACCCCTCTGTTGGAATCAGTAATGAAAATGAAAGAAAAGAAAAGAGAAAAATAATGATAATAAAGACAAAAGAAAAGTCACAAGAAAAACAAAGGAATTGGGAACTACGTTTGACCTGATTCCTCAAAGAAGGATACGTAGGCGCCTTACGGCTCGGTCATAGTGTAACATAGTGTATCATAGTGTAACAAAAAACGAAAATCCCCAAGCAAGAAAAACTGGGGCAGAAGTTGTGTTTATAATTTTGAGAAAGAAAGTTGATTCCAAGAGTTGTAATGTTTTACCCATCAAAATTATTTTGAACCTTTTGATACCATTTTTTTTCTTTTAGCCATACACAAAAAACCATATTGATGTCCAAAAAAGACCTCCCGATCAGTATCTGAGAAGTGCCAAGTCATGCAAACGGAAGTCGGGAATAACACTCTGATCCCCCAGTAGAGAAGAGGATCACAAGCTGGAAATGACTTGGTAGCCGAAAGAATCCCCAGAAGAGAGAGTCATATCGGCAACACTCCAATCCCCAGCTGAGAAAGAGAAAATAAAATGAGAGAGTCTTATCGGTGAAAACCTCCACAGGCACCATAAGGCGACGAAAGTTGAGAGAAATAAAACGAGAGAGTCTTATCGGTGAAAACCTTCACAGGCACCATAAGGCGACGGGAGTTGAGAGAAATGAGAGAGTCTTATCAGTGAAAACCCCTCGAAGGGCGCTGTGAGGCGACAAGACAAGATTGGCGGAAAGGATCCGCATTTGGCAAAGAGTTGAGTGCCTGTTTATCCCCAGCAAGATGAGGCCATCCGAAAGATTGATTGATACAAATAGACTGGGATGATTAATCCGGAATGCACGACATGATCGTTGGGATCGGTTATATCATCCAGATAAGTTCTTTTCTTTTCTTTTTTCCCCGGCATTTGTTCAGAAAGACTTCTTCTTTTCATATCTTTTGAAATCATCACTTTTTCATTTCATGGTTTAAAGACTTTATCTTCCCAGCAGTTTGTTTTTAAAAAAAAGGATTTTCAGAGCTTATTACCAGTTGCCAAGATAGTGCAAAAACACAATGTGGATAGGACGGGCCAAAGATAAGGCGACAAAGCGAAAAAAAGTTTGTCGCAAGACCAAATGATGAATGGGTCTAGATTCCAAGAGGACCAAATTTCCAAGAGAAGTTGGAGAAAAACAGAAAAAACAACAGTTGAAAAGTTATGGAGGATCCGCAGAAGATTGGCGAGATGCAGGAACAACTCCGAAAGATTATCGACCAAATTCCGCGATGGTCGGACAACACAGAGCGGGGAAGGAAGATAAAAGAAAAACCATCCCCAGCAAATAATATCATCCCCAGCAAGTTTTGTAATAAAACGCAAAGCAGGGAAAGGAAAAAGGAAAAAACCATCCCCAGCAGGAGTGGCACGACCACTCACCACGTTTTAAACTAACAAATTTTTCTTTGATTTGAAGCAGGGAAAAGAAATGTTATTGATAGCGGGAAGACATGTCCACAAAGAAGATTATCAAACTGGGGCAGAAATTTTCTCTCATTGCGAAAATTTTCTTGAAATCAGATACCTACTTGGGGAAGATGGAAGATAACACAAGTTTTGAAGGAAGTGAAATCCCCAGCAGTATACGGGAGAAGACAATACAAGTTTTAAAGAAAGCAATCTTGGAGGAAGCAAGATAACCCAAGTTTTAAGGGTAGTGGTCTTTGAATCAGTATCATCCCCACCATTGTTAAAAGGAGGAAAGTAAGGAAGATAATTCCCCAGCAGTGCTATTCCCGGCAGGTTTCAGAGAAGTGAAAACACCAGTCGGAGGGAAGTAATTCTAGTGGAAGGAAAGCGCCAACTTTAAAGAAAGTAGTCTTTGAAGTAGGAAAATGACATATTTTTGAATAAAACACCGGTGTTATCCCCAGCAGTTTTCGGAGGAATAAGACGCCAGTTTTGAGGGAAGCAGTTGAAAGAAGATGATTCAAGTTAGAAGAGAAATGGTTCGGGAGGCAAGAAGGAGCAACATCAATAAAACATATTTTTAAGAAATAGTCGAAGTCAGGAGCCCGCCTGGAGAATGGAGGTGTTGTATTTTTAAGAAGTTTTTGAAGTCAGGAGCCCGCCTGGAGAATGGAGGTGTTATATTTTTAAGAAATAGTCGAAGTCAGGAGCCCGCCTGGAGAATGGAGGCATTATATTTTTAAGAAATAGTCGAAGTCAGGAGCCCGCCTGGAGAATGGAGGTGTTGTATTTTTAAGAAGTAGTTGAAGTTAGGAGCCCGCCTGGAGAATGGAGGTGTTGTATTTTTAAGAAGTAGTTGAAGTGAGGAGCCCGCCTGGAGAATGGAGGTGTTATAGTCGAAGTCAGGAGCCCGCCTGGAAAATGGAGGTGTTATACTTTCAAGAAGTTGTTGAAGTCAGGAGCCCGTCTGGAGAATGGAGGTGTTATAGTTTAAGAGGTAGTTGAAGTCAGGAGCCCGCCTGGAGAATGGAGGTGTTATATTTTTAAGAAGTTGTTGAAGTCAGGAGCCCGCCTGGAGAATAGAGGTGTTATATTTTTAAGAAGTAGTTGAAGTCAGGAGCCCGCCTGGAGAATGAAGGTGTTATATTTTAAGAAATAGTCGAAGTCAGGAGCCCGCCTGGAGAATGGAGGTGTTATAGTTTAAGAGGTAGTTGAAGTCAGGAGCCCGCCTAGAGAATGGAGGTGCTATATTTTTAAGAAGTTGTTGAAGTCAGGAGCCCGCCTGGAGAATAGAGGTGTTATATTTTTAAGAAGTTGTTGAAGTCAGGAGGCCGCCTGGAGAATAGAGGTGTTATATTTTAAGAAGTAATTGGTGTTGACGTCAGTAAAGCAGAGGAATACAACCAAAATCCCCAGTGGGAAACAACAAAAAATCCCCAGCAGAGGAAGGCAGTTCAAGATTCGAAGGAAAAATAATGCGAAGCTCACAAGAAGGAAATAAGTAGTTCAAATTCGGCAATCAAGAGAAGACTATGAGTCAAGACAGAAAGAAAGAAACATCAAAGGAAACACCAGTCACCGAGACATCAAAGCAACAAGAGACACAAGAGCACGGCTGAAGACCTAGATAAGATTTTGTAATTCATAGACTATAGTTTAGTCTAGCTTCTTGTTTTCTTTCAGCATGGTGTAATAAGGAGGCCGGAAAGCAGTAATAATAGCATGCAACAGCAGTAACATTGCAGTACCATGGTAGGCCCAACTACCAAAACTTCCCGAACTACATTGACCTGATTCCCTTTTAGCCAGGGATATGTAGGAAACCTCTGAAGCAAAGGTTCGGTTAAATCTTTTCAAAAAATGCTTCACACGGAGTATTCCAACAGGCAAAAATCGCTCGTATCCGCTCACTTTATCTTTGCACGAAAACTCTTTGTGTTTTCGGACAAAGAGGGGCAGCTGTGAGCACGTAATTTTTACTTCACGAAAACTACTCTCAAAGAAATCGAAAAATAAAGCAAATTGCCTTTGGGTACAATTTTGAGAACTTTGCGTGACATTTTGCATAACTATTTTTGTCTATGAATGTTTAGTTTGTTTTAATTAATTAAAAATACAAAAAATATATGTTGCGTGCACATTTAAGATTTAATTGTGCACTTAGGAATTAATTGAACCATGTTTTGTTTTTAAGAGAAAGAAAATCACAAAATAACGTATTTTTTGCATTTTTAGCATTTCATGTCCAAGTATGTGATTTTATTTGATTGTGTGTGTTAATTGTTATTAAAAAGTATGTAGTACTTTTGTAAATTAATCTAGTCCTATAAGCTAATTTAGGATTTTTGGAATTTTTAGTTTTCTTAGTTTAAGAAAAGAAAGACAAAATAAAGGAGTGTAAAGTCATATTTGGGCCAAATCAATTTAAAGTCCAAATAATTTTTCTTCCCCTTCGAAATTGAAACCCGGATACCCAGCCCATACCCCATCCCCGACCCGGTCTGCCCCATAGCCCAAACAACCAACCACCCCTTTTTCCCATTTTCATTTTGCATTTTCTAAACCCCTAACCAAAAAAAAACCTTAAACACCCGCCCCCTCTTCTTCTCATTCTCCAAACAACCCCTCCAGCTCCAAACGACCCCCCCCCATGGCTGCCCCCTCCTCCTTCATCTTCTTCGAACCCACCACCCCTCATGGCTGCCCTTATTCATCTTCAAACGACCGCCCCCCATGGCTGCCTTCTTCTTCGTCTTCGTCCAAACGACCACCCCCCATGGCAGCCCTCTCCATCGACGTCCCACGACCACGTTCAGCAGCCTGAACACGACCAAACTCACCGGAAAAGAGACCAGCGCCCATATCCTCCTCTCATCAAGCAAACGACCACCCATCGCCGCCTCTCCGTCAACCAGCCTCCCGCGCAGCAGCAAGTCCGGCGAAAAAACCAACAGTTTTTCACCTCTGGCCCTTCCAAAAACCAACGAAGAACAACCACCTTCACGCCAGCTTTACTACCAACGCCCACTGCCACACGACCACCTCCCATCAACAACCCACAGCCCAACCACCCTCCAGTCCAGAACGAGACCAGCCACCCTCCAGTCCAAAACGAGACCAACCATCCGAGGTCGTGCACAGTCGTACGTCGAGGTTCCCTCCAGTCCGTGTTTGTTAGTCAAGCGTCGAAACAGTGTTGTGAACGAAGCTGTGTTTCATCGGAAGTTCAACATTGTTCGACGTCGGATCGTTAGCATAAAGGTCAGCCATAGCTCGTTCACGGATTTTTTTTTTGCCTTTTCTTTGGAGTTTAGTTTTTCACTATGCATAACGGAGCAATAAAGTGCAGTAGTAAAGGTCATATCTCTTACCTCGAATCTATGCTATTCACAGACCTATTTGTGGTTTCGTTTTTCATGTGGGTTCATTTTGATAAAATCTGCGCATGAAGTATCCTACTGCGTATTCGTTAAAATTATATGTGTATGCATTTTTCCTACTGTTTTGAGGTCAATTGATGATTGTGTTTAGTGATTTGGATATACTTGTTTGTTCTGTTAAGTTTGTTCTGATATGAATCTGGCCTTGTTGAATTGTCCTAATGTTGTTGATTGGGAGTTAGTTTCATGTGTTTTAATTAGTCAATTGTTAGGATTTCTCACTTAAGATTGGTTATAGGTGCTATAGTTTGGTTAATTGATTTAGGAGGATTGAATATAGCTGATGGGGTAGAATGGTAATTTCAATAGTTTCAAGGGTATTTCAAGATTTAAAGTTTTTAATTTGAGTGCTCTGTCCACTAAGCACTAATAATATTAAAATAAGTCATTGTTTAATACATAGTAGAGGACAAGACATTTGCTAGTGGGAAACAAGGCATGCAAGTGTGGGGAATAAAACATAATGGTATGAAAAGCTTAAAAAGGATTGATTAAAATATGTGGCCCATACTTGTTTTTAGGGTATAAATAGGGTCATTTCAAGACAGAAAAGGGGCTGGTTTTTGGAAGGAAAAATCAGTTCTCTTTCAGTCTTTTTTTCCAGAGAGTTTAGGCTGGATTTTTAACATTTGAAAAGTTCAGTAATTTGAGAGTAAAAAACAGGCTGGTTTTTAATCCTAAAAGGTTCAGTGTTTGGAGAGCTAAAAAACGGAAAAGTGAGTCTTTTCTTTTACTGCTGAATATCAGAACTAGTGCTATTGTTGTTTCATTGGTGTTGTTGTTTGGTATTTCTGGGGTTTTAATTGGTTCTTCCTGAGTTTGCTATTTGTTATTGGCTACTGTTTTCATTGGGTGTTGCTGGAACTCTGCTGGTTCCTTCCTTTTTAATCTGTCACTGGGTTTTTCTGTCACTGCGTTTTTCTGTTACTGCGTTGCTGTGTTATTACTGTTGTTGACTGCTCCTTCATCTTCTTGTATTTTTGTTATCCAGGTATACGTTCTAAAGCTCTCAAATTTAAAGGAAAAGAAGTAAAGAGGTGTTGGAATGGATTTCTGAATTTCCCTTGTTTCTTTGTGTTTAATTTAATGTATAAGCAGTAGTTCACTTGATATTTCATAGTATGTATTGGAATGACTTTGGAATGCATAAGCTGGATTGATTGAATCTATTTTTACAAACATGGAATATCAATTGTACTTAGTCTTAATTGGTGATTACTAGTTATAAAATATATTGTATTTAATTCTTTTTCAGTGGTCGCGAAATAGTTTCAAATAGTTTATGTCACAAAACGGGTTCAAATAATTTATGGAAATCAGCATGTTGGTTTAATAAGTCTAATTCGGAAATTGCGAGTTCACTTGAGTAAATAACATCATTTTAAATAGCAATGTAAATAATGTTGGTAACTAATGTTAGTTCTCAAATGTTAGTGATTAATGTTAGCTTGATGTCAGTTTTTAAGCATTGATGCATTTTACAACAAATCGTAAAAAGAGTTCAAAAATGGCTTTGTATTTCACATAGTTAATTCCAATAGTCCAATTCATATAATAAAGTTAAAGTTGAACTGAATCGAAATGGTAGCTGGTTTGTTAATATTTACAACGGCAGGCGGCGGATCTTAAGTTAGGCAGCGGGTTCAAGCTAGAAGGTGTTTCCTTTTGTTGGGACCCAGACTTGAACTTGAAGCCCGAACTTTTAATGCTAATTGATTAGGATTTTCTTTATTCTTAGAGACAAACAAATGGAAAATCATAGTCGCTTTAGGATATCCTTGAATAAAAAAAAATGAGATGAGCCTCGCCGAATAAAAAAAATACAAAATTGCGGAGCCCTCAATAAATATTTGTTTTAAAATACTTAGATTTAGGGACGGGCCGTTTAGCGAATTTCATGGCCTTCCCCAAAAGATAATAACGCGCAAGTCCTTTCCGACGCGCTTTAATAATTTACTTTCTTAAACTCGGGTGCACATTTATGTGACCCAAATCTAAATCTCAACAGAGTTGAAATGTGTCAATAACCACGGGTGCATTGATGTGACGTGGTTCGAGGTGTATTTTCACGACGTTGCCATTCCCGTTAAAAATAATAATAATAATAAAAGCAGTAAACAGTTAAAATTCGCACATAGGTTCAACATGTATTAAAACCAGATAAATAAGCCGAATATGGCAGTTGAGCGACCGTGCTAGAACCACAGAACTCGGGAATGCCTAACACCTTCTCCCGGGTTAACAGAATTCCTTACTCGAATTTCTGGTTCGCGGACTGTAATACAGAGTCAATCTTTTCCTCGATTCGGGATTCAACCGGTGACTTGGGACACCATAAATCTCCCAAGTGGCGACTCTGAATTAAATAATAAATCTCGTTTCGATTGTCTTTTAATTGAAAAAACTCCCCATGTGCCTTGCGGGCGCGGGTGAAAAAGGAGGTGTGACACAGGGTATAGGCTAATAATGGCTAGAAATGGAATTACTGATCTTTGGCCATGGAAATTAATATGGAGAACCAGATTACCACTCAAGGTTATCTGCTTCAGCTGGACTGCACTTTATGAGGCATGTTTGACTCAGGAGAACCTTGTTAAAAAGAACTTCCAGTTAGTTAATAGATGCTACATGTGTCAAAGGGATGCAGAAACCAACAACCAGCTATTCCTACATTGTAGAGTTGCAGCAGATATTTGGAGCATGTTTTGCTCTGTTTTTGGTATTAGCCGGGTTATGCCTTACAATATGAAGGAGGCATTTCAGAGTTGGGCCAGCTGTAAAGTTGATAAGACCATCAAGAATATCTGGAGAATGATACCTGCTTGTATTTGTTGGAGTATATAGAATGAAAGAAATAGAAGATGTTTTGATGGACTTTCAACTCCTAACCACACCCTAAAAGCTAAATGTCTTTTATTTTATTTAGCTGGGCAAATATTTCCCTGATAGATTCCCCCGAAATATTTGTGAACTTTGTTAGCTCTTTGTATCTAAGTTAGCATATATGTAGTAAGCTAACATGTGGTTTTTTTTTTTTTTTTTTTGCTTTTTGAAGCTTCTATGCTATTGCTTCTTGTAATATTTTGCATCTTCTTGATGACATGAATGAAGCCAATTATTTCATAAAAAAATTAATTATGAATTATTAGAAAACATATTCTATAGGCTCCATGTATTCCACTTGATGTGGCACCAATTCTTTACTATTTCATATAGATAAGAAAGACATTTTTTTATATTTAAAATCAAATTTTAAATTTTCCGTTTTGTCATTTTTTATATTTATATAATTGTTATAAGAAATTCTTATATTCTTTAAAATTTCTTAAATTTCACGTAGGATCATCAAACACCCCCATGAAATGAAAACTGTATTTATTAATCTATGAAAATAGTAGGTGTAAGTACATTTTAGCCGTATCTTTTTTACGGTAATGTTGTTGGTGATAGAGAGTCGTTCAGATATTAAGAGTTCACCAACCCCCGGTGAAGGCCCACATCGACTTTGTTCCAAAGTCCATACCAATTAGTCGAATCTGCAGAAACATAAAATTATATATTGTCAATGTTGGACCTCCACTCCTACACGACAAAATTAACCACTATATACTTGCGTATTGTAAGGATTTTCTCCATTACTGGCCCACGTGTCACTTTGCTCCCTTATCTTTTGAGCACAAAAGGAGTTGGTAAAATGCTTAGCTTTAGACACTTCAACAAAGTTTTAGGTCACCATCTCACCAACTCTCTCCGCCATATCACCCCCCCTCCCCCCACCTTTTCTGACGCTCATATCCACCACCTTTTGCTTCCATTATTTATTTTTTCCGTTGGTATTTGAGATTGCAATTATTTCGTGTTTAATAGCCTGATAAATCAAGTTTTTTGGGGGTTAAAAGTAATTTTTTTAGCTAAAAATATATTTTTCAAAGCTAAGGTGTTTGTTCAAGCTTTTAGAAGAAAAAATTGCTTGAGAATATAAGCAAAAACAGCTTTTGAGAAGCAGAAAAAAACAATCTTCCCAAAAGTACTTTTTTGAAAAGTAGTTTTGAGAAAAATATAATTTTAGAAATACTTTTAAAAATCTTGGCCAAAACACTAATTGTTGTTCAAGTGTGCTTTTTAAATTGATTAGCCAAACACAAACGGCTTCTCACCAAAAGTAAGTACTTTTAAAAGAAGTACTTTTCAAAATAAGTTGATTTTAGAAACTTGGTAATACACGCTATAAAGAACGTAATTATTTTTTTATTTATGGCATGAGTAATCTGGTTCCGTATTCAATCATTTACTATGATATTAAAAACATAGTTGGTAATTGTTTAGATGCAAACTAAATTTATTGCAAAATATGTAACGTTTTAGAAAAATAAGAAGTTAAATAGTACTCCTATCATATTTCCTAAATTTGACCTACTCCAATTAGTGGAGCATTTATTAAATGAAACGTATAAGGAAGATTAATCAACAAGTAATATAGAAAGATTTTATTATTACGATTAGTAAATGTTTTTCTAAATGTATGCTGCTAAAATTGGAGAGTCTGATTTTGTGAACATTATGGCATTTTACAGCCCGTCTTCAGAAGCCTCGAAGGCCGAAGCACAACTCGAGGTTTGACCCCGAGGGTTCCCAATACTCGACCTCGGGACAATGCAAATCGGTGGCTATTTTAGACAAGCGGAAAATTCCCAAAAGGCACGTGGCTAAAGCTAACCTAGTCCACGAGAATAGTACAAGTCCGTACCGTGACATTAAATAGTTGTACCAGCTGCATATCTTTGTAATACTGTATATGTACTATGTTGGGATTCCCCCTCCTATATAAAGGGAACCCTTGTCATTTTGTAAAGGGAGAAATTCAATACAAAAACAAAAACATTCTCTATTCTCTAACTTAAACATTTTTCATTGTTTTTCCTTTGATTTATTGCTTACATTTATTGTGATTCATTGATTGTTCCTCATTTATTATTCATCATTGATCATAAAGAGCCATTATTGAGGCCCTTGGAACTGTTAGTCCTTCGGTCAACTCCAGTTAAGCACTTTAGCTCGACCTCGAGGCCCAGCGTAGGCCAGCTCGAAACCCCGATTCACGGCCATTCCGTTTGTATAACATAATATAGTCAAGCTCCTATCTCATTTTCTTGACTCACACTTAGCATCCATTGCTTAGCAACTAAGATTAAAATAAATCACATATTTTTAGAGCCACAAAATCAAATCTAATTGTAATTATCATTTTCAAGGTAAACACTAAAAAGTATATTAAAACTTAAAATACGCGTATGAATTGAGGGGAATATGAATATCGTCGTATTTTTAATAGAGAAATTTTCATAAAGCACTATCTTTTAGTGGTAATTAGCTATCTATAGATACTATTTGCTATATTACGGATTGTAGATACGTTTTCTGTTGTTATAAGATGTATTAGATGTATTTAAGTTATTGTATTCATGAATACAGTAGCAAAAAATAAGCGTGAATCAGGGAAGTCCAACTAATCAGTTATTGTATTCAAGTGTATTTGACTGTATTCATGGCATGAAACATGGGATTACAGCTGGGCATATTATTGTATTTGACTGTATTCGACTGTATTCACGACGTGAAACGGGGGATTACACTATTTTTAAATAGAAAGTGAATCAATTAACATAATAGACTCATAATATAACTCAACAGAACTCAATTATAACACACAAAATTTGTATTTCCAGTTATAAAAGATTCTCAACCGAAAAACACCCCAAAAACATAGCAATCTTGAGAGAAATTATATAATACATCTGAATACATAAATTATATTAATTAAAAAAAACATATGAATACATTCATGGAATATAGCGAGAGAGTGAATACAATGAAATACATAGAATACAACGTGATACATTGAAATACAATGAAAAAAAAGACAATGAATACAATGAAATACATAGAATACAACGATATACATTGAAATACAATGAAAAAAAGACAATGAATACAATGAAATACAACGAGATACATTCAAAATTATTAACAGAAAATTCAAGTTGCTCAGCCCCCAACTCAGTCGTCTTTGTTCAAGAACAACACTAATGTCGTCTCGTTGAAGCAACATCAGTATCCAGTCCTCACTCGCCGTCACCGTTGCCTCCGGTTGCCAACGATTAGCATATAATTACCAGCGAAATAACGGAGGTTTTTATTAATCCGATATGTTGCGTCAGAGAATGTGGCACGCCACTACGGTGCTGACGCTGCAATTTCTCCTTATTAAAGGCGGCAGCTCGGGTCCATTCAAAAATGGTGAAGAAAATGTTAGAGATAAATATGATAGAGGCAATGAGAAGAAGAAGGGTATGTGGGGGCTCATTAAGGCATTGAGTTGCAGCGGTGGTGCCTCCTACAAGGCACAATCAGTTGTCAAGTCCTCCATTGGTTGCATTTCACTTGTCTAATATGAAAAAAGATCGTTCAAGATTAATTTCATTTGCAATATCAAATACAACCCAACTTTTGATCTATACATAATCATCTAGCATTAGTCGGGAGAAAGAGAGGTAGAATAGATATGGGCAGGGGATAGGAGAAATTTGAGGGGATACAACAACAACAACAACAACGACCCAGTATAATCCCACAAGTGGGGTCCGGGGAGGGTAATATGTACGCAGACCTTACCCCTACCCCGAAGGGTAGAGAGGCTGTTTGAGGGAATATGAGAGAAAAATAATACAAAGCTTATTTTATGGCTTAAGGATATGGGTAACCATAAATAAATATTTGGCTATAAAAATTAAAAAATAGCTATAGAATATAATTTTTTAAAAGAATACTTATTTAAAATAAATAAGGTATCTTTCTTTTTAATATTACTATCTAATAATGGGCGAAGAAAAGTTGGGGTAGATTAGTCATATCGAACAGGCGCGGTAGGTGAAGTCAAATTTCGAGCCCCAATAGACCAAATCCTACCTCCCCCATACTATATATATGAAACTTTGTGTATTCATCATTTCTGGGAGGTTTTGTATTATATTTCTCAACCCACTCCCAACCATAAAGGAAGAAAAGCTCAACTCCGTTTTTTTATTTACAAGGTAATTTAGTTAACTCGATACCATTTTTCCATTTATAGTATGTGTACAATTTCATTTTATGAGGCCGAGAAAAGCTAGAATAAATGTTAATGATAGGTATTTGATACGGAAAGTAGGTGGCCGATCATATTCGTAGTGGATAATTGAAAATGAATTTCTATCTAATAATATATCCATAAGTTCGTAATCTCGATCAGTTATTATAGAGAAGTTTTTGGAATTCATTTCAGGGAATTGAACCGGTTGATCAACGATGAAGATCGAGGTGAAAGAATCGACGATGGTGAAGCCGGCGACGGAGACGCCGCAACAGAGGCTGTGGAACTCAAATGTGGATTTAGTGGTGCCGAATTTCCACACGCCGAGTGTTTACTTCTACAGGCCAACGGGATCCCCAAATTTCTTCGACGGAAAAGTGCTAAAGGAGGCACTTAGCAAAGCGCTTGTGCCGTTTTATCCTATGGCTGGGAGACTGTGTAGGGACGAAGACGGTCGTATTGAGATTGACTGTAAAGGTCAGGGAGTGCTTTTTGTGGAAGCTGAGTCGGATGGAGTGGTGGATGATTTTGGTGATTTTGCGCCGACGTTGGAACTCCGTCAACTCATCCCCGCCGTTGATTACTCACAAGGAATTCAATCGTATGCTCTCCTGGTTTTGCAGGTACGTTTTTGGTTATCATGATTTCTTAATTTTTAAATATATGTGTGTGTATCATAATTGGCTAAATGCTAAACCCCATACGTTTCTATTAGAAACAATATGGCTATCTGTTGCTTCGAATAGTTGAATATGAACACAGGCACGCAAATAAATTATTTTGTCCCCCTTTTTCTGTTCTAGAAAGGTCAAAACTCAAAAGCAATTGGCGAAACAGCCCGAAGAAATACTTTCTTCCGTTTCAATTTTTTTTCTTATTTTCTTTTAATTTGTTTCATAATAAATGTTACCTTTTACTTTCGTTAGATCCACTTTAAATGATTTTTTTTGGCTCTTTTCACACATATTAATAAATTCGCCTTTTAACATTAATTAACAATGAAATTGACCATATTAACCTTACATCTTGTTTGGATGGTTGTTACCCATTGTATTGTATCGTATTGTTACGTCAAATACTATATTTGTTTTGATTGTTTCTTAAATTTTATTGTATCGTATCGTTAAATCCGTCGTTATTTAACGACGAAATGTGCCACTTTATGTAACGACCGATTTGGTATAGTCGCGTCCTTACCTTATCTTTTTATGTCAATCTCACCCTTCATTATTATTAAATAATTTTATTTTATCATTTACCATACCTTTTTATATAATAGTTTTATCCTGTATCATAATTTTTCTTTATAATATTGCAAGTTTATTCATCATATTGCTGGTGCGTGGTATCATGAACCGATGACAAACGACACAATCTATCAACATTGTATTTATCAAATGATACAGTACAATACAAATACAATACGATACGATACATTATGAAACGATACGTAACAACCATCCAAACAAGCTGTTAATTTGCTCATTGAAAATATAACAAACTACTCCTAAGCTCTTTACTCCAAGGGTAACTTTGGAAAGAAAAAGTTAATTCCTTCTTAATATCTGAAAAATCAAATATTATAGACCGCATAAAAAAATATTAAATAGTCAAAATGGAACGGAGGGAGTAATAGTTAGAAAGAATTTAATTTTAATATTCTCATTGTACTGTCTTAAAATAAATAACATGAATATGTTTAAGACCACAAGATCAATCGAGATTCAAAAGTCTTAAATATATTTTTAAATTACATACTATATATGAAATGAAACAAACAGAATATATAGTTTAGATCTACAAGCATAGGAAATGATGATCAAGTTTATTAACCAAAGACTCCATTTTCGACTGACTAATGGTGTTTGATTAATGCATATTGCTTCCATTGGGAAAATAAAATAAAAAATCAGGGACTAGTTGACTACATTTCGAAATAAGAAAAGTTGTTAAACGCCAGGGTTAACTTTGGCTACCAGTTTTAATTCGATAAAAAAATCTCTCTAATGGCCAAGGGCATAAGGATGCCATATTAGCGGTCAAACTCTCTTCAATTTATTCTGTGCCAATTTTTTAATTACATTTTAAAAATAATATATTTTTATATTTAAAAATAATTTAATTTTAAGTTAATCTTAATGATATGCTTTTATAGCAAGAAAAATTTCATAAAGTATTTAAAATTACAAGTTCTAAAAGTTTTTTTTCTTTTCTTAAATAAAGTTCTCAGTCAACTATGCCACATAATTGAGACGGAGGGAGTATTTGGGCTCGTCCACCCCTCCCTCGCACAATTAAAAAAAAAACATTTGAAAAAAATGAATAAACTCAACTTTATAATGGTCCTTTGATTTAATATTTGATAAACATATGAAGCAAAAAAAGTTCAGGAGTGGCTAAATTTGGAAGTCAATATTGGACGAATTTAGGTGGCTTTACGTTTTCATTCGTTTCTCTTTCCCCTCTCCACCTAACCCTGCTGCCACCTACCATTTTTTATTTACTTCTATATTTTTCTTCTGGGTCTTACTTCTATATACCTGTGTATGCGATTTTGTATTTTGTGATCCTTAATTTCGTTGGCTATTCTTGATTTCGTATCACATTCATTGCTTATAGCACTATTTAGTATCAATGTTTAATACTCCCCGTTTCATATTAAATGAGGTACTTTTCTTTTTAGTCTGTTCTAAAACAAATGATATATTTCTAAATTTGGAAATAATTCAACTTTAAACTTCATTTTACCCATTTACCCTTAATGAGAAGCTTTTATAGCCACACAAATGTCATGACCCCACAAACTTTTTACCCCTTAAGCTTTTAAGACCACAAATTTTAAAAGTCTTTCTTCTTTTTTCTTAAACTCCGTGTCAAGTCAAACTACCTCATATAATATGAAACAGAGGAAGTACACAAAAGAGCTATTAAATAATCGAATTTTAAAGTAGGGGAGGGAAAAGGAGCCCTTCTACTATTGTTATTCTTATATTATTTACACCTACAAGGGGAGAATTGATTTTGTAGTCCTTTACAAATTTGTACAATTACTGTGTTACCAATTTTTATTCCAATCAAAACATGAAAATGATTAAAAAAAGAAAGAGATAAAGATATTTTCATGAATAACTTCCTAGTACAAAACACACCCTAAGTGTTACGCCATGCTTTTATTATCAAACTGTGTATAGCAATAGTATATTAGTTTGGATTAAAGTAAATAATTACATTATACATTTATATTGAAGACAAGTTACCACTAATTTAATTGCGACCCTTGTCCAACCAATACTCATGTTTAGATCAATGCATTGTTCGCACAATCCCACCTTATCTTGTTTGATCGGACTCTAGTTTTTCCTCTTTTCTGCTTTGACTTGGATATTTTCTGTAATTTTCGGATGATCACTTAATTGATATTTCGATCTGTTGAACAGATAACACATTTCAAATGTGGGGGAGTTTCCCTTGGTGTGGGCATGCAACATCACGCAGCAGATGGAGCTTCTGGTCTTCACTTCATCAACACATGGTCCGATATGGCTCGTGGTCTGGACCTCACCATCCCACCTTTCATAGACCGGACCCTCCTCCGTGCTCGTGATCCACCTCAGCCTCAGTTTCCCCACGTCGAGTACCAGCCACCTCCCACTCTCAAAGTAACTCCAGAAAACACCACCAACCCTGAAGTTGTTCCTGAAACCAGTGTGTCCATCTTCAAACTAACCCGTGATCAAATCAATACCCTCAAAGCCAAGTCCAAGGAAGATGGAAATACCGTTAACTACAGCTCCTACGAGATGTTGGCAGGACATGTGTGGCGCTCCACGTGCATGGCACGAGGACTTGCTCATGATCAAGAAACCAAATTGTACATAGCAACTGATGGACGTTCCAGGCTTCGGCCCTCTCTCCCACCAGGCTATTTCGGTAATGTGATATTTACTACTACTCCTATTGCAGTGGCTGGTGATATCCAATCAAAACCTATTTGGTATGCTGCCAGTAAATTACATGATGCACTGGCTAGAATGGACAATGACTATTTAAGATCAGCTCTTGATTATTTGGAGTTGCAGCCTGACTTAAAGGCTCTTGTTCGTGGTGCACATACATTTAAGTGCCCGAATTTAGGAATAACTAGTTGGTCTAGGCTGCCAATCCATGATGCTGATTTTGGCTGGGGTAGGCCTATATTTATGGGACCTGGTGGTATTGCTTATGAAGGTTTAAGCTTTATATTGCCAAGTCCTACAAATGATGGCAGTCAATCAGTTGCCATCTCGCTGCAAGCAGAACACATGAAACTTTTCGAGAAGTTCTTGTATGACTTTTGAAAGAAACCAAATCTTTCTGCTGCTTCTTTTGGAGTTTATATTGATGGACATGTAAAAGAGACTTCTTTTGTTTTTTTCATTGGAGGCTGTTCTTTCTTCTTCTTTTTTTTCCTCAGTGGAACTTCGGTCATGTTCATAATAGACATCAGTTCTATTTCTGCTTATATGCTGCATGGATTAATTTCTTATAGCTGAACTCTTAGTGTTTTGTGCCTGTGAGAGACCTCAAGTTATTTTCACTTCCCTAGATTGTAGCAACATATTTAGGACATGTTGAGCGGTAAAAGCCATTCTGGGAAAAGAACTTGAGTGCATCTGGTTACTATGAAGAACTAGAGATATCATACTGCATATGCTGAACTTAAGCAGAATAGTTATAATATGCTCAACTTGTTTAAAACAGCTACTCACAATCTCCCTGTTGAATATTACATAAAAATAGGAGTCAGATTCACCAAGGACGGGTTCACTATTTCCATCAGCTTTAACCTTGACGCCATAAACATATTCATTGCTTCTTCCCTTGACATAGAGAAAACCTAAAAGCATTCTCCATAAACTTGTCTAAGAGACATTGGTCCCAAAATTTCCAATCTGTAACATTTTATCAGGGTTAGTAAAAGAGTTCTTCGCACTGATTAATTCATGTTCTGTGTACATGACTGCGTGATCATATTTTTGCTGTAAATACACACTGATGAAAGACTTATATGATGCATCACCAATCTTACCATGTTACATAACACGTCTGTTTATTAATAGACATACAACTTTACTAAAACAAACCAACAGAATCTTACTCACAGAGTCACAAACACAACGAGGATAACTGAAAAAAGTTTTAATTTGTACTCACTTTTTAAACAACTTCAGCCCCTTTTCTCCTCCTCTTTCTCCTCATTCATTTTTCTTCTTCTTCTTCTTCTTTCTTCTGCTGTTGTTGGTGCTGCTATGAAACTTCAGTTCTGGGGATGATTGACATAAGTATGTTTATCAGATTATTTAAAAACAAATTATAAATAACTTTCTAAAGTAAGTTTTGAAGAAGATGATAGTAACTTGTTGGATTCAGCTTTGTACATTATCAATGCATTTTAACCTGTTGTGCTAAATCATTTATCTAGTTTTTTAAGTTACTTATGATGAACTTATTATTTGTACAAAAAATCAATTACATGATAGCATAAAACATGCTGAAGTTCAGCAAATATAGAACAAAACTTCAGCTAAAACATGCTGAAGCTTAACAAATAGAGAACAAAAATCCAGCTACTAGAATGCTTAAGTTCAGCAATTACAAACAAAAACTTCATCCAACACTAAGTTTACATGAAAAACTTCAGCTAAAACATGCTAAAGTTCAGCAATTACAAACAAAATTTTTAGCAAATAGAGAACAAAACTTCAGCTATTAGAATGCTTAAGTTCAGCAATTACAAACAAAAACTTCTGCACACTTGGTTTAGCAATTTTTGCTACTTCAGGCCCATATGCTGAAGTTACGCGAAAAAGTGGATACGCTTGCAATTTTTTTTGCAAAGCGGGTACAAGTTAAAACGTGACCCAAAAAACAGGTATAGTGCAAATGCTCCTGCTTTCGTGTTTGTATCAACTTAAAAACTAAAGGGATTTTTCTTAGGAAATCTTACATCCTATAACAAACTACTATTATACCATATTTATTATAAATTAAACTAATTTCAAAATATTATTGTTTATAGCTAATTTTTTATTTTATAGCAAAATAAATCTTTATGTTATGCCCTACCATTGAGGCATGAAATACACCACTTATGTTCTTTCTTTCTCTTCCTTCTCTCTCTTTCTATCAGCAAGATTCTTAATCATTTCTCTTCTCCCTCAAATCTCTCTCCCTTTTTTTTATCAAGGCAACCATCGTAGCAGCCATTTTTGGTGGCGATGGTGGACTTTCTAAAGCGAATAGAATAGATCTAAAATGAAGAGGGAGTAGGTAAACAGATCTGGCCATGGCTACAAATTGAGCTTTTGGAAATTTGAAGCAGAGTCGCTGGAGAAGATTTGAGGGCCGAATTTTTGTTCGTCTCCATTTTTAGTTTTAATACAATGTATACAGTATTTTGCTTGGGCGGAAAACGCCATCTCCGGCGAACTTACTTATCTTATTTGCTATTGAGTCACACACAATGATACAAATACATCCAAATATATTGTATTTTTATATAAATATATTTATATTTTCGCTTATATTTATGTATTATGTAGGTCTCTATTTTTTAATACAGTCAAATATCACTGGTTTTGTGATTTTTTTTTTGTTTGAATACAGTCGAATTGAATACGGTGAATTGAATACAATGTATAATAGTGAATAATGAATATCTGTGAATTGAATAGAACAATATACACCCTATTTCTTGATTTTTGTTGTTTGAATACAACTGAATTCAATATACTGAAATTGAATACAATTAAATATTGCGCTTTCCATTATTAAATACCCGTAATCACTATTTTTTTAGACGGATTACCTCACTATATTTATAAATACATTCGCACAAATACATGAAATGCAGAATTAAACAGTTTTAATCCTTATTTTTTAGGCAGATTACCTCACTGTATTTATAAATACAGTCGCGCGAATACGTGAAATATATCACAGTAGCAACGAAATTTTGTAGAATTATTTTGTTGAGTTAAATTAGGAGTGACGTATGCTAAATGATCCTTTTTCCTTTATTAAACAGTTGGGCTCCCTACTTATTAGGTGAATTCCGCAATGGTATTCATGAATACAATAGCGCGAATACAATGAATATAATCCGGTATCGACAAAATATTATCCATAGAAAATAAATATGTATACAATAGCCACTAAATTATAGTGACTTCTGAAAATTCCTCATTTTTATAGGTGTAAAATCGTACAATATTTATCTGTTTTAATCATATTTTTATGTTTTAACAAAGTAAAAAAAGATTTTTTTTAATAAATCATATACAATGTGTTATTGTTTGTATTTTGTATGCCGTTATTTTGCATGTTGGATGTATGTTATATAATATATATTCGAAAGATTAAAATTTCGAATACCCTTAGCAAAATATCATTTGCTTTTTTTTAACTCTTTAAAATAAAATTCACATTGGACAAAATAGTCATTTGATTATTCTACTAATATTTAAAAATAATTATTTAAAAAATTTCTTACTATTTAGGAATATCCAGTTAATTAATTCCCTACTATTTAAGAATAATCATTCAATTGTCTAAGTTAAATAAAAGAAAAATATATTTCCAAGAAGGAATCAAATAGTTTTTAATTATACCTTATAAAAAAAGAAATTCTAACTTTTGTTATGGGAAAACTTTTCAGCAGTTTTGCTGATTATCAAACAAAAAATTAGGAACTTTTCTTTACCCCTTTTTATTTACATTTTAAGTTGTAGAAAACTTTTCGGCAAATATTTTTATTATCAAACAAAAAATTAGGAACTTTCCTTTTATCCCTTTTTATTTATATTTTGGATTGTTGAAATATTATGTTTCTACTTTAAACACAATTTAATTTCTTCTTGGAAAATGGAAAATTTGTTTAATTTTAAATAAGAAAAGAACTATCCTTAGATTTCTATAAAATTATTTTAGTGCGAATTTGTTTTCGAAATAAATAATATTATAACTCAAATTATTTATGAGTGAACATATTATTGTAACATTGGCATTTGTTCTTACACATCAACTATATACCATTTCTTCAAAATAATATACATCTAAAATAATAAAATTATTTTATAATGAATAATAGGTCAAACTAAAGCATATTCTTTGTATGAAAATTGAAGCTGGACATAAATTTGCGATATTTGAAAAAAGTAGTATTTAAAGTTAAATGAAAAGAGGTATTTGAAATCATTTTTACATTTTTAAGTTGTTTCCTAAAAAAAGTTCAAAGATTATAGACGGACTGAAATACTGTTATGAGCAATGTTAACACAAATTTTTTAAACAAAAAATTTTATACTGTTAGCTAAACAAAATTGACATTCTTTACTTTAAGGAACTTATACTATTTTTAATTAATTTTATTTATAATTGATGATACTTTTTAAATAATATTTATGGGATTTTAAAAAGTTTGCATTCATGACATCGGATGCATGCTTTACGAAATATCATTTGTCTTTTTTGCCCCTTTAAAATAAGATTTTCATTGGATAAAATAGTCATTACCATCTTATTATTTTTCTAATATTTAAGACCTTTAAATTAATTAATTTTAACTATTAAATTTTCTTATTTGAATTATGTAAAAACAACTAATATTGCTCTGATCTTCTTAACATACTGTAGAAGAAGAAATCATAAGTGAGCATTCATGAATTCTATAGAAGTCTTTGTTTCAATTAAAAAAGAATTATTTCAAATAGATATATAAATAAATTATATTATTTTATTTTCTTATTATAAAATTAAAATTGGACAGTCAAATTGAGATGAAAAAATAATAAATACTCTCTAGTATTATAAAAAAAATAAAATAAAAATTGGCTATCAATGGGGCCGGGCCGGGACAATGCGTTAGTGGCCCGAGAGCTAAGCTAGCACTTGGGCCGATCTAGCTAGCCCCCACGGTCCCAACACAAGCCGTTCCGATCTGACCACAGGCTAACCCACCCCACCAATTGTGTAAAAATTGTGTGAGGTAGCCATTTTTTAAAGTGATATTTACTTTTTATCCAGCATTTTTAATGCTTGGCAATAGTAGCCACTAGTCTATTAAAATTAATATGAAAAGACAGTGTTACCCTTCTAAGTTTTTATGATCGACGAGATTTTCCTTACTTTTGGGCTTGCTATCGTCTTCATTGTCATGGCTGTGATTTGCGTAACACAAATTTGGCCTCCAAATGAGATTCCTCTGAAGAAAACGTTGCTACTGTTTTTCTTTCTCAAGAAGCTATTTTTCTTTCTCAATGAGATCACTCTTTTGTGTGCTGATTATTTTTCTTTCTCGTGAGTCTAATGTAATAGGGTTTATTTGCTCTTAGCTCCTTGAATTTATTTTTAGATCTAAAAGTTGTGAAAATAAGAAAAAGAGTGATGAGTAAACAGGAAATGCAATTCCTTCCCAGAAGTTAAAGACATGTAGTCCTGAAGTCCTAAAGTTAAATTCAAAAGTTAAGGACATAGTCCAGAACTTAGAGTTTCAAGTTCAAAAGTTAAGGAAATGTAGTCTTGAAGTCCTAAAGTTAAGTTCAATAGTTAAAGACACAAGTTCAAAAGTTAAGGACAGACAGTCCTTAACTTACAGTTACAAGTTTTAAAGTTAAGGACAGACAGTCCTTAACTTATAGTTACAAGTTCAAAAGTTAAGGACTTACAGTTACAAGTTCAAAAGTTAAGGATAATAGATCCTTAACTTTGATTTCCAAGTTCAAAAGTTAAGGACAGACAGTCCTTAACTTACAGTTACACGTTCAAAGGTTAATGACAAGCAGTCCTTAACTTACAGTTACAAGTCAAAAGTTAAGGACAATAGGTCCTTAACTTTGACTTACAAGTTCAAAAGTTAAGGACGCTTGGTCTTGAAGTTTGAGTTCCAAGTTCAAAAGTTAAGGACATGTAGCCTTGAAGTCCTGAACTTAGAGTTCCAAGTTCAAAAGTTAAGGACATGTAGTCTTAAAGTCCTAAACTTAGAATTACAGGTTCAAAAGTTTAGGACATGTAGTCCTGAAGTCCTGAACTTAGAGTTCCATATTCAAAAGTTAAGGACATGTAGTCCTGAAGTTAAGTACAAAAGTTAAGGACATGAGCAGAAGAGTATTTTCGTCAGGGCAGTTAAAGTTTATTAAAGCGGTGACTAAAGATTAAAGACATTTTAAACGGTGACTTAAAAGTAAATACATGTGTTATTAGTGGTCAACTGTGCACTTCCCCCACCAATTGTCCTGTCAGTCACTATTCTACAATCATCACTTTAACCCACCCTGCAAAATTATCACCATTCATGATCGCACAATCACTGTTGTCAACTATCTTTACCAGTCACGATTATCATCAATAACTACTTCACAACCATCGCTAATAGTCGCCAGCACTGACTAAGAGCCCGTTTGGCTTAGCTGATTTAGAGTAGCCGATAAGTATTAAAGCACTTTTAAGTGCTGAAACTGATTTAAAAAATAAGCAGTTACGTATTTGGATAAAAGTGCTGAAATTAATAATAAGCAGCTGAAGAACTAGATATACGAAGAGTTTTATTTTAAAAAGAAGTATTTTAGGATAGAATAGTAAATATTTTGGTCAAACCTAAAGTGCTTATAAGTTGAAATTTGATAAGTTGGGGGAGACCAACTTATGGCTTTTGACTTATTTTTGGCTTATAAGCACTTACTTATAAGCACTTTAATTTTACCAAACATGTAGATAAGCCAAAAAGTGCTTATAAGCCCGTTTGACCAGCTTATAAGCTTAGCCAAACACCCTCTAAGTGTATTTCATCGAACAAACAATGTTTAAAATATCTGTTAACTTTAAAAAAGTTCCTAATACGTTGTGAATATATTATTGAACTCCTAACATTAAGTATTTTTCTAAGCAATTAGATACAGACATAAGATCAAGGAAAAATGAAACTGTATAGCCGCTATAAAAATAATAACCGAAAAAATGCATAAAATTTGTATATTTATATATATATATATATATATATATTCGGTATCTAATATACAAAAATTATACAAATTTTATAGACTTTTCGGTTACCAGATGTAAATAATTTCTGGCGCGCGCTAAAAGTGATAATACCCCTAAGATCAACTTTGATGACCCAAAAGGTCCTCACTTGTTTTAAAAGTCAATTCTGTGTTCCGAGGCCTTAAAAACCTCCTTTTATCTCACCTCAATTTGCGTTCGCTGTCCGTGCGTATATCCGGAAAACTTTTATGTGAAAATTTGAGGAAAATGCTAATTTTGCCTTTAAAATTAAATTTAAGTTGACTTCGATCAATATTTTGGGTAAACGGGCCCGGACCCGTGATTTGACCGTCTCGAAGGTCCGTAAAAAAATATGGGACTTAGGCGTATGCCCAGAACTGAATTCCGAGGTCCCTAGCCCGAGAAATGAAATTTTGAAATAAATTATTTAACTGAAATTATAAGAGTTTTTGGAAATTTAAACGTGTTTGAATTTGTTGGTATCGGGCCCGTATTTTGGTTCTGGAGTCCGGTACAGGTTTAATATGATATTTAAGTTGTGCCTGTAACATTTGGTAAGAAACGGAGTTCAAATGTCGTGAATCAGACCCTCGGTTGTGAAATTTGAAACTTAAGAGTTCTTGAGATTTTTCTTTGATTTTGATGTTAAACTTGTTGTTTAAGATGTTATTTTGGCGATTTGATCGCACGAACAAGTCTATATGATTATTTTAGAGTTGTGTGCATGTTTGGTTTGGAGCATCGAGGGCTCGGGTGAGTTTCGGGTAGGCCACAGGGTGATTTACACTTAGGAAAATCTGGTATGATTGTTGCTTCTGGTGTCTGTCGCACCATGCACCGCGATCGCATAGTAACTCTCGCAATCGCGGAAGGGAAACTGGGCTGGGAATGGGATTGTTCTATACGAACGCATAGACAGGGTCACGAACGCGGAGCACTGGGGGCTGCTTTACGCGAACCGACCTATGTCACGCGAACGCGTATAGTAAAATGGGGGTGGGCTGGGAATCAACCCTTTCTTCTATGCGAATGCGTACAGCGTTCCGCGAACGCGAAGGCCAAGAGGGGTCTACCCTTCGCGAACGCATGGAGTATCTCGCGATCGCGTAAGTCTTTAGGAGGCTGCTCTTCGCGATCGCGACAGTGTTCACGCGATCGCAATGAACACTGTCGCCCAACACTTAAAACAGTAGCAGAACGGGAAATTAGCCCACAACTTTATATTTTCAAAACTAGAGAGCATTGAGGCAATTTTCAATAGACAAGTTCTTCTCTAAAGTATTGGTGTATGATTCTAAACCTTTTTCTTTCAATTTTCCTTTGCATTTCATCAATCTTCATCCAAAAATCTAGAGTTTTTATAGTAGAAATTGGGAATTTGGATAGAGTTAGGGCTTTTTGAATAATTAAAATTTAGACCTCATTTTGGGTCGGATTTCGAAACTAATTGTATATTCGGACCCGTGTGTGAATAGGTGATCGGGTTTTAGTCCGAACCTCGAGTTTTGACCAAGTGGGTCCGGGGTCGATTTTTGACTTTTTGGGAAAAATGATAGAAAACCTATAATTTAGCATTGGAGTTGAATTCTTTAGCATTTATTGATGTTGTTAAATTAATTTGGGTTAGATACAAGTGAATTGGAAGTTGAATCAAAAGGAAAAACGGTGTTTGAGGCTTGAGTTTGGATGTGGAAGTTTGAGGTAAGTGTTTGGCCTAACCTTAGCTTGAGGGAATAAGTGTTGTGTCTTATTTGCTATGTATTTGAGTCGAGTACGACGTATATGTGAGGTTACGAGTATCTATACGTTGGTGTCAAGCACGCCCCTGAGTCTCATATTAAGATTGTTATGATTTTGTTATGTATTGATCATGTTTAAATTAATTATTAGCATTATCGAATAAGACTCATGATAAATTCTTGGTAGTTGACCATTATTGAGTATTGTTTCAAGTTGAAGTTATATTGTGAAGTAATTGTTGAAACTGGATTGGTTATAGTTGATTCCCTTGCCGGGACTATATTGTTTCTATTGTTGACTCTCTTGCCGGGACGGTATTGTTCTATTGTTGATTCCTTGTCGGAATATTATTATTTCATTTGTTTGGGTGAGGAAGAGTGTAAAGTACGAAGAGTGATGTCGTGCATGATATTGTAAGAGAGTGTTAAGGCACGAAGGGTGATGTCGTGCCGATATTGTGAGTATTAATGCACGAAGGGTGATGTTGTGCCATGTTATTGAGAGTAAAAGCTCGAAGATTGATGTCGTGCCATGTTATTGAGAGAGTAAAAGCACGAAGAGTGATGTCGTGTTGTTTCTTTGATTTATGTGGTGAGGATGAGAGTAAAAGCACGAAGGGTGGTGCCGTGCACTTGTTTTGTGTTATTACCTCTGTTGCTTCAAGTTTGATGTTTATTTAAACACTTCATTTCATTATTGTCATAACCTGATATCCCCCCACCCCAGGCATGTTTCCCCTTTTTCTGCCTTATCCTGTTTAATTCTTGTTATTATTGTTTCCTGTTATTAGTGCTTCTTGTTACTTTTGCTTCTCGTATATGATAAAATTGCACAGGTTTATGTAGTTGTCGCGTCATAGCCTCATCACTACTTCGCCGAGATTAGGCTCGACACTTACTCAGTACATGGGGTCGGTTGTACTGATACTACACTCTGCACTTTTTTGTGCAGATTCCGGTACTGCCGTACTGGAGCATACGGACTTTAGCTAGGGGTTGCTGCCTTCAGTCCATCGAAGACCCGAGGTAGTCCTGCAGGCGTCCGCAGGCCTTGGCGTCCCCTTCCTATCTTGTTTCTTTCCGTTCTTTTCTATTTCAGAGACAAACATGTATTTTCTTTGTTCAGGCCCTACTTGTAGTTTTCTTAGATAGTCCGTGAGATTGTGACACCAGTTATGGGTGGATTATTATTATGGATTCGTATTGGTATTACTTTAATTGTTAAATTTCGTTCTTCCGCATTATTATCTCGTTATTTATAATATGTTAACTTGCAATTGTTAAGAGATTAAAAAAATAAAAAAGGTAAATTAATCGGAATAGTTGGCTTGGTTAACTTTCACTAGTAGGCACCATCACGATCCCGACGGCGGGAAATCTGGATCGTGACGTCAACCTTGACGGCATCTCAACCCGAAGTCTTTAAAATTCCAAATTCTTAACTGGCGTGCGGGGACTAGGGATATTTTTGGGCTGGACTTTCCTTTCTAAATTGGGCGAAAAGTTGCTGCGTCAGTGTAGTCTGCATTCATAACTCTGCTAAACTAAGCCCACTTATGCATTTGGAAACTAAGCTGTTTGTTCTACATACATAACATAGATCCACAATTCAGTAACTTTCCAAAAATATCTCATAAGATTCAAGAAACAATGTTAAACTTTCCCAATTATTCGGACGAAAACCTTTTAGTACTACACAATTAGATGAATCCCACAAAATTCATATACCTATATATGTATTTTTTAATCTTTGCTACTTTGATATCGACAAATAAATATTTTCCCCAATGGTAAATACTTATTTGCATTATGTGTTTACGCCAAATCAATTCAACTTATCATGGTTAAGTGATTTAATGAAGTAAAAATATGCATTAATTAATCGTGGTTAAGTGATAAAAATGGATGTGCAAACACATATCATATTTCTATTGGCCTGGTGTAAAAATCGGGCGGGGACAAGTTTCTACCTTCACCAACCACTCTCATGTGCTACAAATTGAGTTCATTACTCAGATGTTCATTGAACTATATGAAACTATGGAGTAAAATCACTTTTCTTTCAGTTATAACAAGAAAGTCACTCAACTATCCGTATTACACTCTGATGGTCACTCAACTAGTTATTGATTTTTTCAGTGAAAATGTTGACTTGGTAGTACACACAGACGTTTGGACCATATAGAATAGTTAACACCCGAACAAAGCATATAAACCCACCCATACCCCCGATCTGAACCGTTTATAAAGATAAAAATCCACCAAAAAGTCTTACAATATTCTTTCTTATAACGGGTCGGGTTGAGACGTATTGAGTGTATGAGTGAATTTCTATATTTTGTTTTGGTATTAATTATCAGAGTGCAATAGGAATAATCGAGCGACTTTCTTATTACCAATAAAAGAAAAGTGACTTTACTAATTCAGTGGTTGTTTGAGCAACAGACTCGCTACAAATTTTTAGGTCTATGAAGACCAAAATAACTTAAAATATTATCCTTATATTATATTTTTACAGATATTTTTATCCGTAAAAGTGTGGTATAAGGTAGGGCCTAAGAAGAAATGCGTAAAGAATTTCTTCATAGATTGGAAATCTTATGTCATACGTAAAGCAGTAAAGCACTTACTGAAAACTGCAATTATATGCCGCCATGAAGAGTTGATGGCATATAAAATAAAATATCTTTCAACAATAGCGTGAAGCTTTCTTTATCTTTCTTTTGCCTTTTGTTTTTAGAAGCAAAACGCAATTCATAGAATGAGTAGATACCAAAATTGGTCCTACGGAAATGCCAATAGACACATAATTTAAATGGTTAGACTATGATGTCACAACCAGTTAAGGGCTATGGGTTCAACTCCAACTCTTATCATGTATTGGTTTTCTTGAATATGTATTTGGGTTAGTTTACGTGCACTCCGACTATTCGATCAAGGATATTTTAGGTTGTTAAGTTCCACCAGCGCTTAGGTAGATTGAGAAGAAATCACTCTAAAATTTTAACATACATTCATATATTGTCAAGGGCATAGCTAGAGTATAGTGTTGGTGAAATTATAAGTAATCAACAGTTGAAAAATAATTTGAAGAAAATTAAATAAATATTATTCAAGCTTAGGCGCGGATATCTCACTCTCTTTAAAGAGATTCAAGCCCACTACGATAGTATCTTCACCAGTCCAACAGTAATACTCTTGACTTGTCCCCTCCGGGATACAACAGTCCGACGACGTCGTATGACTCGAACAAACTCTGGACAAGTTGTTGAGTCCAAAGCTCCTCCAAAATGAACAAATTCCTTCAACAAAAATAATATTCTCTTTTGTAGAGAATAAGTTGGAGACTTAGATTTTCTCCTTCTATTAACTCTCTTTTTCACTAACATCAACCACACTTTTTACATGCACCCTACAACATTTTTCTCATACGAAACACAAGGAAGTAACGCCACTATTTATAGGTGTAGAATCTCTTCCATGAAATAAATAATAAAGTAGTGGGATAATAAAATCGCAGAACATGGTTGGTGGTTACAAAATTTAATCTTTAGTGGGTAATTAGTGGTTTCATGAGTTACAACAAAGCAATGACAACCATTACCTCACAAGAAATAATGCATTTAATATTATAATTTTAATATTAAAATGCACTAACACCAACATATAGTTTAGTGATTCGACCGAACTCAATAGCTTTAGTACAAAAATTATACATATTTTAAATTAATTAAATATGTACAAAATAGTAATAATTTAAAATAAGATAACTTAAAAAAATTAAAATTCTAAATCCATAAACTTCAAATTTTGGCTCGCCACGGTGGTGTGTTGCTTCATATACTCTCATCGCTTGAAAAAATTGGATATACCATTCTACCAAGATCATCCGCACACGATCATTAATAACGGTGAACAAATTATGTTAATCTGTTTTGAAAAGTCAGTTCGATTCAAAATTGATAACTAATTAATTTCTAGCCGCTTTCTACGACCATCGACTACATTTTGACTATAGATGGCTTTTACACCTTTGATTCTTTTTTCCTCTTCTTGGAATCCAGCTATTTTTGGCTTTAGGAATTGTTCAACAATGGACTTAGCCATCTTTAATTCAGTGTCAATTCTAAATCGAGTTGAAGGTACAAGGGACCAATCCAATTTTAGCTTTTAATAATTCTTTATCAACCTTATCCGCTAAACCAACAGGGGTAAACGATGAAGTAACATGGATTCCTCTTAGGTTCCTTCGTATTTTGCTTTTAAAAGCCTATCAATGACTTAAAATTATCTCCGTATGACTTATAAGTCACGAATTTGAGTCGTATAGTCAATTATTATCGCTTGCGTCAAGGTAAATTGCTTACATCATACTTGCTTGAGGTGTGACCCTTTCTCAATAACCTTGCATGAATACGGGTAACTTTGTACTTCGGGCTGTCCTTTTAAGACCTACCTATAACGTGATTTTCCCTTCGCCTTTTCTTTATGTTCTTAGATACAAAATTTGCACAAAATGATAAAAACAAACGGAAAAGGGCCAAAAATATCCTTGAACTATCCGAAATAGCTCAAAAATATCCTCCGTTTGTTTTCGGTGCCAAAAATATCCCTGCCGTCTATGTTTTGGACCACAAATGCCCCTAAACGGTTAGTCTTGCCATTGAAGCTGACATGACAGTCCAATTAGGTTAGATTTGCTTACATGACCATCCACCTAAGCAATCTAGCATGGCAAAACTATTTTTTCGGAAAAACAATTTTTCCGGAAATTTTTATTAAAATACAAAATCAACATTTATTCCGAAAAAAGTAAAAAATATTCAGAAAAATTATTTATTTCGGACTTTTTTTTATTAAAATACAAAATCAACACTTATTCCGAAAATAGTAAAAAAATTCCGAAAAAATTGATACTTACAGTAGAGGTTATTGTCCATAATAAGTGAAACTATTATCATGAAAAAATAAGACGGATAACCTGCTATAATATGTGAAATTACGCTAATAGCATTAAAAAAGAAGAAGTACTGACTGGAAATAGAAGAAGAATTTGCTTAAGTATTTTATACACAGGATTTGTTTCGACAACCTTGGGGAATTTAAGAGCTTTTATTTTGACATTGGTAAATGGAAACAAAAGGAATGAACACCTAGTATCAACTCTGTTTTGAACCTGAAAAACAAGAGAATTTAGACTTCACAAAGTGCATATGAGTAAAAGTTCCAGATATGATGGAACTCTCTTAAACTAAACCAACTAAACAAGTACATAACATGAGAAGAATAAAAATAGACTTTATGTTGTAAGGAGAATAAGAACATATCCCAGTACCTGAATACTGAATAGCAAGATGGGGAGAAGTGGCTACACTTGAAACAAACATCAACTTGATCTTCACTGTCGATACCTGCAGTTTCTTCGCTAATTGCCAGCATAAAAATCCTATAGTGATATCTCTGTTATCATCAGCATTGGCTTCATAAACAGCTCTTCATTTCAGGCTTGAAAGCCACCTATGCTTTTGGAGCAACTTCAGCTGTAGAGTATAGCCATCTATTTCCAGACATGAAGAAGCAATGAGCACATTCACAAGTAAGAATTTTTTAAAAATAAATAAATAAATCCAGGGGCCTGAAATGAGGACACTGAACGTTGACAAATCCTGAAAATCATGGAATGAATGAGCTACTAACAATTGAAAGGTTTAGAAGTTGATTCTTCTACTTATTCAGTTGGGACAAGGTTTATATGGTTGTCCTCCCTTCTCACTGTATTGTTTCCTCTGATTCAAATAGAATTTGTAAGATATTCTTCCAAATTCTTCTGCAATTTGAACTATCTAAACTTAATCCATAGAACACTATCTTTATGAAACAAGAGAATCAAGCTTTGTCGATGAAACAAAAAAATTTCTCTGACTACCACAAGTTCACCAGTAACATGCATGGGTATGGAGAAAACTGTAAAGTTTCACAAGTCAAAAAATTTCATAAGTCACTTCTATGGGCTGCTCAATAACGACTAGAAAAACAAGGATTTCCTACTTCTATTGTCCCTCTTTTTCCCCCTAATTCCCCACTGGGTGAAAGATAAAGAATATCAAAGAGGATTTAAAGTTACTGACATCAGATAGACAGGGCTACATAAGTGAGAGTAAAGATAAATTTGCTTTAGCTCCTGGAAATCAGGGCAAAGTTAAAAACCCATCAAGGCTCATAGAGTTTTAAGATCTAATACATGAATGTTAAGATAAGCAACCTAAGAGAATTAAACTTCTCTACCTTCTAATTAGAAAGAAGTTGACTCAAAAAACTGGTGACTGAAATCTTCAATAGCTTGTTAGCCGGTTCATGCATTTCATGATAATAAGACAGTGATGAAGAAGACTACAGCTGTTCCAAGATTTTTGATTAGATACATAATCTGGCAAGCATCCTACAAAAACCATTGCACTCGCATGGTTAGTTAAGAGTTCCGATGAGAATTGACATGTTTCCTGCTTGTGGTTAATGTTTAAATCCAAATACAGAGTGATCTATGTTCAGCCTGTTCCAAAATAATCAAAGAAACATGGAGCAACAAACACAAATTTAGACTGTTAAGGAGTTCTGCAACAGCAAAATGCACAGGTAGAGCCTTAGAAGCAACGAATTAGAGATAATGGAAAAGAATAACAGACTTTATCATTTAATCTCAATCAATTTGAACTGCACACAGACTACACCACATACATCTAGTAACAAATCAATGAATTTAAGGTAAAATTCTACGTTTAAATCTCCATCCTGCCGACTATTGCTAGACTCCTGCAGGAATGGTAAAATTTAATGGACATTTCGGCGAATTATTTGAGGGACTCCCTGAAGGGACCTCAATTGATGAGTCAATTATACGATCAGAACCACCATCAATCGTAGAGCTTATAGCAGCTACACTTCCTTCTACCTTAAATATCTCTTCATCAGCAAAATAAGATGTCATTTCATTCTCCATTTCCTCATAATCATCCTCAGACCAGTATCCAAAGGAATCATCTTCAGATACACAACTCCAATCTTCCGAATAATAGGCCAATTCATCATCACTCTCAGTAATCAGGAGAATAGAATCAACTACATTTATATCTTCGACCTCCAGTGGCCGTTCAACTCCTTCATCATCAATCAATCCCTCAACAAATGGATGATTCATCAGCATCTCGGCGGTCCATCTATACCTAGGGTTCCTCACGAAACAACCCTTCAAGAAATTTTTTGCCTCCTTCGATAAGTTGCCTGGAATTTTAGGCAATTCGTGTCCTCCCCCAATCTTTTTAAGGACATCCTCAGCATCCATATCTTCTTCTCTATCCCATGGAGGTTTTCCAGTTAACATCTCAAGCACAATACATCCTAAAGCCCAAATATCAGCAGGACACTCTTGCACGTTATCTGAAACAGCTTCTGGCGACAAATACATTGGAGTACCTCTCCAGTAAGGCTCCAACCTCCTCTTCTTGCTCTGATTTTCTCTTTTAGCCAACCCTAAATCACCAATCTTTGCCCTAAATTCAGCACCACTACCCTCGCTCGAATTCGGCACGAGCAACACATTATCAGGTTTCATATCACAATGAACATAACCAATTGTATGAATAAAATGCAACCCTCTAAGCATAGATCTTGTATAATTCCTTACCTCAAATTCGGACAATCCTTTGATTCCGGATTTCTTGATCCTCTCAGCTAGGGTTCCACCTGAACCATACTCCAACAACAAGTTATAAACCATTGCACCATTTTGACCTGTGGTAGTCTCATCACCAAAGCATCGAATTATATAAGGACAACCCTTGATGTTGTTCAAAACCTCCCTTTCCTTTTGAATTGAACCTGAAACTGAAACCTCAGCAGATTTCACAGCCATAACTGCTGGAAAGTAGCTGTTTTTCAATCTAGGATTCTTCAAAGTAGCCAAATAAACACAACCAAAACTTCCTTTTCCTACCATTGCTCCTCTGTACCATGCAACCCCATCTCCAAATTCATTCACACTCATCTTCCCTTCAACTTTTTAACTAAATTTTCCTTCTTTTTCCTATATAATAAAACTACAATTTGGGACTGAATAAGATTAGGGCTATCTTAAAAGGGGAAAATACCAAACTAGAAGTTGAATTTTGGTACGTATAACACAGGGGAAGGAAATTAGGGTTTATAGGAACAAGTTGGGGCAAGGTTGAGTTTATTCAGAATTTCACATTTAGGTTAGTTATTTATATAAAATATACTAGTATATATGAGGAGGAAGAGTGGTGAGAGCCGCGTTTTCTTTGAACATAAAAGAAGCAAGTTGGCAAAAATGGTGCTAACTGGAATAACGGTCATGTGGTCTTTACAACGTATGATAAATTTAGGGCATGTGCCCTTTCTTTTACACATTTTAAGGTAACAGTTTTAACAAGTCTATGAGAATGTACTAAATGAACTTGGAAATGAATGGTGATTATTTTGATGGATATTAAATAATGGCAATATATGTCACCATTATTTGTCACACTACTTTAGGCAAAAACTAAAATGGTTGTGACTTGTGAGGTTGCATGTGGCCTCTTTCTTTTTTTCTTTTTAACGACAGTAGAATTTTGGTCAGTTAGGCACTTCGACTATTTTGCCAACGTGTAACTTTACATGAGCGAAGCTGAGAATTATCAGTTAAGCACCTTTGGTAACAAATATATTGTATATATAAAGTAAATATTACTTTTTTACCGTTAGTAGCTCGTGCCTCTGAAAGGGAAGAAGGAAAAAGTAAAAGGATTATTTAACAGCTTGTTTGGATGTTTGTTATGTATCCTATTGTATTGTACTCAGAGGCGGATCCAGGATTTAATGTTTATGGGTTCTTGCAATGATTTCGAGTAAATTTTCAATAGTAAATGGGTTCACATTTGAATATTTATAGATATTTAATGAATTTTTAGCACATTTTACACTGTTTAGACAAAAGGTACTGGGTTTACGGGAACCTGTACATGACATGCTAGATCCGCCCCTGATTGTACTGTACTATACTGTATCGTCTTGATATATATAATGTTTGGATAGATTGTATTGTTTCCCGTCGTTTCATAATGTTACGCACCAACAATATGAAAAATAAACTTGCAATATTATAAAGAAAAACTAAGCTAAGAGGTATTATTATATAAAAGGGTACAGTAAAAGATAAAATATATATTTTTAATAATAAAAAAGAGTAAGATGAGAGGGGAAAAAAACGACGCGAACACACCAAATTGGTCGTTCCATAAAGTGGCACTTTCCGTCGTTACGTAGCGACATATTTAACGGTACGATACAATCAAATTTAAGTAACAATCAAAATAAACATTGTATTTAAAGTAACACTACAATACAATACAACATGTAACAATCATCCAAACAAGCGGTAAATTATCAAATTATGCTAAATCAAAATCGGCATTGTTCGGTATCTAGAAATGACATAACTTAATCTTAAAGGATAGATGTTTTCATCTTTTTATTAAATCAAAAGTTTTTACTCCTTACGAGCTATATTGCAGAAATATATTATGGTGATTAATTACATCCCTTGCACGTCTTCTCTTATTCTTAGTTCAAGTCCCATACAATTCCCTTTTGCAGGTTGATAACACTATATTTGTGAAATATAAAGATTTAAATACACGTAAGTAGCACGACATTAAGTTTCAAATGACTTTAAATCACACTTAAATGTCCATAAATGTTTATTACACAATTAAATTAAATTTAATATGATGTTTGTGACGTTAGAGAACAGTGTACATTGAATTAGTATGTTACTAGTAGTTCTTAGATGAAGTGCTAATAAATGTTGCCTAAGCGACAACAGAATTTTTTTTACTAACTTAATTGTAATGTTATAGGCCATGATTAGCTGTCTAACGAGGAAAAACCCATTCCACAAGATACCTTATAAGGAAAAGGTTGGAAATGAACAAATGAAGCCAGATCATATATATCATTATTAAATTAAAAATTGAGCAGCAGTGCAAAGGTTATTTCGAGATCCGATCACCGACCAAAACCGGTGATATCAAGTCCTTAATCTGGAAATGACACTAGGTAGCCACTTTAAAGTTTAAAGAGCTGCTATTTAGAAATTAGCCAAATGTGTCCTGAATTTCAGATTTTTAGTCCAATTTTTCAAGATACAAATATTCTAATTTTTTTTGGAATTAAGAGTTTTAGTTCAAATTTTTAAGATAAAATAAGTACTGGTTAATCCCTAAATAGCAGCCCTAAGAATAATTGTTTGTGCACCTCCCCCGTCTTTAAACATTGAAGAATTAGCTCAAATAGTTGCCTACCTAATGCCTTAAACTTTAGCTGAAGAATATATAATATATGTAAAATTCATGTACAATGTATGCAGAATTATTAATTATATATATAATCTATGTATATCGGCCAGAAAAAAATAAGTGAATCTGGCGGGCGATTTATGTAATAATCCCTTAAACATTAGAGGCCCAATATAAAGACTGAGTAGTTGGGCTAAGGGCTGAGACTTGGCCCGTACATAAGGCCCAAATTACTCTCATGATTTAAATTTCAGAACGGCTTTTGATTCGATTCCAGAATTGAGGAACGAAAAATATGGACAAAATGAAGAAGAAGAAACAGCAGGATGATCCAAAAGGTGGAAATGCGATATTTATGTCCGTATCACCATTGAAAGCTCTTATTCTGCATCTGATCTGTGGAGTAGGGTTAGGTTTAGCTTTCTGGGTAGCTGAACACATCTACGCCGTCGATCTCATCACTCACCCATCGCAAACGCTTCGTTTGATTTCTGTTTGTTTCTCTCAATCCGCAAGCATTATAATATACTTCACATTCATTTCCTGTTTATTTTCTTTTTTACATGTTCCTGATTTTGATTCGAATTTAGTTTTTCAGGTGTTTGTGGCTCCAATAGTGATTCTTCTTTACAGTCACCTTCGACACGATAGGAGCCAATGCTCTGTAATTCTAATTCTATTTGCTACTCTTTTTTATTGAATTTTTATTTCAATAGTTACATTTTACACACTTTTTGCTGTAATTTGATTCGAATTATTTCTGGCTTCTCTCAGTACGTCAAAGCTATAGGACGAGGCCTACTGGCGCTTCCTGCTGGTTAGTTTTTGTTATAAACATGTTCTCCTTACTAAACTTGCCTCCGCGGTTTTGAGACATATTATCAATATTATTTGTCAAAGGTTTATCTATTAATATGTGTGAATTATGTTATATCATGTTTGTAGGGGCCGTAGTAAATGCAGCGGGAGCTACTATATTAGGAGCACCTGTTGGTTTCGAGTATGTAATGCTGTACATGTGCTTCGAGCCATTTATAAGGATACTGAATTGAAGCCATAGTTGAGGTTGGATGGGAAAATAGATGTGATGACAATGTCATTGCCTGATCATCAGGCATGTTAAGTGCTCTTTGGGTTTCACAAAAACTCCAGAGATTAGTAATTAAGACATTCTATTAAGATGCTTTTATTTCTCACACCGGATTCCAGTCTGAGCTTTTGTCGATTAGGAGTCACTTTGTCCTGTCCTGTCCAACCTCAACTGGGATTATGTTAATACGAATTATAATGGTTTTCTGTTACTTTCTCTTTGTTATAGCTTCTGAAATGCTGTAGTTCTTATGCTAAGTAGTCTTTGATCCTGTCTTATCACAGGTATTTTCCCAAGACCCTTAATTGGTCTCTTCTGATGTCACTGCTCACTGTAAGTATTAACTACTAAGACGTACTATTTACTGCTTGAAAAGATTTCTCTGGCTTATAAGCTACAGGGGGATATTACAACAGTTGTAGTTTAGTGGATTCATCTCATGGTTACAGAAAATCTGGTCGAAGTATTTAAGAGAAAAAAAGAAAAGAAAAGTTAGCAGGGAAATCCTGGGAATTATCACATTCAGAAAGCTGACAAAATGATAGGATACTTTGACTACTTAGATCACACATTAATGAGATGTAGCTTTGATATTTTATCCTTGTTCTTTTTTTCTCCTATGGTGTTTAGCTGTTTTATTTATTTTCTATTCTTTTCTGGGATAAGTAAATTTAATAAATGTTGGTTTGGCAGTTTGTACCAGCAGCTTGTGTTTTCGGCTCATCATGGACTGATTGGCACCGTGTATTTGCTAAAACAAAGTAATTTCCATTTCGTCATCCTTGGCCATTTAATATTTTATATCTAAGAGCTGTGCTAGAGCTCATTTGGCATGTTTGTTCTTGCAGGACAAATGGGTCCACAGACTGTATGATCTGTCTACCAGCTCATGGAGCTGTTATTGGAGCGTGGTTTGGTGCTTGGCCAATGCCACTTGATTGGGAAAGCCCATGGCAGGTATGTTACCTAATTGTCACGGACTCAAGGTTCACGATATAGAGATTGTAGTCCATTTTATGGTGCAATTTTTTTTTGAATTTCAAATGCCTTAATTGCATTCACTAAAGCTTCAGTAATCCACCGTACAATCTTTTGATAGTCTGGCAATAGAAAGATATACATAAGTTGCTCAGCATGCCCTTGTTTATATTATACTCTCTTTTAAAATAGTCTTCTCTCGATTCTTTTTAAGAAAAATTGAGCCACCTCAATGAACCTTGCACACTTTAATGAACCTTGCACATATAAAAGTAGGATACACAGGCAAAGCATCTGATATCCAATCCTAATTATCCGTGGTGGTGCATTTAGTTAGAAGAAAATAGAGTTTTTCAAGGGGTGGATATGAACAGAAATCAATCAAATATTGAAGCTCTTTTTTTGTGCTCTCTCTTTGGATTTGTTTGATAGCATGAGGGTTATATGAAGTTGTTTGTCCTGTTTACTTGCCATTCTTTTTACGCTTCCTTGGAGAGGGTTCCCACTTCATCGGTGCCCAGATTAGTATCAGTGACCCTTATGGAAGACACACACACACACACACCTGCTGGAAACCTGTTTATGTTGCTCTGGAAATCTGCTAAATGATGTTTTTAGAGAGACTAAGCTAATAGATCATTTACCTTAATAAGGTATTAAATCCCGCTATATCAATATGAATGCAAAAGATAAAGTGATCAAAAAGAGAGAAGAGAAAAGGTCGGCACTCTGTGGCCTCTTTTCCGGGGTGAGATCAGATTGCATTGCTATCTGTAAAATTCTTCATTCGAGTAAGGGCACCACTTTTTAGTGTGCTTTGTGAACAAGATCTCCATGTGCCATGCTAGGATTATTAATAAACTAAAACAGCTCATGTTATATCCCGATTCAAGGAGTTCCCAAGATACCCCGCCCAAAATCATCTGTTTTTCAGTCACGTTGTTTCACCTTTTGGTGTTAAGCCCTCCTGTTGTGTTTTTGTCATGTGAGTATACACGTCCATTACAGAGATATGGAATTTGATTTCTTTTTCTTGCTTACGGTATGCTTGTATAAATAAAAATAAAAGCTAATTAATTATGCCACAAAATGAGTGCATCTTCCATCAAAATAACATTTATACTGGGTATGTTGTTGTTGCTCCTTGCTCAAAAAATTTATCAAACTAACAAGGGTTGTGGTGGAGTGGTAAGTACTCCTTCATCCTTAACCAGAGGTCTCGAGTTCGAGCCCTTGGGTATGGAGTCGCCTTTTTTAGGGAGCGCTTTACCCCCAATGTGGGACTTCCCGGCGCGAATCCGGATTTGTCGGGCCCCAATGTGGGTACCAGATACCGGATGAGAAATAATTTTTTTTTTTATCAAATCTTACATCATTTATATGTGTTAGATAAATGGAAACAATAGCAGTTAAGGCGAAAAAAGAAAGAGGGAGGCAGTTTTATACCAAGAGTTTGTCAAATTTGGTTATATCAATTTGTGTTTTAGTTCCAGTTATCTCTTGGTAATTTTTTGTATCTTAGATGTGCCAACTAGTAGCTGGTGCATGCAGCTTTGCTTGATTAATCTGCATTTTCTTCCAGTTAAAAGGGCCACGATTATTAGAGACTCACTGGTTCCATTGGTGCTTGAATGCTTATTCCTCCAAACTATGTATTTTCTCTCCCTAGGTTTTAGAAGTGGCAGCGGACATACTTTTTATATTTTGGTTATGCGCTTCTGAAAAGATTGGTTTTTTCTATTTTGTGGACCTCTCAACGGGATTGGAAAATGTTTTAGTAAGTTGTTTGTTCTGATTCATGGACAATTGGTATTTTCATGCAGGAATGGCCTATTTGTGTGACTTATGGAGCTATAGCTGGTTATCTCGTGGGGCTTTTGGCATCCTTGGGCTGCATTTTCTTCCGTAAGCGCCAGCAGTATCTAAAAGAAGAGTAGAGCCTGGCTTCTGAGAATTAGCCGTGGAAGGCGCTTGATGCTAATAATAGTCTTGGGACGAAGTTAGGCCTTTGTTACTCAACTACATAGCAATATGATATCCAATTTTGCTCTCTTTCTATATTCAGTATATCTTTCTTCTTTTTCTAGAGTGTAGTCCATTTCTTTTGGAGTAAATTCTTTAACACATTGTGAAAAGACAAGATATCTAGCATTTTGTTTCTGTTAACTTGGACATTATGGATTTGTAAGTTCAACCACTTGTACAAGTCTCTCTGGACATTCGGGTTACTACTTACAAGTTGCGACACTTATGCTCTCTCTTATTTATGCTTTCTAATGAATATTCCTTTTTGCTCTCGCAAGATTGCTTTTATTCTATTAATGCACATCATTCGCCATCTTATTGCAATCTCTACCTGGACTTCAGAGTTGGGACCTAATTTTTGTGGGGTCTCTCAATTTATTCGTACCCTTACCTGTGTTGAGAAGAAAGAGAAACACGTCTCTTGTTCAGGATTTGTTGAGATTCCTAACGATTTTCAATTTTACTTTTTTCCTGTTTGAAGCGAAATCTCTACCTTTCTTGTCTTCTTTTGCCTTTTTTAGTCTAACAACTATTTCCGGTAAAACCACTTGGTTGAAATCTTTTCCAAAAATCAAACCTCGGCGAATTTTACCTCTTAGAAAAAACAAGATGTTATCTACACTATAGTTTTGATAATCCACTCAACCCCCACTTCCCTTAGCAACGAGACTTGACAGTGGACGTAAAATAGACACGAGGGTGGTGACATCTCACTGCTGACATTGTAAATATAGTAATAGTGTCCTAATTCGCTTTGTGCGGTGCCATGGATAATCATTTTTTTGTGAAGTAGGGCCATGACCAAAGACTTTGTCTTTGTGTTTGTCTTATCTCCTTTTGGATTTTCTTGTTCTTTCTCTAGAATTGCTTCTTTTCCCTTCCTTTTAAACCATTATTATAATGCGAAAGGACACTCACATAACTACCCAACTATTAATTTGACCGATATGGTATATCTAGTGACCCTTCTTTAGCAACAAAAAAGAAAAAAAAAGTGACCCTTCTGCTAGAACGAAGCGAAAATAAGCTGTCAAATTCAGCTCATAAAATTATAATTTGTCCAACTTGTTCAAAATTAAGCGGATTGGGTGAGACATTTATGCAACGTAAGGTCAATTTGAGCTTATTCCAAGTTAGCCAGTCTAAAAGTTTAGGTCAATTTGGCAGTCTATCTTAGCTCAAATTGTGCCTAAATCAACTCATAACAAGATTAATCAAAACATAAAACATACTCCATCCGTTTAAATTTGTTAAAACCTTTTCGGAGTATGTGAGTTAAATTTATTAATTTTTAGTGTGAAGTTGGATATAGATTCTCCAAATTTTTTGAAATAAAATTTTTATATTTAGAAATCACATAAAAAGTACTATAAATTGCAATAATTAACCATTTAAAATATTTTTTTTTTTATAAAAAATAGTCAAAAATAATCTTGTTTGACATTCAAATAGTAAAAGATTTTATTTTTGAAACAGAGGAGTAAGAGCCCGTTTGACTTAGCTGATTTAGAGTAGCTGATAAGCATTAGGTGTTGAAAAGCACTTTTAAGTGTTGAAGCTGATTTAAAAAATAAGTAGTTACATGTTTGGATAAAAGTGCTGAAATTAATAATAAGCAACTGAAGAACTAGCATACGAAGAGTTTTGTTTTAAAAAGAAGTATTTTAGGAATAGAATAGTAAATATTTTGGTAAACCTAAAGTGCTTATAAGCTGAAATTTGATAAGTTGGGGGAGACCAACTTATGATTTTTGGCTTATAAGCACTTAACTTATAAGCACTTTTAATTTTACCAAACGCGTAAATAAGTCAAAAAGTGCTTATAAGCCAATTTAACCAGCTTATAAGCTTAGCCAAACACCCCCTAAGTATTTAAAATTTGGCTGGTTAAGTACAATCATGATAACAAACTAAAAGACTTTCTTAATTTGGTTAGTAAGTAAACAAATTATAAAAGAAAAAATAAAGAGATCAAAAAGAATTTAAGCTAGACTATAGGGTTAGTACCAACTATTTAGATCGAATTGACTCGTTCATTTTGACCAAAGATAATTCTAAACTTAGCTATGATCAAATTGTTTACTAATAATTTAATCAATTTTAATTTACAATTTATTCCAACTCACATTTTAAACGCCTTAAATTAAAAACAATAGACAGTCTAAACAGCATTACCTAGGTCAGCGTTCTAATTACGCCAATGTTATATTCGAATTTGCTTCTAACTCCAAAACTACCCTCTCATTTTAACTTGGAAAGATGAAAAGCTCATAAGTATATTAAACGATGCCACGTCAGCTATGAAGTTCAAGCCACAAGGTAAGCTTTTTCGAGTCCACGTGTCATAGAGCAAAACAACAAATGGTCCCACAACCGAAGCCTTTAAAAACTCTTATATAGAGCCCCTATAAGCGCCAAAAACGCACACACCACCCTCAAACCCCAAACACCACACCCTACCACCACTCTCTCTTTCTAAAAACCCCCTCACTCACTCACTCTCTCTCTCTAATTTCTTACTTTCCAAAATTTCTCCGATCAGATACAAATCATCACCGGTACGAATTCTTCTAAGCCGATGGGCCAGCTCGTATCGATTTCATCTATCTTCATAACTTTTGAATAAATCTTTTGTTTTAATTTTGATTTTTTTATAAAAAAAAAAGAATATTGGTTGAGTTGGGTTGGGTTTGTAATTAGTGACGGAGATTACGTGTTGCGATCAGTTCCCTATGGTGCAGAGTCAGTAGTACTGTTTGGATTGTTGCAAGTTGCTACTTTTGTATTTGTTGTTTGTTCATTAAGGTTGTCCTTCCGTTATTGAGTTCTCATAATAACAAAGAGGATTTTATGGGTGTCTGTTTTCTCCATTTTCTGGGTTTCACTATTCTTGAGTGCCATGTGATGGAATCTAGGGTTTATAACGCCCAAGAGCAGGCAATAGAATAGTTTGTTTGTTATACATACAGGTTGATTTTAGTACGTGTGGGTCCCTTTTTTTTGGTTGTAATTTGGGCGTTTGATGATATGCTAGAACTTCGTGATTTATATTTGTTTTTGTCCCTGGAGGCTGGGGTTGGGATCACATTACATGTAGTCTACTGCTCTAAGTAGTTAGCTTTTAGTTTCCGCGATTGGCATATCAGAAACTTGCTTCGCGTATGTCTCAGTGTTGAATAGCGATCAATCAAAAAAATATATAAAGGGAGACTTAATTCAGTCTTGATCAATGAAGATAGCTCAAGAGTTTTGGCAGTCTTTGTTCTCCGGTTTCTCTTTAGTATTTTATGCATTTTGTGCCCATTTTGTGGCCTTTCGGCTGTGAACTTTGATGTAATTTCATTTTCTGTGTATTCGCAGCTGGTTCATCTTGTTTTATTGCTGTGCCAATCTGGTGATAATGTGATTGTTCTTATCTTTATTAGCGGTGGAATCTATATGGTTAAAAATTATTATGGTTAAACTTGCTTTCCTCAAGTATTTTGTGATAGTATCACATATTGGTCTTCCAACTATGATGTAATTGCATTACCTTGATATTGTTGAATCTGTTTCATTAGTTTTATTTTTGAGCCAATTGGAAGCAAATGTGATTGATTTGACCCTTCTACAATGGAAGTAAGTTGGCTCTTCGAATTGCTCACATCAAAATACTCTAGGTTCTTTGACACCAAAGTGGACCTCTCCCCCACCCCCAATGGAAAAATATTTTCAATCAGCTAATCTCGAGAATAGTTTAGAAGATCTTTTTTCTATGTGCATGGGTGGATGTAGAATTCAATCTAGGGGATCATCTAAACCCGTTGGCTTTGGCTCGGGCCTTGCATATATTCTTAATAATTTACAAGATATGTGCAAATAATTGATTCGAACCCAGTAAAACAAATGAGTTGTGGTAGAATCCCGAACTCAAACTCATAAGGTTCAAATCCTGAATTCGCTTCTATCTATGTGCAATTATAGATGTAGCGTTGGTAGGAAGAATTGAGGAACATTTAAGTATAATCGCTTTATGCTTTTCTTTCTCTTTGTCGTCTCCTCTAGTTTATGAAGTGGTTGTCGTTATGTGAATGGGAGTAGTCAAGCTTACCTTTTGATTTAATTGATCAGATCCAAGTTATTCAATGGGATGTGACAAACCAGAGAACTTGCCAGACCCTACTTCATTTCATGCTTTTGATGATCTTGCCCTCAGCATCAGACAAAGTGGAGCCGTTGATTATAACGGTGTTGTCCAAGGTGGGTTCAGTTCAGGGGCTAATGTCACATCCTTCCCTTTTGTATCTCCGCCAGCGGCCCGTCCTCTTCCAGGAAATGTTAATGAGATGAACAACTTTCAGATGGCCAATTTGAAGAATCTCTACAGCTATCATCACCAGCTTGAAACAAATTTGGCTAATGTTAGAAATATTGCTCCCAGCTTTCCCGCTCCATCAGGAATGCCAAATTCCATGGGAAATGCAGCAGAGATATACCATTCAAATATGAATAACAACATGCTGACCTCCGATAGTTTCTTGAATGAAGCTGTCTTGTCCAAGGGAATTCAGAATCCAGGGGTCAGCATGAATTTTATTCCTATGCGAAGCAATGCAGCTGGATGTTTTGAAAAGGCTGGGAAAGCCACAGGTATTAATCAAAATAGCTCGCAGGCAAGTGGAACTCCTTTTGACATAAGGTATAGCATGCAGACTGCTAAAAGTATTAGTGGAATAGGAATTCATAATGATGTCAAGGCCAATCCTGTTCCTTTTTCTTCCCCAGAAAACATTGATGGTAGTTTTCTGACCCTTGGAACAGGAAGTAACATAGATAATAGATCAAAGTTTAGATTCAGTGCCAAAGAGGTCAGCAGCAGACTGGGGGAAGCTGTCTTGTCACAAAGTAACAACTCTCATGTCCAACAAATGAAAAGAAATATCTCAAGTTTAGCTCATGGTGTTCCTGGTGGTATTCCAAATTTCAATCGTGATAGTGGTGGTTTGCCAGATTCAGCCAGGAATTTCGGTGTTTCAACCTGCTCTTCAAACAATGATGAAATTGTGCTTGCTCCAGGCTCTAGAATAAGTGCACCTCCATGTGTTAACTTAACGCCAGACACGCGACTTAATTCTTCTAACAGCACAAACTTAGGTGCTGTTGGTAAAGCTGATCTAAGACTCTCTGAACCTGATCCCTTCAAGTGCGTTCAAGGTGGTTTGCCTCCTCCTTCATTTCCATTTAGCAGCAGTTCAACATTACCCCTTCATCTTGGATATGCTAGAACGGTGGCAGCTCCTGAATCTGCTCAACCTGTTTGGGTGGCAGCTCCTGAATCTGCTCAACCTGTTTGGGTAGCAGCTCCTTTATCTGCTCAACCTGGTTTGGTAACAGCTCAACCAACTATTAAGCAGCAGAATTACTGTTACACAAACATATCCAGGAACCAATCTTTCATGGAACCTCTTATTCTCGGTCATGGTGGCAGCGGAGTGAGGCAAGACCATTTAGGTGTGTTTATGAATTTCTATTTCTGTTTCCTGAATTTACCAGTTATCAAGTTATCCATTTTGTAGTTTACCACTATAGCTTATGCTGACAGTTGATTATGACTGGATTTCTTGATCCTATTTTCTGTAGTAGAAATTTATCATTATGGTAGACAATGACCTTTCTTTTCTAGGATAAGCAGCCTGCTGCACAAGGCATCCCGCGTTCATGCAGGATACGGGATACGGGGAAGGGTCGCACCCCAAGGGGTGTGACGTAGTCTTTCTACCTTGATGTAAGCATTCGTGGCTGATTTCACAGCTCGAATCTGCAACCTATAGGTCACACGGAGACAACTTTACCGTTGCTCCAAGGCTCCCCTTCTCTTCTTTTCAAGGATGATTAATTTTATTTTGAGGCGAGGGATTTTACCGTATGTGCATGACAACTGAAATAGCTGTTTATCAAAAACAAGAAGAGATCGTTTCTGCTTACCGTGACAGAATTCCTAAGATATTCATGGGTCTACTGGCTCAATTTGTTGTTTTTGTTGCCATATATGGTCTAAGTTGGCAGCTTCCAGGATAATCCTAGGATATGTTTTTGCATCCTTAACCAAACAAACATGACTATGAGCAGTCCATTTACCTCATTTTAAGGAAATTTTACAGGTGAAATTTACTTAACTGATATATCGTCAATCATCGATTTGATAAGAAGTATTATCTCTCTTTTTAAAATACTCTTCACATGGTATCAACTCCTCTACAAGATTCTAGAGATTTAAGTAATTCATTTTCCCGGTAATTGGTGTTATGCCAAGTGTTTCTAAAAGCAAAGAGTGCAAAAGGTGACAAGGTCTGGGCTTGAAGCAAAAAGCTTGAAGTGAAGAACACAATTTACAGATAAATCAAAAAAATACGAAACATATACGAATTTAGTACTATGATAAATAATAATCATATTGTATTTAAAATAAATATTTCTGCACCCCGCATAGAACTATTCTATATTAATTCAGCTCCTTTTTTGATAAGGATATATTAATCCTTCAAATTTTAGTTTGATCACTTCTTGCTGGAATCACTCTATGCATCATTGTTTGAAGTGCATACTTCTTTAAAGCGCAGGGCTTCGCTCATGAAGTGAAATACGCGAAATATGATAAGGTCTATGGGCTTGAAGTGAAAATCATGAAGAGAAGCGTACAATCTAGTAAAGGGCATATGTCCTCACGGCTACATGCATGACCTTTTTTTAGCTTCTCTCATATATTTGTATACTTGTCCTTGTGGATTCTACAAATTGCCTAGTTGTCTAATGCAATCTTATTGACTTACTGTGGTACGTAACAATGTTATGACCAAATTTCTTCAGGTCAGCAATCATTGGTTAATCTTCCGCATCCTTGGGGTAATAACCTATTTCCGGAAAGAATGGGTGCTCATATTGCGGGATGGAGTGGCATCCAACCTGCCCCTGGCAATCTATTTCCTAAGAGGCTAGGTGTCCAGCTTAATGATGGGGTTATTTCTCAAGCTACTCGAGAAGGTGTTCTTCCCGGGATGGGAGGCATCCAGCAAATTAGAAAGGGTAAATCATGTTGAACTATTGTGGCATGCACTTGTACTTATTTGCTAAAAAAAGGATATCATATCTTCTTTAAGAATGAGTTTATCGGATAAAAAAAGATGCCAAAAATATATTAAGCTTCCATGAAAATTTTGGTTAGGCACTGCTGAGGAAAAATAATGTGGCAGATGATGATTTATAGCTTCCATCAGTCATAGCGGTTGAACTTCATTTATAGCTATTTGGACTTGCTGAAATACTGAGGCAGATTAGGCTGTGTTAGATGGATCTTTAATATGATTTGACGTACCCATGTTGAACAGGTGTTGTATTGTGTGTGGATTCTTCAGAATACACTAAAACCAGAAGAAAAAAATGCACCTTCTGCAAATACTTGCACTGTCCATATTGGATATGTACTCATTAGCGAATCCATGGAACTTTGAGATCAGAACATTGTGCAGCTCGAGTTTACAATTTGCCTTTTGTCTAATGCTTTTCTCATTTTTTGTTTTTTTCGATGGCAATAATTTTGTAGGTAACTCATATCAGTCTCGAGATCATGGACCTACCATGCACCCCACTGGACTTCTTCACCCCCCTTTGGCTATGGGTATCTGCTAACTTTGTTCATATCAGATACATGCTCCAGTTTGTTTTTCTATGTATTCAAAGTGATCTGACCTCTGCATAACATCTGAAGAGATTGTTCTGATGTCGTCTAGGTCAGCCTCATGGTGGTTCAGCGGCTAAGTATAATGTTACTGGACTACCCTATCATGCTGGTACGCCACATACCCTTTCTAAGGAATTCTCTTTGTTGGTTATTTTATTGACAATGTCTGTCATTTGCATCTTTGGTGGCGCGCACTTTATAGTGCCAAAACATGCTGATTCCTGATTTTTGCTCGTAACATTTGCTACACCCAGGTCAAGGCATTCCAATTTCAAAGGTTGATGCAACACCTCAGGCATCGAATATTCATGCCCATGTTTCCCTTAAAAGAAGAGCAAATGGAGCCCCTCCAATTGCTCCGAGGTGTCAGCGAAGGAGAACATTGGCTCAACATAGATATCAACAGTTGATAGCACAGAGGCAGAGCTCTAATGCTCCAGTTCCTGCCTCTTCTCCTTCTCTTCCTTTGACGCATGTAAAGTGCCAAGGTATCTCAAGCTATCTCACATCTGTTTTCTGTAATTTTGAAGTGTAATTAATTTGTTAGTCTTTGATCTTCAAGATACTGGTTCTTGTGCTTTCCATTGTAATGTGGTTTGTGTTGTAACTCTCGGAAACAATGTGCAATTTGTTTCTTCACCACGGAAATGTACACGACCTACATTGTTCATTAGCATTTCCACGAGTTCATCCTGGAGGATGTCAATGTTTTCTTCTCCTGCTCTGACTTGATCAGTCATCTAGCTGTATTATACATGTTGATGTGCTGTATCTCTGTTGTGTCTCTATTTCTTCTGACATCTATATCGCTGTAAATTACAAGTTTTGACACCATAGATGTGACTATAGACGTCAGCTACATGGCCAGCCATGTGCAGGTATACAGTAAGGTACAGATCTAGAAGTTGGATTTGTCATCATCACCTAAATTTCAAGATTAGGAGCTGGGATAGGCTAATAATTGTATAGTTTGATATAGGAGTATATTTTAGTAGTTAAACAGAGAAGTCACTAAACCAAGGCATTGTTGAATATATTCTTAATAAATACTCCATCCTTTTCAATTTATGTGAACTTTTTTTTTAGTCGGTTTAAAAAAGAATGAACTCTTTCTAATATAGAAACTTTTAATTTAGGATTTCAATATCACACTTAATGAGAAGCTTTCACAGCCACACAAATGATAAGTCATGTTGTACACTTTCAAAATATTTATAACCTCAGAAATGTTATGGCATGTTTACAACCACAAGTTTCAAAAGTCTTCTCTTTTTCTTATACCGGTCAAATAGGTTCACATAAATTAAAATGGTGGGAGTATCTAATATCTTATCCCGTAGGTGTATCTTATTAGATGATAGTTTTCTAGTACTCTATGCGAATACACACACACACACACAAAAAAAAGGCGACGACGACAAAAACACAACTAGCCTATGTTTCTCCATTATAGTTGTGGGGAACACACCCTATGTGAATTGAGCAAATCTGGTATGTATTCCCCACACACTGGCGGAGGCACCCTTGTCCAAGGGGTGTCCCTTCGTCGGAAATTTTTAGGTAAAAATTGTTATTCATGTTTATAGAATCCCCTTGTCTTCTTCGTGTATTTACTTCTTTATATTTTGACTTCCCTTAGTGAAAATCGTGGCTCCGCCACTGTCCTCACCCATATCATGTCGGATCTATATGGGTGTTGTTCTTTGATGTATAATAGTCAAATCAATTATATGTGCTGTATAGGTGTAGCTCTTTGGTGTATAATGTGCTGAGTGTGTAATGTAATCCACCATCTATTTTTATGTCATTTCTCTTCTATGGTTTATCAATCAGGCTGTCTATATGGCTGTCTACAATGCCTTTGTTTCTATTACAAACATTCTATTCAAGGTTCTCTTGCAAACCTACAGATCAATTTTTTTTTTGAACTGTAAGTTTGTAGGAGAACCCTTGAATAGAATGTTTGTAATAGAAACAAGGCATTGTGGACATCCATACACACACCTGCTTACAGTCATTGTACCCATTTTACTGCTTAATGTTACTGTTGAAACAGCATTGTAATGTTGGAAAATTTTATCAGATTCTGAAGAATCGGCTCAACAACCCATTGGAGAGAAGTGCCTTTTGTGCAAGAGGGATGTGGCATTCAACCCCGAAGGCCCTGTGTCTCGGCCCGCTGTTCCCCCAGCTGTTGCTGTTCTTCCCTGTGGACACGTATTTCATGACCATTGTCTGCAGATTATCACCCCAGAAGACCAGTCAAAAATTCCTCCTTGCATTCCTTGCGCTTTAGGTGAAACATGATATGATCTGTTTCCTCAATTTTTTTTGGGACGGGAGTGGGGCTTAAATTTTGTAATTTGACATTGCAAAAGACAATGAAAGGGCTCCCAACTTTTTGTAAAGGGTGTGAACAGTATTAGGGTATAGTTCGTGGAACTGTACATATAGGAGGTGGTGACAATAGAGCCCCATGGGTAGAGATTATCCCCATTATGTAAAGTTACATAGAACCTCAGCTTTTGACCCCTGTGAATGACAACTATTAAACTGGAACATCCAAGTTACAGCTGTTTTCTTGAGTCGAGGGTCTATCGAAAATTATCTCTCTAGCTTTATCAGGTAGTTGCAAGGCATGCGTACACTCTTCCCTCCCCATATTTCATTTGTGGGATTATACTGGGATTATACTGGGTTTGTTGTTGTTGTTGTTGTTGTTGTTGTATCCAAGTTACAGCTAATCTCGTCAACAATGACTTCTAATTTATTCATGGGGAGTACTATCCATTAGATTTCAACCACTGTGGATTTTGGTGGATAACTCACCGCAAGTCACTCTGACGAGGATCGGTTCTACAATGAGGAGGTATTTGAACCATTGTCTCTGTTTCTACCCATACATTCAAGTGAACTCATATTTTCTTAGGATGGGGTTATAGTCCTTTGTTTCTATGTTGGACTTCTTATTTTTAATTCTTCAATACCTTCCATCCCTTCCAAAGAGTCAATTGGTTTTGTGGCTCTTTACCAACTTGTTTTTAGTTTTATGATCTTACCTTCTTTTTCTTTTTACACATAGGAGATTTATTTTTACACATAAGAAATTTGTCTTTTACACATAAAAGATCTTAAAAGGTCACTTTTTAAAATTTAAAATTATAAAAGGGCATGATGTATAAATAGCACTGAAAAACCATAACATAAGCACATTTACGTACTCAATAATACAACTCCTCAAAGTAAACTGGTGGGAAATTTGACATGTTGCCATGTGCTGGTATTCTATTGATTCCTCTATAGAGAATAAGCTATTGGCATTAGATGTTCCTCTTTTTATAGCTTTACTAGCATATAATTCTCTTATAGAACCTTGAAAATATTGGACCTATAGCAAAAGCACCGACATAATTAGAACTTAATTCATAGGCTTTTCTTTCTTTTAGAATACTAATTTTCGTACATGAGAGTTGCGCGTGTATTCCTATCAATTAATATAAAATTTTAAAAATATTGCATAAATATTATTAAAATATATATATTTGAGTCGTAAAATAAAATTCAAGAAAAAATTATAAGTATTATTAATATGGATCCAATTTAGTTAAATATATAAAGGAAGATGGTAGAATCCACATTGCAATTGCAACTAATGATGAATCCACATTGCAATTGCAACCTAGACTCCAACTGCTAGAGCATGTTATTCTTGAAATGTAACCTTGTGTATAAATGCTAGAATTTCTTCAGAATTTTATAAATTCTTGTAGTGATACGAAAATGGAGATGATAAAACAAAAGCATTTCAGTTTGTAACATAAACAAGTTGCAACAAAAAAAAAAAAAAAAACAATTGCTGGTGCATTCTGAAAATTCACACGTTCAAAATCATGATGAATACATGGGGAAAAGATCCTTTAAAACCTTACACAAGGAAATAGTATCATAAGGCTTCAACAATAAAATAGACCAGGAAAACAATTCAAAATTGAAATGACAACAACTATAAAAAAGGAGAAAAACGACAGTGAGCAATTTGAATGCAAGCTGCCAAACTTAAGCGTGCAAGTTGTTAATCCGAAGGAAAGATAAAAATAAAAAGTTTTATAACCTACAAATCTGCTATACTGGAGATGCCAATCCACTTACGATATTAGATAAAGGTAGATTGATCTTTAAATATAGTTGAGGAGAACTCTATGTCCACTTATCGTCTCCGTACACAACTCCAACCACTGACGCCAGAACTTTTTAAGTCACCAAGGCATTTATCTCTCAAAAAATGTATTTATAGGCCAAGAATCACATCTAAAATAATCTAAGAAATTAAACAACCATGCTTTATGAAATTAGAAGTTAAATAATCAGTAACATATACGCTTTACATACATCCCCATTAAAATAATACTAATTAAACACCTATTAATGCAATTAATTAGTCTCTTCATTTTTTTCTCACGAGTCACATTAATTCAGATTACATAACTAAATTGTTAATTCTATTTTGGTGTATATATCTACAAATTAAGTGGTTTAAAGAATAAATAATGATAGCTAAGGAGAAAGGCTTTAGGTTAAGGGTAATTTAGTCAATTAGCTTTTGAAGGATATTTTGGTAAAATAACTTTACCTAAAAGTTTTTACACTTATAATATAATATGATTTATAAAATATTAACTTATTAATTTGGAAACATAATCTAAATAATAAAGAGAATAAGCAGGCCTAACCCTTTGGACTAACATTCAGCCCGAACCCGTATATCCTTCTTAGAAAAATAAGGGCGATGTGCACAAATAGCCACTAACAGCACCTGTCTTTATTTTAAAGCCAGTGTTTTAAATGTCTTTAGTCTTTAGCCACTAGTTTAATAAACTTATACCTGACTGGACGAAAATACCCTTCTGCTATAACTTATACCTACGCTTTTATTAACGATCATCAGCAGCAGCAGCATCGCTAAATTACTTCACTGTGATTGTCGAAATTGCAGAAGATCCTCTTTCGATTTCAAACTATAGAATTCAACATTCTCATCCAAAAATCGACATAGATTTACAGTAAGTTATACTTTTATGTGTTTCTATTGATTTTTATTTCGACATAGTTATATTTTTTCCGATTTTTATACAGTAAGTAGAAATTTATTTATTTTTTTTGAATTTCTGGATTGATAAAGTTAAGGACATCGCGTCATGTGATAATTCTATAAAAATTAAGCATATAATATTAAGGACATAGTGTCCTAATTTTACAAATTGAATTGAAAAAGTTAAGGATACAATGTCCTTAACTTTGTTGCTGTTCTTCTGTATATTAAGCACATACTGTCATAGTTTTGCAAATTGTTTTCAAAAAGTTAATGACACTTGGTCCTGAACTTTGAGTTTCAAGTTGAAAAGTTCATGACACTTGGTCCTGAACTTTGACTTACATGTTCAATATTTAAGGACAGCTGGTCCTTAACTTACAATTATTAGTTAAAAAGTTAAGGACAGGTAGTCCTTAACTTCAAGTTTCAAGTTCAAAAGTTAAGGACAGGAGTCCTTAAGTTTGACTTGCAGGTTCAAAAGTTAAGGACATGAAGTCCTTAAGTTTGAATTACAGGTTAATTCTATAAAAATTGATCACATAATATTAAGGACTACTTGTCCTTAACTTTGAAAATTGAAACTCAAAGTTGGTCCTGAACTTTGACTTACATGTTCAATATTTAAGGAGAGTTGGTCCTTAACTTACAGTTATAAGTTAAAAAGTTAAGGACAGGTAGTCCTTAACTTTGGGTTTCAAGTTCAAAAGTTAATGACAAGAGTCCTTAAGTTTGACTTATAGGTTCAAAAGTTAAGGACAAGTCGTCCTTAAGTTTGAATTCCAAGTTCAAATGTTAAGGACACTTGGTCCTTAACTTGGTCTTGAACTTACAGTACCTGTTCTTAATTATACAAGAATTGCATTATAAAATATGTCATGAGTTTCCCATTCTCTTGACTTGCAGGATGGAAACAATATGCATTATAGTTGCTTTTAATAGTAGATGGACTGAAGACTATAAATATCTTGATCATCAAACAAAGCTTGTTCTAGTACCTGAGGCAATTCAGTTTGAAGATTTCATTAAACAGATCTTTGAAGTTATTGAATTGGATAGACACAAGTTTGAAGCAGTGATATGGTTTGATATCAACCTTGGAACAAGCAAGGGAATGCTTGTATCCAAAGATTTAGATCTTCACACATGTATAGAGTTACTAAAAACTCATTCACTCTTCAAGGGCTGTCGTTTCATTGTTGATATTTCTGAAAGAGTTTTTGGATCAACAAGCAACGAACATGTCACCACAGAAACTCAACATGACAATCAAAACAAATGCCAACAAATAATGTAAATAGATATGGTTGAAGCTCAAACAATAACTGAAGAGGTGCTTCAAACACATGTCAACAGAGAAACTCAACATGACAATCAAAACAAATGACAACAGATAATGGAAATAGATATGGTTGAAGCTCAACCAACAACCGAAGAGGTGCTTCAAACATTTGATTCTATTCAAGTAGAAGGACAAAGCATTATAGAGATTGACAACGAACAAGCGTTGGGTATTCAAGTCTTAGAGAGTGCACCGGTAATCGAAGAAGTTGCTGAAAAAACCTCTACTCAACTAACTAGACGAAGATCAAATTTGAAACAAAAAGAATCCCCAACTGCGATATTAAGAGAAAATGCTTCGTTGGATGAAATAAAAGTGGGATCAGTATTTGACAAAAAGAAGAGTATAATTAACTATTTTCGAATATAGTAATTAAAGGACATTTTGAATTCAAGGTTGTTAGATCAAGCTCAACAAGATATTCGTTAAAATGCAATGATGATAGGTGTGGTTGGTGTGTGCGTGCTTTCAGAATTAAAGATTCAACACTTTTCAAGATAGTAAAGATTAAGAAAAAGCATGACTGCTCTGTTAAAACTATGAAAGCTGATCAAAGGCATGCAACTTCAAAGTTGATTAGTGGTTACATTATCGACAATCTTCGAGACCCAAGGTTTGAAGTTAAATAAGCTTTTGTCATGGCAGAGATGCAAAAATTGCATGGATTAGATATTGGGTATCACAAGGCGTGGCGTGCTATTCAACTTGCTTCCGTTTTAATAAGAGGAACTCTCGAAGATAATTATGAATTCTTATCTTCATACTTGTATATGATGACAAGTAAAAATCCAGGAACTTATACTAACATAAAGATAGACGACAACAACAGGTAAACAATCAAAAAAAAGTTTTTTAGTACGTTTTATAAAATTTGGGACATGCTGTCTTTAACCAGTTACCTTTTGAGTTGTAACCAGAAGTTTAGGACTGGTTGTCCTTAACTTTTGAACTTGTAATTCAAACTTAAGGACTGCCTGTCCCTAAGTTTTGAACTTTGAACTCAAAGTTAAGGACTGCATGTCCTTAACTTTATAACTTGAAACTCTAAGTTAAGGATTGAATGTCCTTAACTTTTAACCTTGTAATCTGAAGTTTAGGACTACCTGTCCTTAACTTCTGTTAACCTTGTTTTATATTGTATTTTCAGGTTTCTTTATATGTTTTATGCATATGGATCATCGATATCTAGTTGGAATAATTGTAGACCAGTGATTGCTGTTGATGTAACTTTTTTGAAGTCAAATTTTCAAAGTGTTTTAATGATTTCAGTTTCAAAGGATGCAAATAACCAAATTTTCCCACTAACCTTTGGAATAGCAGAATCTAAAAATAACAATTTTTATGAGTGGTACTTTAGTCAGCTTCGCAATGCAATTAAGAGCCATAAGAATTTAATATTTTTATCAGACATGCATCAAGCTATTGCATATGGCATTGCAAAGGTATATTATGAAAGCCATCATGGGATTTGCATCTATCATTTGGAGCAGTACCTAAAGCGAAGGAAGGTGAAAAGTGAGGTTATAAAACTTTTCTAAAGCGTTGCAAGAGTATACAGGCGCAAAAAATTTGATCTATACATGTCAGATATAGCAAAAGTAGATAAGAAAACTTATGACTACTTGATGGAAGAACCATCGGAAAGGTGGGCACGTTCTTGTAGTCCACGACGAAGATATGACATTCTCACAACAAGCATAGTTGAGTCAATGAATTTTGTCCTCTTAGAAGCAAGGGAGCTGCCTATATTAAGAATGATGGATTTCATTCAAGTGAAGCTACAACGTTGGTTTTATGAAAGAAGAAATGAAGCAGAAGGAACTTTTTATGATGTGTCTTGTTGGGTAGAGGAGGAATTGAAGAAAAAACTAGATTTAGCATTTACTTTGAATGTAAGTATTATGTTTTATGTTTCGCTTATGATTTTAATATAATTTAACATAATGTACTAACTTATAATTTTTCAATATTGAAGGTATTCCCTGTTGATTCATGGTGTTCTAGAGTTGAAGAAGAAGGAATAACTTTCTTGGTGGACTTAAACAAAAGAACATGTGATTGTTTTTAGTTTCAATTTGATGAATTACCATGCATACATGCAATTGCAGCTATCGAGAAGAGAAACATCAAGAAGTCCAACTTTTGTTCGCATTGGTACTTAAAGGAATCTTGGCTGAAAACATATGAAAGACAAATACATCCTGTAGGACATACTGATTCTTGGATTGTACCAGAGAGTGTTAAGTCACAAATTGTTAAACCTCTAGATTTCAAAGTGCCACCAGGTAGAAGACAGAAGAAAAGGCATATTCCAGCTACCGAGTCATCAAAAATAACATTCAAATATGGTTGTTGCAGAAGAATTGGTCATAATAGAACAACTTGTATATATTCTCCGGTAGTCCATCCATTTTCAAGAAAGCATAGAGAATAGTAGATATATCCACTTATGTTTATCGACTCTTTTAAGTTTTTGCTATAAATTGGATTCATTTATATTATTCTTATTTGAGCAGATGTCTGAATTTTCAAATTTCTTTCTGCTTACCTTCTTTTTATTTCTTTTGAGTTCAAAAATTAAAAGTTAAAGACATGAGTCCTTAACTTTGAGTTTCAAGTTCAAAAGTTAAGGACAGCCAGTCCTTAACTTTGAGTTACAGGTTCAAAAGTTAAGGACATGTAGTTTTTAACTTATAGTTCAAAGTTTAAAACTTAAGGACTGTCTGTCCTTAACTTTGAATTTCAAGTTCACAGTCCTTAAGTTTGAATTACATATTCAAAAGTTAAGGACATGCAGTCCTTAATTTTGAGTTCAAAGTTCAAAGGTTAAGAATTGTCTGTCCTTAACTTTACAAAAGTTAAGACAGGAGTCCTTAAGTTTGACATGCAGGTTCAAAAGTTAAGGACATGCAGTCCTTAAGTTTGAATTACACGTTCAAAAGTTCAGGACAGCCAGTCCTTAACTTTGTGTTCAAAGTTCAAAAGTTAAGGACAGGTAGTCCTTAACTTATAGTTCAAAGTTCAAAACTTAAGGACTGTCTGTCCTTAACTTTGAGTTTCAAGTTCAAAAGTTAAGGACATGCAGTCCTTAACTTATAGTTCAAAGTTCAAAACTTAAGGACTGTCTGTCCTTAACTTTGTGTTTCAAGTTCAAAAGTTAAGGACAAGAATCCTTAAGTTTGGCTTACTGGTTAAAAAGTTATGGACAGACAATCCTTAAGTTTGAATTACACGTTCAAAAGTTAAGGACATGCAATCCTTAACTTTGAGTTCAAAGTTCAAAGGTTAAGGACTGTCTGTCCTTAACTTCACAAAAGTTAAGGACATGAGTCCTTAAGTTTGACATGCAGGTTCAAAAGTTAAGGACATGCAGTCCTTAAGTTTGAATTACACGTTCAAAAGTTCAGGACAAACAATCCTTAACTTTGTGTTTAAAGTTCAAAAGTTACGGACACTTGGTCCTTAACTTTGAATTTGAAGTTCAATTATACTTAGTCATGAACTAATACTAACAAACTCAATGGACAAATCAACACTTGAGAGAAACAAAGAAATTAATAACATAATGCCTTGATATTACTTCTGAAATTGTAATTTTGCATAGCTGTGACAAAAAATTATGCTAGCAAACAAAATATAAGTGTCTTTTGAAGAATTTACAGAATATGTCAGAAGTTTTCTAAACTTGCAGAATTCATATGGATTCTTTAAAGCAATTTTATACAAAAGATCAACCACAACTAACTTTCTTTGCAACTAAACTACAACTCCTTTGGACAACAAGTTTCATTTTCACTCTCATAATCATCGCCAACATTTTCTGGTGGTGTATCATAACTAGAATTTCTTTTCCACTCATCATGTGCCCAAAGATTTGCGACAAGTTCTTTTATGTCTTCAGGTTGGAATTTCTCCACATCCTTTCCAATCATCAACAACTCCACATATTTGATCAGGAATGTACCACAATCAGTCCTAAGAAAAATGTAAGATATGCAGTGAATTAAACAATAAATCTAAAGTATATATAAATAATATAACAAATAACAACACGTACGATCCAGTTTGGTGTGGTGATCTTTGCCACTGAATATCAAATTTGTTGAAGACATTTCCAAAAGACTTGTGATGTTTGTCAAACTGTGAGAACTTTAGCAAGTGGGGGATCATGCGTGCATACATTTTCATGTGATTCATTCCTTCCTCATATGGTTCACTATATATGGAATTGTATACATCAATCTTTTTCTGATTCAAGTCCAATACCCCCAAAAGAAAGTGTGTCACAACATTATCATCTTCTGAAGGAAGCCGACATGGAAATTTTTTTTTGTCAACCTTTGTCCAAGCAATTCCACATCTACGACTGTCCTCCCACACATATGGTGTCAGAAACAACTAATTATCACCAGCACAACAAAAGTCATCAGTAGCATCTTCACTGAAATCTTTATACACAAGCACCATATAGTTATCAAAAAGAATATTAGTAGTTGTGCAACGAAAAAGATGGTCGCGAAGGTGGTAGCACTACTTCTTTCTCAGATAATATAGAGCAATGTCAATATGCTTCATAAAAAGGCAAAAATAAAACAAATCCATCAGTCATAAAATAATTAAAAAATAATAAATTAAGAATAAAGAAAATAAATGCCTTGCGAATTATCTAACCTTATCATCAAGTACAAAGCTACTATCTGAAAGCTCAGGGAAGAACATTTTGCTACTGATTTTTTGATGATACAATTTGTATGGATTCTTTCTCACACTATTATCATCAGCATATGTATCAGTTTGTCCCCTAAAAATTTTGAAAATATCAAAGTTAGAAGTTAGTCCTGAACTTAGACTTTCAAGTTGAAAGATTAAGGACATGCAATCCTTAAATTTGAATTACAGGTTCAAAAGCTAAGGACACTTGGTCCTGAAGTTTGAGTTTCAAGTTCAAAAGTTAAGGACACATGGTCCTCAACTTAGATTTACAAGTTTAAATGTTCAGGACACTTTGTCCTTAACTTTGAGTTCAAAGTTCAAAACTTAAGGATGTCCTTAACTTTGAGTTCAAGTTCAAAACTTAAGGACAGGAGTCCTTAAGTTTGACTTGCAGGTTCAAAAGTTAAGGACAGTCAGTCCTTAACTTTGAATTACAGGTTCGAAAGTTAAGTGCACATGGTCCTGAACTTTGACTTACAAGTTCAAAAGATCAGGACACTTAGTCCTGAACTTTGATTTCCAAGTTGAAAAGTTAAGAACATTTGCTCCTTAACTTTGATTTTCAAATTCAAAAGTTAAGGACACTTGGTCCTAAACTTAGACTTACAATCACAGAAGTTAAGGACACTTAACTTTAGCAATTTCAATATCAATACTGAAAAACATTAAGGGACTTACTCTTTTTTGCGACCTCTCCTTTTCTCCTTACCCAACCACACAATGAATTTCTTCAATAATTTTTCATCATCTTTGGCATAATGAAAAATACACCTATGAGTATATGTTGATTTTATCCAGCCTGAACTCTTGGGAGTATTTTGATTGTCTGCCATCGATGTTCCTGTTTTTCTTTCCTGATCAAAAAAAGATTTCAACTACCAACTAAGCTTCTTGTTCTTTTTACCTCGACCAAGCTCTTCTTCAACATTTCTTTTAACCTATATAGACAAACCCCCATCAATGTTCATTTGTGTACTTGGAGGAGTAGGAGTAAGAATAGAAAATGATGGACCATCATAACCAATACTATCTCTCTTTCTTTTCCTCGTATATTGGTTAAGAGCTTCATCATTGTTTTCCTCTGCATGCAACACTATATATATGCTGCAAGTTGTCAAATGAAGAGACAAAATTTCAATTATGAATATAATATTTAGGACACAATCAATACCTGTCTTCTTCACACTGCCTTCTTGTGTTTTTTCAACAGACAATTCAGCTAACATATTGCTTGCATCATTTTCTTTATCTTCCAACTGCACATTTTTTTATCTTGCAATTGTTCTCCATGTTCTTCAGTTGCAAGTTCACAAGATTCTGCAAAATATTTACAAGTGCTAACACAATTAGTACTTGTTCTAGTCTTTGATTAAAACAAACATGCATAAAATTAAAAAAACACTGTCTAACCGTTTGCAATAGTCAAGATCATCTCAATTAAATAATTATCTTCATTAGCATTTTCTTGGATTCCAATATTGTCGGTAAGAGAGGGAGGTGTAGAGAGATCACATGTTCTATCTATGCATTTGGAAACAATCTCACTTCTGCTTGTTCCTTCAGTATTTTCTACGTCTTGAGATTCTACTCCACTTTTCTCTTGATACTCCACTCCAGCTTCTTTCCTTGCAGCTTCAAAAGATTCTGTAACATTTTCAATTAATACCCATTCTAATAATTCACTAAAACTAACATTCAATATATAATGAAAATTTTATCTAACCTTGATTGGCACAAGTTTGAACTCCAAATTTCTCTTTATATGACAGAGGTGTAGACAGATCATATGTTCCTTCTAAGCATTTGCATACAATCTCACCGACACTTGTTCCCAATGGACTTTCTAAATCCTCCTGAGATTGCAATCCACATTTACAAATTTTTTCTGTTATTCCTGTCTCTTTTGGATTTTCCTGGTCTTGACATTCTACTACATCTTCAACTTCCACTCCATCAATAGATTCTACAAATATTTGTAATCATAAAAAAGTTTATATGTATTGCGCTATTGAATATAAATTTCAATGAAAAAAAATTCAAAATCTATATCTAACCTTTACCAATATCAGTGACGTTCTCAGTTTCATCATCTAGATGTGCATCTCTAAAATCGCTTTCATACTAAACTTCTGCATGCGCATCTATATCATCACGTTCATCGCCACCTGCATCTTTGTTGATTGTAACAGTAGGCTCTATACCACGACAATGATCATCAACTCCATCTTTAGTAATTAGAACACTAGATTCTCTCTCTATGTTCCTTTCATCAGGTTTCACATAAATCTTCAACAAAGTATCAAGCTTTGATCCTAGACTTTTCTTTAAATCCTGAGAAAGAAACTAAGTTAGAAAGTTAAGGACATGTAGTCCTAAACTTCAAGTACAAGTAAAGAAGTTAAGGACATGCAGTCCTTAACTTAGAGTAACAAGTTCAAAAGTTAAGGACATGCAGTCCTTGATTTTGAATTCCAAGTTCAAAAGTTAAGGACACTTGGTCCTGAACTTCAACGTTCAAATTGGAAAGTTAAGGAAACTTGGTCCTAAACTTCAAGTTGTAAGTTCAAAAGTTAAGGACACTTGGTCCTAAACTTCAAGTTTTAAGTTCAAAAGTTAAGGACATGCAGTCCTTAACTTATAGTTTTAAGTTCAAAAGTTAAGGACACTTGGTCCTAAACTTCAAGTATTAAGTTCAAAAGTTAAGGACAGACACTCCTCAACTTATAGTTTTAAGTTAAAAAGTTAAGGACACAAAGTCCTGAACTTAAACTAACTGAAATTAACGATATTTCCATGATTTCATTCTCAATCTTTTTTTTTCTGATACAGCTATTTTCTGATTTATTCTAGTAACTTCAGCTTGCAGATCCTTCTTAAAACTCTCTGATAATCTCTGAATCAAAAAACATAAAAACAAAAAAGTCTCATAAGAGAAAATAATCAAATAAAAAACTAATGCTATTCAAAGGCAGAAAACCTACTTTAATAATTTCTTTAAGCATGACTTCATCAAATTGTATGGAAGAAGGCATTGAACTTTGATCTTGAGAAATTGGCTCTTCCATACTAATAGGATCTGTATCTTCTTCAACAGGAATAAATGGTGACACCTCGATCAACTTATACAACTATAATATAATAAAAAATAAACATAAGTTTTCAGAACTAAAACAAATAAACAAAAAAATAGCTAGTAATTAGATTAACTTACATTTTCATTATGGAAGTATTTTTTACATAGAGAATCATACTGCGGAGATTTCATTTCCGAATAACATAACATCCGAGGATAACCAGATTCTTGGAAGTTCACAAATTGTTTTTCCTGGAAAATAGGAATTGCTTCCATAATCCAAACACAAAAGGCAAAAGGAAAGCCAAGTATAGTGTAGTTATCCCTGTCTTTATCTTTGTCTTTCTCTTTCTCATTCGGCTTCAAACAACTCTTCAATGATTTTAATAAAGTTTCATAAGAAAGAGGGCCCCAGTTGAAAGAAGAGTAGAATTCATCATCGTTTACAATTTTCATTATCTGCTCGGACACATTCCTATTCTTCCGCTTTCCCATCAAAACAGATTCAACAAAATAAATTGTTGCCAACTTCACAGCATCATCATCGCTGCCTACAAATGATGCAAATGTACCATGTGGGTGACTAGTAATTAAATTAAACAAATCACCCAAATCAACTCTATCCTTTCGGGGAAAATAAACTTTCGAAAGCCTATTCTCTTTTTCATGTAAATCTTTGATGTCCGGTGAGGAATAAAATTTCAAACTAGTAATTATATGAAATGCATCACGTGTAAACTTAATTTCACGGTCAAAACCCTTGAATGTCATCGAATCAGGGTCATTATTTACAATTTCTAAAAGCAACACACAGTGAATAAGTTTACCACAGAACTTCACACTTTGTAATAAAAGTTTCCGAAAATGCCATCCCTAAACTTCTTCCACTGCTTGTTTGACAAAAAACTTTTGATTATTTCCTTATACTGTAAATCTCCTTTCCAATAGATCATAAAATTACGCCAAACATCAAAATCGAACACA